>NW_023339729.1:2666201-2678111 GCF_004916995.1 Morone saxatilis
TGCAGAAAAGTTGTCGTTGGTAAATTATATATATATATATATATATATATATATATATATATATGTCTTTGGAGCTTGCAAAGCAAATCAAAGATGGCAAGTAAGTGTAGGCTACTAAAATGAAGTATTTGACTGATAGCCAGAAACATATCCAACTATTGCATTCAAGTCGGACCCTGTTTGCTAATGTTAGCCGGTCGTAGCTTGTGTTTCTATGACTTAAATCATTCTTTTTTACCCATACGTAGATTAACACAGCATAGAAAATCAGCGAACAAAATGCTATGTAATGACAAATAACATAATCCAAATTAAATCCACGCTCACATTTCATACAAAATAGCCACGCTAGCTATAGTGGCTCCACATTTTATTTAGTGTTGTGTCTACATAACATAATCCATGTACCACATAGAGCCCTACCTGTATGAATATGTAGTCATCTTGAACCACCAAAGAGCTGATATCGATGTATCCAGGGAAAGGGTAGTTCCTGTTGGCTTCTGTGCACATCTGAGCTCTGCATGTGACATACTGCACATCTGTCAGATAGGAAGACGCAGAAAGCATGAGAGGTTTATGACTACTAACTCAAGTATGCTTCTTATAGAGCAGTAGCAATATCTATCAGCAACAAGTGATGAATTGAAGGTTTTGAATGGTAGCCATTTTCTTCAAATAATAAAGTGGCACTCACAATGTATGGGTCTTACTTGAACTGTGTCGGGTTCTACTCCACCCATCTAGCAGCCTGACATTTTGTCTGACTAATTTAGTCTCTTGCTAGCAGCATATTTATTACTGATATGCGCAGATACCACAAACAAGCATCCCCGCCTGTCAGTCATACCACAGTTATATGGGAAAAAAGCACTGCTTGTATCTCAGAGTGGCGCTACATCACAGGCTGGCACAAACAGTTTCACCTATGTCACCTATGTCAAGACATTGCTGGTACTGCCATTCAGAGTTATGGAGCTGACATTCAGTGAGTTAAAGGGAAGAGAAGAAAGGCCATATTAATCAAGAATCATGCACTGGGTTTATTGGTGGGGCGAGCCAGTGCTGTTTCCCCGGGGACGCCTTCTTTTCTCCAGGAGGAATTCATCCCTATAGAGACCTGTTCATTACTCCTTTTTGATGTGTATGTGTGTGTACTTACTTCCATCTGGCGTATGAGCTTCCATGTGGACCAGGTCTGGCTCCTTGTCTAGGCCCGAGACAGACCTTGGAGAGAATGACAGACCGTGAAAGAATACATATCCATAATAGCAATGAATAGAAAGGAGTCCATAGAATAAAAGAAGAAACAAGACCAGTGTAAAGGGAGGGTGGAAGAGGAAACAGAAGGATCTAGCAGAGGCATCCAGTTAGAGCTGTTTCTTAAACTAGTGAGGAGAATACAGGAAAGTTCTACACATATTCTGAATGCCACATTATGACGAGCACATCTACAGCAACTCCAGGCTAGTTCCCTTGCAGCAAAATGCAACAATACAAGGAAATACAAATACAGTCTCATCATTGAGTCAGGGTCACTGCACTCTATGACTATGAGTATATCTCTGGGTAAAATCTAGTTTTATGCTCATTTCATTGCTTGTGGATTAGACTGGATGGACACAGCTTTCCCATTGTGGTGATATTTCATATCCCTTGGAGGCTGATGGAGCCATTGTCTAAATGCAGCCAACTGGAGGCTTGCCTAGCCATTGCTAGAGGCCCCTCCAGTGTTTAGATGTCCTTGAAGGGGCTTTGGCGGTGAAGGACGAAGCCAGCGAAAGATTGTGCACATTATTTAGGATTATTCTACAATGGCACGGAAACAGGTCCAGATTTATGCAAGTTACGGTGCATATAGCCAACGGCGAACCCGGGCACACCCCAGTCACCACAAAGAGGGGCAGAGGAGCAATGAGCTGGAATAGATCTGGGCCTACGTTTGTGATGAGTATGCACTTTCAGACATAGTAGGTACACTGCAGGGGGAATGAGCAGCAGACGTGACTGGATGAGAAGTGACAGGGACGTCCCGGATCCATTATTAGTCATAGCTCCTCATACTGTACGTAAGCTTCTGTATCTGCAGGTACAAATGCATATGTAGAAAACCAGCCTCTTTGCCTTCTACTACTGGTGTAAAACATAATGTTTATTATTTATGTGAAATATGCCTGAGTGTGTGAGAAATGAAGTAGAATGTGACATGCCCTCGGACGCTGAATGCAAAGCTTGTTCTGAAGGATGAGATTAATCTCTGGCTGATTGTATCGAGGGGTAGGAAATGTGCAGAATTTCGGCAGCATCACCAGGCAGTCACACAGTTTGTTCTAAGCCGTCAATATCACTTGCTCAGTCGTGCAGAACACGAGCAACAGTTTCTGCATTGCTGAGTACACCAAACTTTAGAGAAAGGGAATCAAAAATGAAAAAAGATGTGAAAAAGGATGACTCACCAGTAGAATCTGTTTGGAGTGACTTGTTCGTGGATGAGCTGCCATTTTCTTCCAAAGTCCACAGAGCTGTACAGCTATGGAGATATCAGAGAGAAGAGAAAAAACTTGGTCTTGTTAGCAAGATGAATGCATGTGTCTGAAGTGGTCCAGCTTCTAATTAGACTGGCTGATTTAAACCGTGACGGGTGAGCAAGAGACATGGCTGGATAATTCAACTGTGGAGGTTAGTCTAGGGCTATAAAGCATTACCAGGAGAGATAGGCTGACACAGTGCTGAGCGGCTATCATCATTACCAACTGGCCATTTAAGCTAACATACTGTCACAGATATCGGCATCTCTTATTCTCCTATTTCCTTCTCCCCTTACAAATTAGAAATATAGGTTTTGAAAAAGCGCTTCACAGGAATAATAAATAAAAACTGAAATAGACATGACATTAATGTGACCACTTTCGGCTTGATCAGCAAATAATTCAGTTTGATTCAGTAGGTTTTAGCCTGCTGTTATATTAAAAACAAATGTTGCACCCAGTGTAAACCAGCAGTCCTACAGAATGAGTGCACATGAATGCAAGGAATGATATATAGCTCAGTTGACGTGAAGGTGTACAGTATGTAGCCAGTGGCCCAATTTCAATGTACTAATTACATTTTCTGGTGCTCGAGCAAACAATTAATAACCCAGGTGCATTTCCCCAACACTGTATTGATTGATGTTGTAGAAAGAGTTCCCTTATGCCTTGCTGTGTCGGTGCATTGTTATTTCCTTGCAGCGCGGCAAGTCGGTGGCCCCAGTTGAGCTCTATGCTAATGTTCCTACTTGTTGCCTTTTATCACGGCAAAATCTGACACTTACTCTGATAAAAGGATACACATTTGTCACCCACTGCAAATTTATTTGTCAGCTTCGCAAGGGGAAATCTATCTATGTTGGCAGGTGTGTTTTCCATTTAAAAATTACATTAACCAGTGTTCCTCTAAACCGTACAGCAGGAGTGCCATACATAGGCAGATTGTAGCGATAATCGGCTTCTAATTTAAAACTGGCTTCATGTGCGGATGTTAAACTCTATCATATGATTATTATTCCATCATATAATCAGCACTAGCAGGCCATGTGTGTGTCTTGACAATGATGAGCAATGGCATGAGGCCGAATCATCTATCTTAGTGTCCCGTGTGTGGTTAAGGCATGGATCTAGTGTTAGCTGGGAGCAAACATTTGTCTAAACCTTTATGAAGTTGAACAGAGTCTAATATACTGTGCCCATAGGTGTCTATTCTACAGAAAATTTCTGATTCTTCCAACTTCAGTAAAGAAAGGCTCCCACTGGAGTCTTTGGTTGGGTAACAGGGTGGCAGGCAGGGTCCCTCATCATTTTGGACAGTGACATATGACGCCAGTGGGCAGGCTCAGTCTCTCCTCTCTCCATTCATCAGTTCAATGACATCTTAAATTTTAAAGCTTCTGAGCTGTCACAAAGTAAGCTTCATAGTTTCCCACTCACTACGATAAATCAAAAGTGCGGCCAGCCAGCTGCCAAGCCACCGATGCAGTTGGTGACAGCCGAGAGAGCCAACAATGGGCGGGAGCTCAAATGGTGATTGAGGAATTGCGAAGAGCACGTTAGTTAAACTTATCTATTCATGTCGACGGTGGATTCAGAAAACATTTGGGTTGCTCTGACTTGTGCATCAGGTTGTAGATAATGGTGGGCATGCAGCTAAAGGCGCTTTGAAATGCAATATGTGGAGTTATTTCTAAATTCCTAGCCAGATGTGTGTAGGGAAACAATGAGACCAGTCTTTCATTAAATTACAAAGAATATTCATTGATGGCCTTTTTTTCACAACCAAACCAAGACAAAAACTAAATAAAAAGCCCTGAAATTGTATTTTATAAATGTAACCTATAAATGTAAACAATGTAAAAATGTAATTACATGTAATGTAATTCTTGTCAAATAATAAAAACTAAAAGGTCTTGTGAAATAACAAAGAATGGAAAAATGTACCAATTATTTTACACCTGCATACATCTGAGCAATCATATTGTACGCCTTCTAGTAAAACTTACGGTGACCAGACATCCCGGCTTGTCTGGGATTGTCCTGGTTTCAAGCTGGGTGTCCCCAGTCCAGACATATATCTGTAAAAAGCTGTCAACCATCGAAATCTTGAACAGAAAGAGTGGCTGCTAACAGTGCTTTTTCCCTTAACCTTGAAATAGATGAGAAAAATACCTGTAAAACGCTGAATGAAGAAAGATGTGGCCTCAGAATGCTAAGACATAAAAATAAAATGCACTACCAAAATGAGACTAAAATGTAACTGATAAAATTAGATTTAAAGGTCTTAGTTATTGTTGACTAAAACCAACATAATCAAATGACTACAATATGACTCTCAGAAGACTATTTGTAGTTGTATATCACATACAATGTTAATATTTCTCTGACAGTTGGAATAACTGAATAATGCATGCAAAATACACTGCCAAAGCTCCAGTGTAAAAACAAAAACATCCAAGGGTCGAAAAGGCCATTGCATAGAGTGAGTATGCTTCCTTATCTCAGGAATAATTCATGTTAATCGGGATACAGGGAGAGACACTCAAACACTGTTTACACATAAGGTGTGTCAGAGCCAAAAGGAATGTCTCACTCTGTGGTTTAGATCAGCGTTCAGGTCTTTGAGGGCCATGTCTCACAAGAAATTAATTCCAGGCAGTGCTGGTTTTATCACATTTAGCCATCAAACAATTTAAAGTGCTGCAGGCATACAGGCATTATAGGCAGGTTTTGTTTCACCACTCTTAGCTTAGGAGTTACGCAGGGATATTGGATTTCGGTATATGTATAGGGAATAAATCTTAAGGTTTATGTATTGGTCTACATTTGTTTTTCTCCTTGTAGCCTCAACTTGTGGTTTACAGGAAACAAATCTGCACGGGGAAGTGAGGTAAATCAAACACAGATGGAACCTAAATGAGAAATGAATTGATTCAAACTCCGGTTTCTCACAGGAGAGCTTACACATCAACCACTGAAAGATGAATTTCATGAAGCCTTTTCATGACTACTTTTTTTTCCTCTTCTCAGAGGTGTGCGGGAAATGCTTCAGGGAAATGTACATTATTGCATTTGGCATTGCTATCGAACTATTTAAAGCCTGGTGTAAGTGCACTTTTGCTTGAGATGAAATATGAATCTGAATAAAAGATAAATGACTGTTCTGCCGTGACTGTCTACTCTTGAAATCAATTAGAAAAGAGTCTTAGTGGTGGCTGTGGTGGTGCAGAGACATGTCCCCTGTGGACAGAACGACATGGGTTTTCAGTGTTTCAGGAAAGCCCATACCGCTCTCCCACACACAACATAACTACTGACCCTGCTGCTAGTTTCCTGCTGCAAACAAGCTACTTGTTAGCTGCAAGGCTACTTTACCATCCAGCTAATAACAGACAGAGTTGGCTAAAATAATAATCATGGCTTTACTTGACTCAGACTGTTAGCTGTGAAAAAGCCTGCCGTGAAGAAGATTGATAAAGTGAGGGGGATTTGAAAGACAAACCATTATTCTCACAGCAGATGATAAAATGTGGTGGACCTGTGCACCCAATTAGTGAGCGAATGCCTGTGCAGGACTGTTTTTGACCCCAAAGACACCCCATTCCCGCAGGATTTCCAACCATTACCAGATGCACCATGCTACTCCCGCTCATTCCCGTTGAGATTCTGATCACTCCTGCCTGCAACACGCAACAATGTTCTCTATTGATGCTGTCGGTTCCATTCTGCAATGAAAATAAGACATTATGGATTTTGCTTGAGGAAGTGGGAAGTAACTGGATAAAATTGTTAGGGATCATTTCCCTGCTTTTCTGATAGTTTTAGTTGTTTCCCAAAGCAACAGATGCAACTAGATACTGAAATGTCACTTCAAACTGGCAGTGATAATTTAAAGTTTGAATATTACAAAAAAGCTAATTTTCTCACTAAGCTCTAGTGGCTTTTAGCCCTGGTTTTTACTTGTCCAGGTTTTAAGATACCTGTCTCTGATATTTCTGCCTCCACCCCAATATAATGGAGATGAATGGAACTTCATGAGTGTTGCACAAGGTTCAACAGCAACATCTCTTTCCACATATAATGTACCTCTTACTCAAGAGTCAACTGCTCTAATTGACGAACTGACTCAAAATAGGGAAAAAAGTAATAAAATAACCTCCACTCCCAACAGAAAATTGACTAACATGAACAAGATGAAAGACTGAAAAATGAAGACAAACAAAATGTCAGTTCTGCCTGATTATCCAAGTTGTCAATAATAAATATGCAATGTCTGGTTATACTTTCAAAATAAATCTTGTTAAGTGGATCGGCTTGTCTACTGCACGCTGTGAGACTGGGCTGGATTATCAGACACACTGTAAAATCAGATAAGTTTATTTAACTCAAAAAATGGTTAAAACCTATTACATCGATCATTTTAGTAAA
Organism: Morone saxatilis; assembly: GCF_004916995.1. Lineage (NCBI taxonomy): Eukaryota > Metazoa > Chordata > Actinopteri > Moronidae > Morone > Morone saxatilis. Next base: position 2,673,158 of record NW_023339729.1, read on the forward strand.
ACTTACTCAATTATGTAAGTAAAAAAAAATCAATCTTGATCAAATAGCTTTAGTAATTTTGAGTGACACTGTCTTCATTTTGTCATTTTTATTTGTACTGTAAAAATATAATACCTAATAAGAAAATACTTAATAAGGAATGTTTCTATAGCTTACAAAACTAATCAACTTAAAAAACTGAGTTTGTGTTACTTGAAATGTTAGATGTAATCTGTAATATCACATTACAGTGCAAGGTAAACCAACCTGTAAAGTTTAAAATGTATGTACAACAACAGCAGTCTCATGGGAGGCAACCAGGAAGTCTGAAAGAAATTTGACTAAAATTTGTTTGGCAATGTATTTAGAGGTATACACTATACTGGAAGACCACTCATACCAGCATTACTCTCTATTAGTTCTGAACCTTCAACATTTTTGTTGTTTCCCAGGATTCCAATACTGCTGCAGCCCTCTGGCCTCATTTACAATTTGCAAAATGAGTCAACAAGACATTTTGATTAGCCATTGTCATTGAAAAACGAAAGGTGAATACACTCAGGAGAACTTCCTCTTACTGAGAGACCTTTTCTACAATCTCTCTCTGCTTCAAAATATGGGTCCTATTTCGTCATGGCTTCTGCCCTGATGTTAGGATAATGTGTGTAAACTTAAATAACATCTCTTCTATGACACACTGCAGTAACAGAAGGCGAAGCATAGCTTTTCTGCCTTTTTTCCCCATTTGCACAGTTCCTTCTGCAGCACTGCAGCGGCAACATTCAGCCACCCAGAAAAGCTTTGTGCACTGACATCAAAGCACAAACAGCTCCAGCAACACATAAAAGTTCTGAGAAAAAGAATCAAGACTTGGGAGTTATGGAAATGATAACTGCCGCATTATAGGCCCCTGTGTCCCACACAATTACTATAAGTCACTTTTATAACTCCTAATTAAGTCTCCTATAAATTCTTGATGCATCTATGTACAGTGCTCTAAATCAAACAGCGTCTGTTGGCATCACTTGGCATATCCCATATGGGAGGGGAGAGGAGGACTGGTTTTATGCCCCACAATTTATGGAGCCTGCAGAGTACACAGCAGTAGGGATGCTCCTATGGAGGGAGGTATAGGACAGGGCTATGCAAATGAGCCGTCTGGATTGTCCTAAGTGAGTGGCCAACAGGAGTGTAGCATTCTCATTGCTTGGACTTGGAGGAACAGATAGACATAGCTTTCATAGCTCATAAATTAACTGATTAGTCAACCAACAAAAAAATGTACCAAGTAGTTTGATAATGGATTCAACTTCAGAAACTCCAGCCAGTCTCTGGTTCCATTTGAGGACTTCTCGGTATGTAATCTTTGGGGTTGTTAGTCGGACAAAACACAACATTTGACGATGCCAACTTGGAATGGAATTATTAAGAGGCATTTTCACCATTTCTTGGAATTTCACAGACAAAACAATTCATCATTTCATCAGGAAAATAATCAGCAGATTCATCAATAATTACAATAATTGTTAGCTGCAGCTCTAATCAGGAGCCATATTAAATAATCAGAAAGTAGCATCGGGGCAAAACATTCTCACCAGCACAAAGAGCCAGGGTTCGTTTTTTTTCATGGAGCTGTATCTCCTGTCCCAACAAATATTACTGGAGATGTTTGGTGAGGGATGAGGTGAGTTCTGACAGCAAGTGATCTTATCCTTAGACAATTTAAACTTTTTTGACAGAACAATCTCAACTCAAGGTCCACTTACTAGCTTTTCCAGAGCTTTTTCCCACCAAATCTAAAAATAATCATTTTTCAAGGTCAAAAATAAACTTCATTTACGCATGGACTTTCATAATTTTTTTTGACAGACGTTATGTTTTCTACATAAGGACCATAATTTACTCTCTGATCATACATTCGAGGGCCTTTGAAAGATGAAAGCTTTCATATGAAAGGACAGCAAATCAATGGAATTATTCTGCTTATAACACAGTTATTGACCTCATAGTGTCATACTATTAAACTGAAACTGCACATGGATGTAACACAGGCCATTAAGGTGCATAATGCATTATTTCTACAACTAATCATAAAAGTTCCACATGTGCTCATTATAAATGTGATAAGGATAATGGATAATGAGGAATGGAAAGTATTTTTTCTACATGGATTATATATATATATATAATGTTTCGTGGTAAAAAGCATACTGCAACATAAAATATGTGGCATTTTAAACCACTTGTTGTTAGTAGCATGCTCAACAAATTAAAATATTATCCCATATGATTATCAATGTCAAACACTAATGTGTGCCCAGTCAAGTCTAACAAATGCATTCCCTCCGGCTTTGTGTTCACTTTCATACTGCACCACCTCTTCTGGGTTCCCTCAGTGATTCCTTGTTATGCTATCTTGTTGCTAGCTATGTAACAAATGATAGCAGGCAGCACACCTGCCTGGCAGGGTACCGTGTGTACTCTCTGATGACAGTGAGACGTGCACTTCAGTTCTTTATTCTGTTCAGCTGACCATCACTAGAACTGTGCTTTGAAAAAACAGCCACCTATCTCTATCATATTGGTTTTTGGGGTTGATTTAAAGCTGCACTAGGTAATTTTTATTAGGACATTTTTTTTCATATTTGCTGAGACAGATATGAGACAGATAATTTGAAAAACACAGGTTCTTCTGGCTCATGCTATCCTCCTTACAGCATTTGTAAGAATCCACCAGGCCTAAATGAAAACAACCAATCAAAGCTGAAAAAGATAGTTGACTGTTGAGTCTCATTCCCAGGTTTTCAAATACAGATGGTTTGGGACCCTGGACATGAGACTCAGCAATCAACTTTCTTCAAGCCTCCAACCCGAAGCATTTTTCTATCTTTCTCTGATTGGTTGTTTTTGTTCAGGCCCAATGGACTCTGGAAATGCTGTAAGGAGTGATAGAATCAGCCAGAGGAACGTGTGTTTTTCAGCACACGTTAAAAATTTCAGCAAATATGACAATTTATTTTGATTTTTTATAAAAGTTACTACATCTTTAAAGTTCCCATAGTGTTTTTAATTTTAACCTACATTTAATGTATAGGTCAATATGTACATAATAAACTACTGCCTCATCTGTATATAATATAAACTACCTCTCTTCCACATAGGCATTCAGGCAATAATCTTTCTCCACTTAGCAATAATTATGCTGTGAATTGCTAAGGCCATATGCATGAAAACGAGGCCCATTATCTCCATTGTGCTAGCAAGTGCACTGTCTGTATTGTCCTGATCATGTGTTTCAAATTAAAGTCCATTAAAAGTACCCTGGGAGGGCGGCCCGCTGCAGCCCGATGGAGCGCGGCAGAGCTGTCGCAGCTCAGGACAAGGGAGCTGAGCACTAAAGATACCTGCCATCTGGAGAGTCATTGAGTTGAGAAATGCACTGCAGCAGCTGAGCAGTCTTTTTGGCTCAAGCTCAACGCTACCTTTCAGACAGGGGCAGGAAAGGGCTGGAAGTGGATCTGTCTAAATAGACATTGTGACAGATTTGTCTTTTAGTTTGTGAAAAGAATTAGGATCTGCCATTTTGAACACATATACCAGCAAGAACACTGTGTTTCTCTGTCTATGTAGACATCATTTTGTGCATAGTACATTTAATTAATTTTTTTATATAAATTACAGTATTTGTGCAGAGAAGTAATGGTGCCTTGCTATCATGGGTTGACACTTACTGATGAAAAGCCAGGCTACAACCATGAACCCTACCCTTTGAACTGCAGCCCACATTAGCTTTTCAGCTAATTTCTCCTTCTTCTCCCATAAACATGGACACGTCTTGTGTTGCACCTTGGTTTGCTGAACAAGGAACCAAACATCTTTACCAGGTGAAGATGGTTCAGTTTACACAGAACCATCTGGACATTTGGAGGCACTTTCAAAAATACTTGGTAGGTGATTGGATAAACCATCTGTCTATCACTGGTGAACATCAACCAATCACATCAACGAACCATGCAGTCAAACTGTTACCGAAGCCAGACGGAAGAAGAGCGAAAATATATTTTCCATGGAGAAAGGCTTCAGTGCCATTCTTTGCTCCTCTTTCAATAAAGAAATTCTATCTATTTCTGATACAACTGATGCTAGCAGCATCTATGCTAACCTCTTTAGCAGCCACCATTTTTGAGCAAGCAGTCACTTCTCATAGCTTATTCCATAGTTCCTCATAGGACGCTGAATGACATAAGTGCATAGCTTGAAGCCTGGCAACATGGCCTCAATTTTGTGATCTTATAGGTCCAGCTGTCTAGCAAGATTATCAGTTTGCAGGCCATCTAGCTAATTCACTAGTCAGCTATAGCACAGTAAACTGATTAAAAATGTAATTGCTAAAGTCACCTTTGAGTATTTTAGATGCTAACTGGTGTAGTCTTTATTCTTCAATACCGACATTATTTTCTAAACCTAAATAGTTACAGCAAATTTCAAAATCAATTTGACAAGGATTGTTGGCTGAAAAAATGAGTGATTTCAGTAGGACTTAAAAAAAATTAGCCACCTTTAAGCCTGTGATAATGTAACAGAAAAATAAGAGGTCTGCAGCTCAAGTTTAATGTAAGTTTAATCAGAACAAAGTGTTCCTGCTTGAAAGCACTCTTGACCATAATCACACTGTGATAAAAATAGCTTTTGCATCAGCAAACCGGTTTATCCATTTTGTATATGTCTATATCAGAGCTTTAAATGAAGAATCGTATTGAGCAGGCAGAAAGGTGTCAGCTGAGGATTACAATGACAGAGAAAGATCCTGAAAGGAAAGCACTCAGGGATGTAGACTCACTGCTTCCTATTAAATAAGGTTTGAATTAAAAGAGCTTATCTAAAGAGGACACTTCAATACCATAATCTACAGCCACAGACAACAATATCGCCCATATTAGGAATGTTACAAAATGGAAAATGCAAATTCTTTTTA
>NW_023339729.1:2678211-2689912 GCF_004916995.1 Morone saxatilis
CTGCTATTGAAGTTGGCTTTTAATCTCATTGTACATGTGTATAGTGACAATAAAGGCATTCTATTCTATTCTATTCTATTCTATTCTATTCTATTCTTCCATTGTGCAGTGCGTTTGACACCAGAGCCGTCACACGCATGCCCAGTCAGGAACACAGCCTCCGATTGGTCGACAGCTGAACAGACGGCGGGCTAACACTGTAACCTCCCTGTACATTTACTGCAAGACTGACAAGAAAAAAATCCATACGTCAAGGTACTTGTACACAGTACAGACTTCATGGAACTGAATGGTACTGTAGACACATGTCAGGATTAACCTGTTAGTGGCCCCTGAGGCACAAAAATGCTGTTCTACCCAGTTAACCCCCTCTATTTGTACAAACATCTGACAAACCAAACACTGGCTCTAGATAGGGCTCTTTGCAAGTTTCGCAGACACCGTAGTTTCTCCTACGCACTTCACAGCCTCTTCTTATTCCCAGGTCGTCAAAAACAGACACCAGTGGTGTTTAGTTACTTGCAACCTTAAACACAACCATGCCACACATGGGTCCTTTAAGGTTTGGTTAGGTTTAGGCCTGTGGGTAGGGTTAGGGAAACCCATAATAACCAAATGGTAAAGGTTGCTCCTGTCACTTGTCATTGTCACATCATCACAAGGCAACCCCTGAAATCTCACATGAACACAACATTTAATTATTTTTAGAAGAAGAAAGCATAAAACTGCTTGCTTAACAGTGTCTGATTAACAGTAGACCGACAATCAAGCTGAATTGCCATTCAGTTTCACTTCCTTCATTCAGCCTGACACTGTAGCTGATTTCTTGTTGGGTCGAGATGCTCTTTTGTTTTGTTTCGAGCTAATCAGTAGTGCGTGATGTGGCCAATCTGCCAAAAAAACAACATTTTCAGAAACTATTCAGTAGCAGTTTCTAGGTTAACTTAATTTCACACTGGCTGAAAATAAATGTCTCCATTTAAAAGTAGATATTCCTCTTCAGCGGACTTACAACAACCTGGAAAGCTGTCTCGCTCTCAACCATGCTTGTCTGTATTTTTCATGTACAGTAGTTAGGGAATAATTAAGTCCCCATTCTTAATCCCAACTAAGTTTGATTGGTCAACTGTTTCTGTTTTTTCTGATTTGGATGGTAATTCAGAGGTTCGGATACAGGCTAAAGGAAAACATTTTCCACCCATGTGCCACAGTCCAGATTCTGGTCTTTTAATTTAACTAATTAAATTGACAACTATAACATGGGTGCCTTTATTCATGTTTGTCTTTATGCTACCTGCATGAGCCACGTCAAAGACAAAATTTCTATATAAATTTCTGTTATCGGCATTTGATGGACAGGTTTTTCTAATTCTGATTTATTTCTGAGCTGTGGTTTCCAACTGTTCTTACAGTTCTAGGTCACCTTGTACTGTATAAAAAAGTAAGGCACACTTTAAGTGTGTTTCATATAACAGATCACTGGATGGCTTAATCAGTGTTGTCATGTAACATGAATGAATGGCTTTGTGATTTTATCTATTCACAGACATGAACAGGTGTACACTCAAACCTCAATCCTAGCGAGGTGATAGCCATCCAATAGAAGCCTCCTTAAAGACTTCATAATTTCTTCAGGGAACAAGTGCCAGCAACAACATTACCTCAACTGGAAATGACTCAGTCAACTTAACTCAGTCATCACCATTAGTCAAGCGGAAGAGTAATTGAGCTTATCCCCATTACACATAAGACAACAATATGGCACAGGGACGTCATTAGGTGCGGGATGGGAAAAAAGTGATGAAGAGCTCACTGAAATGAGATTGGATTTAAACAAGTGCCGCTGCTGTCCTGGGGGCCTTACATGGATGCTCTTTGAGCGGATAGGTGGAGGCTGCATAATGATGAGACACTTAGTTTCCCTACTGTTCAGATTTATGGGCTCCAAGGCCTGTTACGATCATTAGGGGGATTGTGAAAGGAAAAGGGAAATGGGGTTGAGACTATATGGGCTTGGGAGGAGGTGGAAATTGCAGATTTTTTTTTCTGGTAACGCAGCACTTTTGAACCATAAATCTTTGATCCTCTCCTCCCTATTTGTGCAATGGCATTTAATAATGGAAGACTCCTTATAATTTCACACTCCAATTAGTAAATTACTAATGTCCCAAAATGCAAGTCCTGGGGTGGTGATAAACAAACAGGTCACAGCCTCAGGGAAATTGGTTAACGAAAGAAAAAAAAAATTGAGTGGCTTTTGGTTGATTGTGTTTGAAAACCCAAATGAACTATTGCAGCACTGAAAAGGAGGTATAAATAAAAATAAAAAAATACCTTAAAACAACAATCTAATGATTATTTTTATTTTTGCATAATGCCTGCAAGTAGACCAGAAGAAACTTCAGTCAGTGGGTTGGATCTCTGGCAAAGGCTATACAAACATCAGCAAAATTTTACCACCTCTAAAACTGAATGAACGGCAGTCATTAGGCATTTGGAGCATGTTGAATAATTCATATTGCATAATGAACTTAAATCCAGAGAACAAATGCTTCTACGTTACCTGGGGTGGATTAACAATAGAAAAAAAATGATACTATTGTCCTTATGACTCTTACTCCCTTGAATTTAGCTCAGTTTTTGTTGCCAACGTTTGTTGTACTGGGAAACCAAACCATGGATTGCGTGTATAACCAGTAGCTTGTTAAAGCACAACAGGATAAAAATATTCTATCACATATAACCAGAGGTCTGGAGAGGTCAATTTAACCTATATCTACCTAAAAATATACTTACCTCATCAGTGTTTCAGTATTTCATCTAATCTGTGGTGTTTATTTAGTATGTAGACTTTAGTTCCGTCTTTAGTCTTTAAGGCAGCCCTTCTTTCTCCCAGAAAAATACAAGGAACTTGCTGTCTATAATCTGCAAACTTCATAAATAATTCATCCAACATCCAACTACAAATATGAAACAAAACACACCAACACACTTTTGTTGACATTGTCAACAAGAAAAAACTGATTTGTGTTGTCAACATTTATAATAATTATGAGTTAGAGGAAGAAGCATCTTCAGAAGGAGACAATGAGAATGACACAATGATAAATGACAACTTTACACCGGCAGCTGCAGCATCGGGAGGCAGGCCGCTCTCATTCCCAGGTCATCAAATACCAACACTTTGTCACACCCCTTGGCCTATTTGCATCAGGTGACATAGTATAAAGAGCGAGTACGCACCTGCAAGTGGTGGGGTAAGTGCAAGCAAACACAGGACTTTCACCCAGGAGACCGGGTTTTGTGTCCCATGTGAAAACAAAAGTAAAAATTTAGTCATGTGCGATTTACGTAACATAAAATAGTTATTTTAACCAAAACCACAATCTTTTCCTAACATTTAAATTGTCTGGCAGTATTTGATGACCTGGGGTAAGAACGGGTTACGTGAGGTCATGAGTTGATAATCGGTGAAGGAGGTATTCATATACTTCCTTCACCGATTATTTAGTATTTGACCTACATACATGCATACTGTGGTCTGTGGGACTTGAACCAGCGACCCTCTGGTTCCCAAGCCAAGTCCCTACACACTGAGCTACAGCCGCCTCATTCAGAAACCAGAAAGTAGGAAAATTGCAATATAAAGATTTCATCACAAGTAAAAGCCATGCTTTAAAAATGAGAGCAAAATGTATCTTAAGTTTAAAAAGAAGGCTACTCATTATTCAGGTGGAGGTAGCTATAAATCGTCCAAGACACCACTAAACCAATGTAACATGTAAAAGCTAATCATAGAGCGCAGAACATCTCAGAATGTGTGAGGTAAGGGACTACTGGGACTAGTTTCTTCTAGGGCTAAAACACTGGAATTAGTAGGGTTAGGGTTGGAGTTAGGGCTAAAGGGATAGGTTGCCATTTGATGTTTTGACCATCACAGCAGCAGTTGACAAAACAATCTCAGCTCACCCACTCACTCAACTGATCTGAAGCTCTCAATCATGGACATGCAATTTTACACAAAAGTCCTCCAAGTGCTCAGACTTGTGAAAACTTTCCAAAGACAATTGAGCAAACTTTATCTGCTGACCGTGTGATACAGTTGAAAGCTCAAATAACAAGAAGCAATGAAATAAATTGACCTTGAGTTGAAATTGTTTTGCTTGTGTTTGCTTTGTTCCAAATAAATCCAGTATTTTCAATGACTCTCCTTAGTTTTGAAAGTAAACCAATAATGTCTTGGGAGCTTCCAATAAGAAGTTGAATGGATTCAAAGTTAAAGCACTTATTTTTCCTAATTCAGTGTGTTCTACAATGCGGAGCTGGCTTACAGGGGTGACAAAAGCTTTCAAGGCATGGTTTGGTAAATTATGTTTTGTGCCCCCTTTGTGCCCTGTGTTTCCACACACTGACAGGCTCACTTGTGGAATGATGGTGACTGAAATAAGTCACAATTACCTGTAGCTCAAACACATGCACCTCGACTCCATGCTGTGAGAGAACAGCTCAGAGAAGACCCTGCATCCATTCTGCTGCCAGCTGCCACAGAGACAAGAGGAGTCAATGATGTAAATTGTCACCCCCAACAGAACCTAAACATGCAAACTGTTCAAGTGTTTTCCCTTACCTCTGGCGATGTGATAAAGGGAATGGGTTTGATTCTAAGAAATGATTTTAACCTAGTGTGTCATATCAGGGCTTGGCTCGGCTGCAGCATCAGTGGTGCAGACGATGAGGGAATACACCGCAGGCCTGTTTGAAAATTGATAAACAAGCCAACAAACAGATCAACTGATATCTATTAATCTGTTGTCACGCCAATGGAGGATGTCAGCAAAGCCTCTATAACAGATAGAAATGAGTTATTTAATAGGGATTCAAGCATGATCCATCAGTCTTCCTTTGCTGTCATTTATTGGTTGATTTCCTTGCCTCCATTCTTTCATCCCTACCTTTCTCTCACCCCCCACTCTCCTCTCTCACACCTCACACACACATACCTGCCAGCAGCCCCGCAACTGACAGCAATGTTTCTCTTCCATGATGTGTAAAAACTGGACTGACAGGCCAACGCAGCTTGAGGAGGGCAGTGGCCATGTAAGCGACATGTAAAGGTTACAGAGGATGTTGAAATATCAAAGGCTTCTTCTCCAGCCACTGAATTGTAAACACCTTCAGAGGACACAGGGTGTTTACCAAGGGCAAAGAGACTAGCCTCTACCAATAAACCATAGTCTCTGAGAGAAAAGCAGTTGTCTAAAACAACCAGGAAAGCATGCCTGGTCCCCAGGATAAGGTTGTGGTTAGATGGTGTAAGGTTAGGGTGTTAGTTGACATTTCATAGGTTTTGGGTTGAGGGTTAAGGTGAAAGGTTGACATCTCATTCTTCAGAGCAGTTTACTAAACCATCTCAACTCAAGATTCACTTAAGACACATAAACAATAATATAGATGTTGAAATATCAAAGTCTCCTCCTGCAGGCACCGAATTCTACACACCTTCAGAAGACACCGGGCAAGAGACTAAACCTAAACCTATTCAAAGGCAGGGACTAGCCTGTACTTTCACTTTTGCTTGTCCTTCAGGGAAGAGTATGACCTTCACCTAACCTCCAGATACACTGAAGAAATCCCACTGTGGTCTGCCATACAGCATCCTAGCTAACCACTGTTGATCGGTTGATCTGTTAGGGTTAAGCTGCCAGGATGCTTCATCAGAACTACTTGTTGGATGGTAGAACAGCTCTATAACCTTCTCAGTGCATTGAACAAAGCAGTTATTTCCCCTGCTTTTAGGTTTCAAGGGTTATGATTTAGGGTTAGGGGAAAGGGTGTTATAAAGAAGGTTGACATTTCATTCTTGACCTTGGAATAGTTGACAATTCAACCGCCTGTTCTGGAACTTTCTATAATGGTCCTTAAAGAGCCATCAACGTTTAAGCCATGGAGGATATGTGCTTAGAATCATAGGAGATTTGAATGCATGTAGTTCAACCGAGTGAACCACTATATCAGCTGTTGAGTACCATTTGATAAAGTTACAGTTTAAAAGCAGGTTAATGGACCTTGAACTGAGATGGTTTTGTTTCCAAGGTCAAGAATGACCGGTCATCCTTCCTTTACAGTCTCTTACCCAAACCATAGGTTTTAAAACTAGATTTTGACACAGCACACCTTTACAGTATAGTGCTGCAATATTAGTTAATAAAGCATATTTGATAATTTTGTACTTTAAGTGGTACAAGTTCCTTAACAAATTGGCAATTAAAATCAATTGGCATGCAATGAAATCTGGGACTTTTGGGGCCTCTATGAGTGCAGGGCCCTTGGGCAGTTGGTAATCCCACTTTGCAGGGTAGCTAAAGGCAGCTATCACAAAAATCTATGTTTTATATACAATTTCACAATAACAGCATTTTGTAGCAACACAAAAACTAACTAATATACAGCACAAAAGCCCAAAAGCACTGTATAATAGTGGCTTTGTTCTCATGAAATCAATTTTAATCAAAGAATGATCTTTAGCAAGGGCTACCAAGTAGCAGAAAAGTTTCTTCTCATTGCTGTTGATACACCCCACTGTCAGCTTGGCAGCACACCTCCATCTGCTGTTTTGACAACGGAGTGACAATACGTATCTACTATTCCATCAGAACGAGTTACTCCATCTGTTCTGTCTGCCTCTCCTTGCCATGAAGCCGTCAGTGCTTTGCTGTATCCATAATTTCCCTTTGATTTCAGACCTCCTTCCCCTGTTTCATCACGACAGATGCAAAAAAAAAAACAACACAATCAAACATTTCCTGATGAATCAAGCCATGCTTGACCTGGTGTCATCTCTCACTATCTTGCTCCTTTTCAAGTTCATATCATAAAGTTTTCATTTCTGCCGCCCCCTCTACCTTAGGCTTATAATTGTGTTTTTTGTTTGGTTTTACTCCCTGCTTGATAGTGAATGCATTTTCACAAAACTGTTTATGACCCTGAATAAGCTGCCCACGTTTTTTTTCCTTTCGAAGCATACTTCTACCATCTAGAGTTAACCTGCCAAAGACAGCTCCCTCTCTGATCATTTAGTCATGATCTATTGTATTATTACTGTCTGACTCCGAGCCATCCATCACTTGACTAATGACATTAATCCTTCTGTCTGTAACAGGCTGTCGACCCAGTGCCATGGAGAGCTTTGGTTGAATCCCATATGTGTTCCAGTTCATACTCAGTATCGCTGCTGTAGCCACCGAGACACCAGTTCCCCGCTACAGCAGCCTCAGCCTTAATAAATTGCTGCTCCTCCAGTGAAAATACAAACACACAAATTAAATGTTTGCCTGGACCTAGAGTTTATTGTGTACCGTCTTAAGGTAATGCAATTGCGGTACGGTGTGAATATGCACTGCATTTCCATGTGGAGGACTCTTTATGACGTTAGAGCTGAACCATGAAAGCCCCAGTACTCATTAAACTCAATGCTCATGCTGTGAATACACACTGCTGGCTTTCTTTGTTTCCCTAAGGTGCAAGTTGGGTTATTTGCTGCTTGGGGTTCAAAACAAATGTGAGGAAGGGGAATTTCAATTTGTCAGTGCTCAACTTGTGTTGTCTGCAGGCTGGTCAGACTGCAGCAGGCCAGCAGGAAACACACACAATGTATAGAAACTGCTGTTTGCATTGTTTGTTAAGTATGATGTATGTGTAGTGTGTAAGTATGATGGAAATATTTGTAGACTATTCTACTTTCTTGTAGTACTTGAACTTTGAAGTGGCCCTCCTATGAGATGACAACAACAACCCTGATCGAGAGCCATCAGTGGATCAAAGTTTGTACTTATCCAGTGAAATATCATCATCAACACCTATAACAGGGATTTCCACAAAATTCATGGTTCCAAGGTTATGTATCTCAACTACTTGGGTGATCCTCTCAATTTTCCTCCTGCCACTATGAGGTTGGCGTTTGTCATGTTATGTGAAATGGATGGATTGCCAACCAATAGTTGGGGTAAAAGGGGGCATTCTTCATTTCCCCTCAGGATGAATTGTAACAACTTTTTGACACTTCCACCATCATCAGGTTAAATGTAAAGTTGTCCAATAGCTACTAGCTAGTTTATGACCAAAAACCTGAAAATGAATAATAATTCCCATGGAGGTTTGGAAATTGAAAACTGTTTGATAAGATGCTATCAAGTTGCATGATGGGAAGTTTATGTGTCTTGTGTTTTTTTGGAGCTTGACCCTTATTTGGGACTATAAGTCAAGACACTGCTGCACAGAATTTTAAGTTTCTCTTTTAATGTGTCTCTCAGAAGAGAAGTGCAACACTAAAACGCTGGAGCATTCTTTAATAACAGCCCAAGGAACAGTGGGGATCATAATGATGGTAATAAAGATAATAAAGAGTAACGACAAATAGTCGCTGGAAAAATATTCCATTTTGTCATAGGTCAAATTCACACAAGGAAATAGCTGATTGCAAACAACGTTTGATTACAGTGTACAACACTGTACCCTTGCCTCTGATGCAATTATTGGATGAGTTAATCACTATACAGTCCATTAGAGAGTCACGGCCTTGTCTCTCAAATTTACTGAGGCGTGAGCAGAGGTGTGGTAATGTTCACTGCTGTGATAGAAACCTATTGTTTACAAATCACTACAATCCCGCTGCTGAGGGAATTTTTTTCTTTCTACCTGAATAAATGAATTTCTCTGCAGAATCCCTCCAATGCTGCTTAATATCTGCCAACACATCATCAAGAATATTGCAGTTTTTGTGTCAGCTAAAGGGCAAGAAAGTCTCTCATGAATATGTGAGGAAATTAGAAAAATGCCTGTTCTTCTTTTGTCCAAAAGGGGGAAAAAAAGGATTTTAGGCTAAATGCCCTAACATCCAGTCAACTGGGACCAGACAGCTCTCAGAGAATAAAATGAGACAACTCCTATTTATTCTACGTGTGGAGTTTCTTCCCTCTACTGTTCTTCTGTGTCAGCCTGTTTACATAACTCACTCACTTGGCAGCAGCAACATTGGCCTTATTCTCAGAAGCCAACTTGGGACTACATCAATGAGTAATTGTCTCCACAAACCCCTCACAGTCAGGAGATAAGAGCCTAGAAAGGTCAATAAGAGTCCTAAATCTAAAAATACTTGCATTTAGTCGAGGAGGGGACTGACCTGAATGTTAATTCTAAAAAAAAGAGTCATAAAAGAGAATCAAGAATTACGACAAATACTTCACTCCAGCCTATTTGTCCTGACATGGATTCTGATGTCTCACTAAAGAGTTTCACTCCTGCGTCAAAGTTAAGTCCTCAGGGCTGCACTTAACCACGGCTAAGCACCAACTTACAGCTGATTAAATTCAGAGTGACCCAGTCTGAAAACTATTAGCCGTTTACAAGCTGAAAATGAGCATATTAAAGCTTCTCGCTGCTGGCTCAACAGTCGAGAAGAAGTGTCACGGCTGCGAGGGGAAATCAGGTCGAATTAGGCAACCAATAATATCTGTGTAAACCTCTTCTCGTTAACTAGATGAAGAATATAGTCTTTATTTGCAACAACAACCCTGGGGAGGCAGTTGCAGTTTGTGGATGACACATTCGGTGAGTGGAATGAAAATGTAATCATGCCTTGCTTTAGGTGCCTAGGTGTCCTAGCGATAATACAAATTCCAGCCACATTAGTCATTTCCTCGTAATACCTGTAGTCTTCATCGCCAGTACTGACCCCCAAATACCTTGTTAATGTCGAGTTGCCTAGTCTCAGCCGCCTCTGCCTTCTTGAACTTTCTACTCTGCTGCTTGATGTATTTAATCAGTGAGATCAATAGCTGTTATTATCTTATTGATCTAGAGAGTCTATTTAATGGGCAAGCCAGGCACACCTCATATTTTGTATACGGCGTAATTTTTATAGATAATGCAAGCTGCTAAGGGCTGTTTTTAATTAACATGGAGTGATGTAAAAGCAAAGACTGGTGAGCAAATTTCACTTCCTACAATCCATCAGAATAATTTTATGTTTTGCCCAGAACCTTGGCTAAAGGCAGACAGCACCTCTCTTTCAACTCCCACCCAGACTTCACAAGGATTTGAACTCCTTCAACCTGGCTACCTTTTTCGTCTTAATTTACTCCTGCAGTCGAAAATAGCAGCAGCAGGATTTTCATGCTACGTTTTATTGCTGGAGCAAAGTATTGGTGCTCACATTAAAGTTTGATCCTTTAGACTTTCTTTTTTTCGCTATCTGTGACTGAATGTGTGGAAAAAAGATTTAGAGGTAGATGTGAGGCTATAGAGGAGGAAAGGATTCTGTGGAATATACTGCATGTAATTAAAAGATGCAAAATAAGATAGGCTTTTAATTCTGGTGAACACAATCAGTGTTTATGTTCATCCGTTGAGCACATCCCTGTAAACCCACTCTGCCAAGAAAAAGCCTGACATTGGCTCGTGCAGTGACGACCTTTTCAAAGCTTTGCCGTTGACAGGTTTAATACAGCCACCACTGTTTACCAATCATCGCCCTGCTGCACCATGTCCCCCCTGCAGGGCGATAGCTTTGGCTCTCAGGTCAGAGTCATTTACCTTAATGGCAGACCTTTGCTGGGTACAATCTCAGAGCCCTGTGTGAGGATGGTGTGCCGAGCTCCATACTGTGTGACAAAGCTCAGTAAAGGTGACACCATGATGAAGACTGGTAAGGAAAATGGGAGGCTGAGGATCACTTTTAGGGACTGATGTTGTTTTTGGCTAATGTAGTCTATACCATTACTTCTAAAATAAAAGCTTAAACTCAAACCCTGCAACAGCCAGGTCTCAGATAATGAGTCTCGGCTCGGTTCAGATCAAAAAGGGCTGGTCCAAAATGAAGCCGAGGCATTTAAACAAATTACTAGTACCTTTACTGTAATGGCTTGCATGGTGTATGCAGCATTTCCATCAGTGCAACAACATAGTGCTGCTACATTCCCCACTCTGAGCCCCTCTTTACAGAAACACTCATCTGTGTTTTCAAGTGTATCACAAATTTTAACTGGATTTTAAGTAAATTGGCAAAATGAAATGTGATTATTTGAAGAAGAAGAAGAAGAAGAAGAAGAGGGCGCAACAAAAAGACTTAATTAAAAAAGTGCAAGTCGAACCTCAAGCTGTAAAAAAACTGCAGAAGACAGGATGGAAATATGACATTTGTGTTTGTTTCATGTATTCATCCGCGGTAGGCTCCATCAGATTCATATAGAGCAATCATGGATGTATTCTCGAGCCATGGAAGCGATGAGGAGACTGTTGGAGCTGAAACAGCTGATCAGCCATGTGAGCTCAATGTTTGCTACACAACAACTTATTCAGAAAACTCTTTTTCAAAAAAGCAACTAGAGTAAAAACTTTTCAACCCTTTTCTAATGTGATACTTCAAATGAACATATGAATACGAAAACTGGAAAGGATTAAGTCATTCTGATTGGTTACACTTTACCATTCATTTACAGTGTTAAGCTCTCTTTACAGTTCCTGTAAATGTTTCACAATGTCAGAACCAAGGTTGTAAATTGCTACTTGCTGCTTGAAAGGTAGTTTTTGAAGAACCATGTAATAATGAGGCACTAAAGTCAGTGAGTAAAATAGAAACACTGTCCAATTGGTACACTTCCAATTGAATCATTCCAATCAATTTATTCGTCTCTTAATGCAACAA
>NW_023339729.1:2690012-2700410 GCF_004916995.1 Morone saxatilis
TATCTTTATTATTAAGCAGTGTATGTCCTACAATAAAAAGGCCTGCTTCTCTGATAAATGCTCACACCATTATTTTAGAATTTACGTTATTTACAATATTCATATTCAGTAAGTGAAAAAAGACACTACCATCAGGTAATTTAGTAAATTGCTGAAAAATACTGGCCTTAGTGAATATGTGCTGGGGGTAACACAAAGGTAGTAGGTAGTCAAAGTAAATCACATCCAGCTAATTGTTGCAAGGACAAGAAAGAGATATGACATCAAGTTTAATCTCACCTTCTGGTCGTGACTGTAAGCTAAGGCCCAGTCCTCTTCAGTGGGGTGGAATAAAAGGCTTAGGATGTAGAAAGTGAGGCGGTACTTCTGGTAACTGGCTCCCTCATCAGAGCTGATGAGCACGCTGCTCTCGAACTCGGGATCTGTCAACACCATAATCTGAGAGCCGGGAGAAGAGAGAGGGAGGAGAAGTAGGGTGTGCATACATGTGAGGGAGTGGGTATGAGATTTTTGAAGGCGGGAGACGAAAGGATTTGAAGGGCGAGTTTGAGTAAAGAGGTGGAAAGATAGGGAGATGAGAGAAGGCAGAAGAAGGATGTTAGAGGCAGGAGCAGTGTCAGCAGAAAAGGCCCGGCTTTTGGCACTCGTCAGGCTTCTGCTTGGCAAACAACTCCTCTATATTTCCAACTTCATTTCATGAGTGTGACTCGCTTCTGTTGCCATGGCTCTGTGGCTCTTCCTGTGGACTCTGAAGTAGAGAATTGAGGATTTCATTATCTTTCCCAAAAAAAGATTGAAGTTGTTCACGGCCACAAGGGTTGAAAAAGTGTGTAATGCAAAACAGACCCAAAAGAACACTTAAAGCACACAGAGAAATCATGAAATGATTTGTTCTAATATATAACTATATAAATGTGATGGAGCTTATAGTGTAGTTACAATTAAGTGCTGTACAAACAAGGGATTAAGCAGCCATGCTTGAATCAGCATATACAGTATGTTATTTCCTTTATCAGCTATTCCTTTAGCATGTAAATTCTCAGCATTCCTCCGTCCAATAAAATTCTAATTTCAAATTTAACAGTGCCACAGTGGTAGAAGCCCTAATTTCATGCTTGGCATATTTCTGCCAGAGCTATCACAGTTATTACAGAATTCAATAAGGACAGGAATTCCACAATGAATATTTCTTTCCACTAATGACATTTAGAGTCTTTGTGGAAGCAGATAAAATGGTCATAGCAATTCCTCCTTGACTAAAAGAAGAGCTGTTTGAATAGGTGTGTAATATATTGTATTCTTTTGAATCAGATTATACTACTGAATACATGTATTCACATTAAAAGGTTAAACATTTCAAATGCTGGAAAAAAGATCCATTGTTATTGCATTTAACTGGATATTCTGCAATTTTGTAGGCTAAATTGTTACAATAGGGATGTGCATTATTGCACAGAAATAAAGAAAAAGTGGTGTTTTTTCAAACTGTATATGCAGATAGCACAAGTACAGCAAAGGAGAAAGTTTGAGAAGTTTTAACAAGGCTTGCTCAACTGTTATTGGAGCACAGAGCAAAAAGAAGTGGGAATCTCTGTAGAGCTGAGGGGAACTGCAGATTCAGGTGATAATTGTCTGTAGGTTTGTCACTAGACACGAACCCCTTCACATTATACTTAGTCATTTGTTCCATTATTAATGTGAAAATATGGACTGGAGCAGCTTTAAATGTGTATCTCCTTATCTTGAATTTTTTTATCAAACCTAAACTACAACACCCATGCCTCTTTTATGTGGTGGAATTGTGGGTAGTAGCTGCGCTTGTGGCCTGAATGGCTGTGTTCTCTCTCGTCAATTCAATTTGAATTGGAAAAACAGCAGCACATTTGTCACTGACAGAAAGGCTAGCACTCTTTCCAGAGCTTTAACCAGGAAGCCTCCCTGGTGGTGATTTAGATAAATTGTTTTTCATTAAGCACCAATAAACAGGCGGCAAATTCTCAACCTGGATTTCTCATTGGTCCGGGCTCGGCGTTCTTGCCATTCATTACCTGTCACTGTGTAATGGCAGGGCCTCCTGATATCTGCTAGTGTCTTTGGGGCTTGTCAGATGTAATTTACAGTTTTTAAGCAGTAATCATATTCTATAATATTATAGTAAGCCGCAGAGTCTATTATGAATGGGAAATTACATTTTGCCACGCTTTATTTTGAATCAACTGTCAGGACTTTCAGTTAAATAGAAAGGTAGAAATGCTTTGAAGAGGTCTATGCACATACTGAACATTTCATATTACAATCTACCCTTGCTCCCTATTCAAGCCTTTTACTGAATGATGAGTGTTATGTGTTCCCTCTCTATGCTCTCTATGTAACTAAAGCCTTCTATTCCAGTGCTTTTAGCTCATCTTTTCTCAAGCCTCGATTCAGGGTGCCTCACAATGTGCTCTTTTAATACTTGGAACGGGGCCTAGAAAGTATTGTCACATTCACATTACTCATTTACCACCATGTAAGTGTGAAAACAGCCACATTATTTCCCAACCTTACACATTATCGTAACAAGCCAGTTTTCTGTCTGTCGCCTCTGCGATTAGAAAGAACCCCACAACCAATTTGAAGCCAATACAAAGGCGGGGATAGGAGACGCGGCCAATTTCTCCCTTGCCCGCTAAAACAATCACCCTCAAACAATAATTACTCACTTCCAAAATCACAGTGACCGATAGCATTAGCGAGGGGTGATTAAGATTTCCCTCACAGCATCCACTCAGCCTTTTGTGAAGGAAGATGGGCAAGCGAGGAGGGTAACAATACCGAATCGATAGAGGTTGGAGGGATAACCGTTTTGTTTTATCAGCCTGATGTTGAGCTGTGCATAAGCTGGAGCAGAGAGATAGAAGCCGGTAGTTGTCGGATCATGAGGTAAGTGGAGGTATGGATCAGAGACGGAGGGAAAGAGACACCCTGCAGCAAATGAATCACGTCACGCCAGATCAATTGAGCTTAGTCTGTCTTTGACGGGAGGCTTTAACAGAGAGTTGTCGTGGCAATATGCTCATTAACCACGGATCAAGACTTAATCACCCACATTTAGCTATCATGTTTTCACTGTCTTGCTTCCTCAATGACATTTTAACTGTGCATGTCTTTATTTTTAAATTAGCCTAATCCACCAGGCTTGGAGAAAGACATCAAAATATAGCCAAGAAGATTCACGGGGGGTGTAATTTTCAGAGGCTTTGCGCTAAATGTTATTATTATCATTCAAATCTATAATGTGACATTGTAAAAGGTCACAGTTTCAACTTCTTCCTTGGACAATTTAGTGGGGAAACGTATGCTTCCAGAATGGTCGTAGCGGACATATAATGATCCCTAAAAGGAATATCTCAAAGAGTAGCAGACGATTATATCTTACAGTGAGTGATGCACTTTTTATCCGGTAGAACACAGGCGGATGCTAAATAAGGCCACTCAGAAGCAAGGAGGCAACAAAAGGATGTAGCCAGCATAGAGGCAAACTTTCATCCATCTACGGGATGGCAAATTGAAATAATTAGATCAGAGATAAGGTGCGGAGGGGAAATCGGCCCATGGGCAGAGCCAGAGGTCAACCATTAGAGTAAAACATTCTCCTGAGATTGTTGCTAGTTTTTTGGCTGCAATGACTCTCTTACATAGGAACATGCACATTGTAAAAAATGTCTTAAGATATAACAGTAAAAAACTGTCAAACCATGACAGTAAAAGGCTGTAAACTCTAAATAGTTTCTGTAACACTGTGATATCTCATTGCAAAACCATTATTTATGCAACATTTTAAAGGAATTTATAATAATATAATAATTAAAGTAGTTTTTTTATATGACAGACTGTAAATTGCACAGAACAATCGTCATAGCATTCATATGGTATTTTCATGTGGCAAAACTGTTTATACGGTAAAATATGAATTAAAATGTAAAATCAGTACTAATATCTTTTTACCATAATAGTTCTACCATATTTATTACGATAAAGTTCTGGCAACCACAGCTGCCAGTTTTTTACCGTAAAAATAAATATCTCTCTCTTTTTATTTTGTTTACAGTGCACACAAGAAAATCATAATCTTTTTACATAGATTGGAAAAACATCAAATATCCTAAATATACTTTGAGTAAACTGATATGAGAACTGGATTATTCCTGGGTGTTATCATCCTTTCTTTTTCCTCTTTGGAGTGTTAATAAAGTTTATTTGATCTTATATAACAGATTTCTTTTTTTTTTTTTTTTAAGTATGTCACATCAGCAACAGAGAGGACCTGAAGGGACTACATTCCCGCTATGCCCTTGATGTGGAATTAAATGTTCTTCTTATAAAATACGCAGGAGGAGTGAGTCATGAGGAGTAATCAGCGCCGGCTATGATCTGTTCTTCGCCCTGACGTTGTTGAGCTCAACAGTCCCGGGATCCTATTAACTCCCACGCCATGCAAACATATTCAGGGTCAGTACCTTGGCTCGGCCTTGGGAAAGTGAGGCTGATGAACCCGAGCACCTCCACGACTCAGGGCACCGCCTCGTCACACACGGGAGTCATGCTTTATTTTCAATGAGTCTGTGCCACGCAGATTCATATTTATTCCACATTTGTCTGACAAAACAGGTAAATGTAAACGAATGATTTTTTTTCTTAGGGAGTTTCAAGTTTTTTCTTGAATTTTGCATCCCCTGTCAAACAGCAGTAAAATTTTCAAGTCTGTTATCAAGTGGCCGTGACTTGCTCTTTACCACATCATTATGCTGACGTCCTGCCATTTAAAATGTTCACAGATGCTTGAATCTGTGAAAACCAGTGTATTTATTTCAGATGTGTTCTGGAGAAAAAAAAGGTCTGCATACTGAACACTGAATATATATATATACATATAAAAAGTAATAGTACTTTACTTACTCCCTGCCAACAGTAATTAGTTACAATACTAGTTAGTATTTATGCTAGGGGCGGCTGTGGCTCAGCAGTAGAGTGGGTTGTCCACTAACCAGAAGGTTGGCGTTTCCATTCCCGGCTCCTTTTGCTGCATGTCAAAGTGTCCTTGAGCAAGATACTGAACCCCAAATTGCTCCCAATGCTCACCGGCGTGTCACATTCTAAAACATTTTGTAACAGTAGCACAAGTACAGAAGTGTGAGAAAGGCAGTGAACTCACTCAGATCAGACATGTTTTGCCACACAGCAATATCAATCATAAGTTAAGCTACAGTATTGGTCATAGCAGATGAAGTAAGGCTGTAGCAGCAACATCCCTGAATGTACTGAACTCAGCAAGCTGGTGCATTTAATCATTTATGCACTCAACTTTTCATTCGTAAGAGGAAGACTGCTCTGCTTTTCCTACGTGTGCTGTTAGAGTCATCCAAAACATGTTATATTGTTTTTAATATAATGTTCTTTCTTTGACTTTGGAGTTATCGGTTACCAGTTGATGGCCAATTTGTATAGTGACTGTCGACACCGACTCAGATGTACTATTATGTGGTTGAAAATATTCAAAGAATGACTTGCATTCAGTCATTGAAACTAATTGCCTCTAATTATCATGTCAGGCTCCCTGAAACTCCAATGTTAATGTCTCCAGCTCTGGGTTACCAGAGGAACACATCAGTTTAACGCTGTGTAAACTTCATCTCCTCCATATGCATACAATCTGTTGTAATTAACGCTGGAATGCTAACTAGATCTGGTTCAGTTAATAATAATAATAATAATAATAATGCAGTTGTTGTTTAAAATACAGTAGGTTGAATATAAACATATTGATATGGAAATAGCCTTTGGGGAGTCTAGTCAAGATGGAGACTAAACTCCTATTATAACTGAGCTGCTTATGGCCCTCTGTCCTCTTGGATACGACTCCCCTTGTCTATCAAATTGTTGCTTACAGCACCAGACGGGTGGAGTTCACCACACGGGGGCAGATTTACTGCCTGGTGCTGTGAGCTGTTAATCACTGTGTAGAAAAGTGTAGGGATTTAGAATGCTTCCTATGCATGCACATATGCAGAATGTGATGCAGAAAAGAGCATAATTCTTTAGGGGATCAGTTAACTGTACAATGTGAAAGCGTGAATTGTCATTAAATTAAACTGACAGAAAAAAAAGCAGATGGTAGAAAATGAAGTGCAAACCATCTACTGATCAGTTAACTAAATTCTTAGAATGTCAGAAAAAAATGAAATAAAAAGTAATTGACAGAACTCTCAGGCAGATTAAAGATGTTGGCAGATGGTTGGCAGCTGCAAAGCTCATACTTTTTTGTGGCCTGAATTTTTTAAAATCCATTTTTGATGGTTGCCAGAGACATTCTTATGCAGGAAGAACTGCGCCTGGGTAGTTTCCAGTGTGCATTTTGATCATCACAATGGCAATGCCATAAATCAACACAACGTCTATTGTATCCACAACTAAACTGCATCCTGTAAATTCTCAAATAAAAGATGGTATTCAAATAATGGCCTAGTAATGGAAGCTGGGTTAATATCATGGAGAGGGTGTGGAATTACCTGTATATTCTATATATCATAGTCACATTGTACATTCAGCAAAATGTACATTTCCACAGCACTAATCCCATCTGTAGAACAACAGTCACGTCCTACTCATCTGAGTCTCTGTTCTCTAACAGAAATAGTCTTCATTTACTAGTCCAATCTCTTCAGCTGGTTTTTCAATCAGTCTCAATGAAACGCAAGACTTCCTGCAGATGTTTCAAATCAAAGCCTCAAAAAATGCTCCCAAAAAGACAATTTGTTAAAGAGATATATAAATGTACAATATTAGGGATGGGAAGATATATGATATTATTACGTATTGCAAAAAAACATGTATCGTGGTTAATTCTTATTATCAGGATAATCGTGAATATTCTCACACGAGTTACTTGAAAAAGCTTTCTAGCTCACAAGCTTAGAATCCTATATTGATTGAATTGACTTATTTTTTATTGCCATACGGGGGAGCCTGCATCTTTTTAAGCCTGTCACAATGGCCGAATGCTCGACTTTCCATTGTATCCCCCACAGAATAGTTATATGTGGAAATTCTACAGATTCCAAAATACAGAATGATAGGGAGATGAGGTGCCTGTCTGTTATGCAACAAAAATATTAGTTTCTTAACAAAACATAAGGTAAAGGGATTCCATTATGTTTTTGATGATTATCGCGGTGATATCATGAATCGCAATTATTTTGGTCAGGATAATCGTTACATGAAATTTTTGTATCTGTACAACATAACACAAAATCCAGTCGTATCAATTCCATGTCCAGTCACTGGGATGCCATCTTAATGTTATCTTTTTCTGTGTGTAGCCTGAAGAAACTTTTATTTCGTTATACAACCCTGTGTTCTACATACAGTATGTCATTTTTGCCATGCTCACATCAAAGCAATAGGAAAAGATCCCCAGTTGTGAAAGTAGTTGGGATCACTGGGAGTTGTTTCTTCATTGTTAAACAACCACCATTGCTGATGAAAATCTATCTGACGTGATTCAGACAGAAATCATCTTAAAGGGAGGAGAAAATGTGAACGTTTTATTACCTTTTTTTATTATTTCTTTTTTTTTTCTGATATAATGTTAGGACATGCACTGACTACCTCATCAAATCAATAGCCTACCAACCCAGAATGGCTGGGATTATGCCATTTGGGGCTTTTAATGTGAAAAACCCATACAGGAAATGTTGAGTTAGTGTGTTACATTAACGGTAACTCAAAAATCTGTATCATGGAAGCTGTTGAGGACAATTAAAATGAAAATAAATGCAACATCTCACCTTTCTCTTGTTAGTTGGACAGACGTACAGGTAACTTAGGACGGTCTTGGATCCAACTTTGTCATTCATTCTCTCGTACGTGGAGCCGTAGTCAGTAGATCTAAATGGAAACAAAGGGAAAATTAAGTCGGAAGCAGGCACATACTGCAGTAGAGAAACCTGACCAAAGCGCAATCTAATAGGTAAACAAACAGAAGATAACTGGGATGCTGCACGATTCATGTCAAATTATATTTATTTTGCAGTGATGAAAAAGAAAGCAATATCACCCCCTGCAGTGGAACAACAAGCAGATTCCGGCTGGTATGGTACAGTTATACACAGTTTTCCTGTGCTGGAGTGAAACCTCTGGCAATAGAACAAGAGAAGGTTAACCAATCATCTATAGCTGCCAACAAAAAAGAACCATTCGAAAATGTCTGGGGACCCGGCACTGTAAATAATTGATTCTCTCCCGATGACTACTATGAAATAAAATATGACGAGTGCAAAAACATGTGGATGTTCCTGAACCCATGAGCTTTAATAATTTAACAGTGGGAATGAGCCTGTTAGCCAGCCTAGTCCCTGGAAACTCCACATGAATCCATCATCACTAGTAACTACCAAATCTGCCTTCAAGTAGAATATTACAGCATTTACAGGGCTGTACTCGCTTTTGCTTTTTTTTTTATATATGAAAGCTGCATTCATGTGCCCAGAATTTTCTAATATTTTTCTCTGTGGGGATGGAAGCACCCACCCAAAACTGTGGCCCATTCAGATTTGCAGTCTACTTCATAGTGAGGAAAAGTGAAGATGATACCTATTTCAGCCTTCTTTCCCCTTTTTTTTTTCCTTTGGTCAGAGCTCCTTCAGTAGGGAACAGGGGTTTCAGTGAAATTGCAAAGAGATTTCTCTCATTCAGATTCATTCCTGACTGCCTCAGAGAGACACAGTTGTTGCTATGATTACAAAGCCCAATAATGAGTCAGACAGACAGCATCATTTCCACAGCATATTAAAGTGGAGGTGTGGAGAGAAGTGCTGGACTAAGGATGATCCTGATTTGGAGCAGGGGTGGTGAACTACGCTGCTGGCCTCTGAGTAACATTGCTGGAGCCTCCTGAGAGGAGACTTCATAAAAAACACAGAAACATATGTTGTTTTTGGCATGACACATGGATGAGCACTGCCAGGCGTACCTTCATCATCTAGTAACCATAATGCATATGCTTAGATTTCTTAAATGGAAAGTGCTGATATCTTTGGCGCAGACAGACGCTAGGATGTGGACCAAGATTAAGTGTGACCCCCTTGAAACACTTGCACCCTGCCCAAGAGAGCTAATCAATATGAAATGGAAAATTAACTGATGGCAGAATGACAAAAGAAAGGCATCCACCCACATCATATTTTTTAGACCGGTTTGAAATGGAATTTGGAAGCGGTCAAGGTGGCAATGTGGGCAGTGGCAAGACTACAGCATGACCCAGTGGTTATATTGTACTGTGTCCAAATGGCAAAGTTTCATTCCTAACTTGGTGCTGTCGTTAGCAAGACACTTTCTCTACTTTCTGCTTGCTCACTGTAAGTCCTTCCAAGAGTGTTCAACAAAATGCATTAAATGTGCCCAAAAGGTGAAATGTGCTGGTTTCTGAGGGTTGTACATATGAGATTTAAAACATTAATATAATAACAAACAACTATTTGCTATGTAAAGATATAGTGGAGTCATGGTGTCCTGAGCAGAGAATGAAGTCACCCTCCCTCTGCCTGTGTTGTTATTGTAGCTTTTCCTCTGTTTCCAGCTGAGTAGAGCGACTGAAAAAGATGTTTTTCTCATTTACGTCAGTGAATTATTTCGAACAAATCAGAGTTGGTGATTGTTGGAACAGTGGAAAGACTAACAAAGACTGTTATCGTGAGTTTTATTTTGTTTCTGTCCACTTTGAATAAAGTTACGAGGATATAGGTAAAATTACTAGTTTTGTCAATGGAGTCCGGTGGTGAGCGATAGTGATAATTCAGTAGTTTCTGGTTAAACAAAAGGTCTAACTCTGTAGGGATCCTTTCCATAATGTTGTCAGACACAATCTGAGCCTGTCAATGGCAAAAACAGCAACTTCTAGTAGACGTACTTTGAAGGGTGCATTTGTCCCCAAAGATTAGCCAACATTAGACAGCAGACACAACAAGCCGTTTCGCTACAATTTTGTCATCTAACTCAGTGAACTATGGATTTATATTGACTAAACCAGAGTTGGTGATTGTTGGAAAGACGATTTTGTTGAGTTGTATTTTGCTTTTGCCTAGTTTAAAGTGTGTTTTATGATTATCTGCTATGTAAAATTACTGGTTTGTCAATGGAGTGGTGAGCCATAGTGATATTTAAGCTGTTACTGGTTAAATAAAAGGTCTATCTCTGTAGGGATCCTTTCTATAAAATGATCACACTACTACTACTATGTACTAGATTTTCTGCATTGGCTGCCTGTAAAATTTAGAATAGAATTTAAACCTATAAAGCTCTTCATGGTAAATGGTAAATGGACCTGTACTTGTATAGCGCCTTTCTAGTCTTGGCTTCCTC
>NW_023339729.1:2700510-2708022 GCF_004916995.1 Morone saxatilis
GAAGAGTATGATATTATGCCCTCGAGAGACTGACTTCTATGTAGAGGCAACAACTACATTCTCCCGGGCTCTCTTTTTCTCTCTCACCTTAACCTGGTCGAGGCCAGACGACCACCCACCTAGAGCCAAAAGGGCTGTCCTAGGTTTCTGCCTGTAAAAGGCAGTTTTTCCTTGCCCCCATCGTCAGTGCTCTCATGGTGGTACTGTTGGGTCCTCTGTAAATGTTATAAGGATTCGGTCCTAAACCTGCTCTAATTTGAAAGTGTCCTGAGATAACTTCTGTTACGAATTGGTGCTATACAAATAAAATTGAATTGAATTGAATTGAATTGAATATAACAATCGGTGGTAAAAACAAGCACTTTTAGTGGGCGTACGCTACTTTGACAGACGCATTTGCCCCTTAAGGATTAGCTAACAGTAGATGGCAATCATTGCTGCTCTTTTGACGACTAACACAGTGAACTAGAGATCCTGACTGATTTTGAGTGAGTTTTATTTAGCTTCTGCCCAGTTTGAAGTATGTTTTATGATTTCCTGCTAGGTAAAATTACTGGTTTTGTCAATGGAGTCTGGTCGGCTGTAGCGCCCTTTGTTTTAGAAACCTTTACCTTTAGAAACTGAAACTGATATAAAACATATTCCTTACTGATGCAGCCTGTTCTCACTGGAATACTTTTAGGTAGTTAAAGGTAGCCTTTGGAGTTTCTGGCCACTAGTAGTGTTACTGAGCAATGTTTTTATAACTGGGCTCCTGTTTTGTTTGTATCTCATGCACAAACACAATACCTTCTGATGGTTTCTCATTGTCCAGCTGATCGAAAGTTAATGGCAGTAACATGCCAGGGAAAAATAAGAATGGTTGCTTTTGTAAACAATGTAAACAATACAGAAAATATGTTAAGAAATCAGCGTTTCAATATTTTATGAGGAAGGAGTAGCATTCAAAATGGACTAAAATGGAGGCCTGTAATTGTATTTATTTTTTAAACTTTTTTATATATTTCAGATTAATTAAAAACTTTATAGTCAATGTCAATCACTGGCAATAATGTTTGACAAACACAATTACATTTTACACAATTAAATTTAGACCAACTGAAAGTCTTTGTTACAGGCTCAGAGTGCCTTTCCAGCCACATTTGGCCAGCCCTTGGTCCCTGTAATCAAATTAAGTCTTCAGAAACTGACAAGTCCAATTTGACCTGAGCCGTACTTTTAAGCATTCTCAGTGATGCAGAGAGGATTATCCGTGCTAATATTGCATAGTACATCAATTACTGCAGTACCTTGTTTCACTAAGAAAGACCTAATGCTTCTATTGTTTTAAAGGCCAGGCTTTAAAACGTTTTTTTTTTTATTACATTAGGATGTGAAAATACACTTCATACTTGTCTGTTTGCATATGGCACTGGAAAAATACACAGATGAGTGTGAAAAACCCTGTGTCTTACACTCTAGTACAGTCACACCAGCTTTGTGTTGGCTGTACCACCCATCACCTCCTGGTATGGCAGCAAGAATAGGCTGAATGTAACATTTATCCTGGCTGACATCCTGTACAGTGACCGTCAGACAGGCTGGTGTCTGGAAGGAGGCATTTCTGCCTATTTGCTCTTTGCAAAACAGATGCAGGTCTGATTTGACCGCTGTGTGACACTTACACTTTCCTGTCACTGTCTCACAGCAGAGCACACAGTTCCTGGGCTTCACTTTGTCAGCCTTTAGAACGTAATTTGAGGGTGAAACTTGTAGTTACTTATTGTAACCCTAGTTCTATGAGAGCCCTTTAATCCGTATCCTTTGGGTTTATGTCAAAGCTAGACTATTCTGCCTATTTATGTCTAATGGCAATATTCACTGCCAATGCAGAAAGTATGAGCATATGTCCATTATATACAGAGGTGGAAATTAAAGGTTAAAGGTCCAGCTGGTGGGTGGGTAGATAACACATTGCAGGAGGGTGTAGTTTAAATCCTGTCACAGAACTGTAATTAACCTTTGCCTTTTTATTAACAAAGCCACAATCTTTCCCTCACCTTAACCATTACCTGTTTTACTTGCCTAACCTTTACCATACTTTAACCATAGTTTATTTTTCATAATCCTTACCTTAGCCACATTGTAGATGCCCTGCATACCTTTTGTAGAGGGCAAAACTAAAAAAAATTCAATTGAAAACAGAAAAGAAGTGTTTGAATACTTTACTCAAGCAAAGGTATCAACACAGCAAGGTAGAAATACTCCTGAGTAAAAGCATTAGAAGCAAAATGTACTTGAAGTATCAATGTAAAAGTACTTTATGATGATATATTATTGATGAATTGTTATTCATAATCATTCGATTGTTAATGCTGATGCATTAATGTGTAAGCAGCATGCTTGCCAACCTAGTGGTTGGGCCTTCAAAGAGTTACCAGATAAATCTGGAGGGTCGTGAAATCATTAATGGGAGAGGAAAGAAGAAACTTTCTGAATTTTCTCTTTCTTTGTGAAATATTGGATCATTTCACCTCAACAGTTATTTAAATGAAACCACATAAGGGGTTTAGAGAGGAAATGTCTCTTTGGTGTGCGGCTGACAACTCATAGACATCTGAAATGTGACCTTTGTAAACACCTTTTTGCAAAGGGTCACGAAGGAAAAAGGTTGGAAACCACTGGTTTATCATTTTTTTCTGTATGTAAAATCTGAAAAGCTACTAATTACCAAAGCTGTCAGGTACGTGTAGTGAACTAAATAGTATTTCCTTCAGAAAGTATAAAGTAGCATAACATTTAAATACTCAAATCACAAGTACTTTGAAGCAGGGCAGAGCTCCATTGGCTGCAATAAAAGACCAATAGTATGCAGTCTTATGGTTCTGTTCTATGGTTCTTTTTGCAGTGGGGCAATGGACTATCACTAACTGAAGGCTTGATCTGAACATGTTCCCCTTTTGCCCAATCCTATAACCATCCACCCCTGCTGTTTCACTAGTCAGAGGCTGCGTTTCATTAGTAGTTCCACTTCCCCCGGGCCGTGTCACTTACCCTCAGCCCCTATGCGTATAAAGCGATGTAAACCCAGCATAACGTACGTATGGAGGCCACTTGGGACGCACAGGAGGGAAAGTGCGGCGGGGGAGGAGCGGGGGATATATAAATGAAAAGCAACTTTTCCGCCCTAGAGTCTTACTCATTGGCAGGCCGCTAAAGGCGTTACTAAGCGCAATGACCGTAAACTGCCAACTGCATTGGGTGATATCCACCTCGGGAGTGACCATCGTTGTGTCACTCGCGTCCCCTCAGCTCCGGGTCCATGTACTCACCAAGTTCACTTCAGTTTTACAACGACAATTGGAACGACACTTATGATAGGCGGCGGGGAATTCCCCCCGCAGGGCGAAGTGAACCGCAGGCGCGCAATGTAACGACTAAATGAAACGCAAGCCAAGAGACTCAATGTAGGCACTCATGACAGAAATGTAGTGAACCACAGTGAGGGGGTTGTGGAAGCAGCCAGTGAGTCCAACAAACTCCTCCCTTAGCTCATTACCCCTTGCCGGTGCGTTGACATCAGCTGGGTCACTTTAGCTTCTTGCTGGTCCCTGGTAGTTGCCTGCTGAAGGTGGTGAGTAGGGTCCCCATTTTTATGCATTTCCGGGTGCTCTAAAGTTGTCTCCTCAACTAACACGTGCCTTTGTGTTTTAGGCTCACCTGCTGCTGTTCTGTTTTGCTTTGTTTTTGTTAAGTTTGATTCATTAAGTTGGTTTACTTTGAATACATTTGTTATCTTACTTGAATATATGTTTTGAGGTTGTTTAATTATCAATTGGGTTGTTGGTTTTGTTTAACTTTTGATTTTCTTTGTTTCCGGAGTGTTTTTCTTTTTCCTTGATTCTGGTGTGGCCTGGGTGTCCTCAGGTGGGCGGCTAGGCACTGTGGTGGAGCCTCGCTCCTATTCCATGCAAGTGGGCTTCCCTCCGTTATCTTTAGTTCCCCCCTTTATTTAACATTTAA
Source organism: Morone saxatilis (assembly GCF_004916995.1). Taxonomy (NCBI): domain Eukaryota; kingdom Metazoa; phylum Chordata; class Actinopteri; family Moronidae; genus Morone; species Morone saxatilis. The sequence continues at coordinate 2,704,513 of NW_023339729.1, forward strand.
AATCCCCACTCCTTGCTACACTTGCAAATGCCATTAGTAGTGCTATAACAAATCAGTAATATTTTTTCACTGATCATCTGTCTCAGAATCAGAAATACTTTAATACTTTAAAGTCTTGTGTGCTACTGTCAGGATATAGTGAACGTTTGAGACTTTTTTTTCATAAAAATGACCTACTGCAGCTTTAAATGTGGAGTTCTGACAATTATATTTAAAGATTAAAAACACTTAAACATGACTAGTGTTAAAAACTATCCTGTTTAAAATGTATTTAAATAGTTTTTTCCAATGTAATTACTACTTCATGTTCTACTTTTTTTTTAGTAAGTATTTTTGGGGCTTTTTATTGCCTTTATGATAGTAAAAGGGGGTTAGAGAGAAGAGAGAGGGATGACACGCAGCAAAGGGCCACAGGTCGGATTCAAACCCTGGGAGGATGTCTGAGGACATGAGACCACTAACATTCATCAGAACATCCCACTGCCAACAGGATGAGAGAAACCAGAAGATTCTACACTTTATTGCATGTCCCCACTCTTTTAAGGAATAACTTTTCAGGACATTTTCAGTCCGTACCTGTGTGCACTACACCCAATCAAAGAGAAAAATAATAGAAAAGAGGAGATAGGAGAACACAAAGAAAGTGAAGACGAACAAGGAGGGAAAGGGAGGGAGGATAGAAAAAGGATACAGAGAAAGAAATAGTAAACTAAGGGAAGAGAGACAGAAAAAGAAGAGACAATCACAGGAGAAAGAAATGGGAGAGTGACGAGGAAGACAATAGGGAGACCAGGAAATAAATGCGAGTAAGGGGAAAGAGGAGAAAATGTGAACAAAAGAATAAGATACAAATGTGATGGAGAGGGAAGCATACGGCTTTCCAGCAGTTTTTATTTACATGGTAAGATGTATGTATTTAAAATCCAGTGTGTGTTAATGTTATTTATGTGGTTATTTATCTGAGTCTTTTGAAGTTGATTGAGAGAGAGGTGTGAAAAAGGACCGTCCTTTGAGCACAGCTCTTTATCTTTTAGCAATCAGCCCTCTAATTAAATGCATCAATAATGACAATCTATTATCTGGTACTAATCATTTAAGTTTATGTGGAAATGCATCTGGAGCTAAATTAAACCACAACAAAAGTGAAGGAGTTTGGATCGGAGCGGAGAGAGACAGACAAAACATTAATATTGAAATTAAAAAGGAAATTCAAATACTCAGTCTGAACATCTGTAACAGTGAATGTAGTGACAAAAACTAGGAAAACAAACTGTGTGAAATTAAAGAAGAGGTAAAGAAATGGGGGAAATAAAAATACTAATTATAAATCAAGAGTAAATATTGTCAAAAACCTTCATCCTATTCAAACTCCTTTTCCTAGCAAGCATCTTTCCTCTGACCAACAAAACAATAATCCAACTTCACAACAGTGTGTGAATTTAATCTGGGGAACAACCTGAGAGGTCACTAAAAGAGAAAAGCAAAGTATATGGAGGTTTAGGTTCTGTAGAGCTTGGTGACAAATTAAAAATTGCTTTTGTTAAACATAGCTGCAGCTATTAGCAGGAATGTTCTCTGGATAGGAGACATTTTAATGTGGAGAAAAAGAAGGGGGGGGGACTGGTCCATATTAGTTAATATATGTAGATTTTATCACACAATATCAACATTTACACATAGACTGGGTAGAACTACCAACCAAAATGATCTATAAAACAATTAATGAATAATTACATATAAAAATGTAACTCTTAATGAAAGCACTGAGGTGATAAATGAAACCTGTCAGAGAGCATTCGGGATGTTCGGTGGCTGATGTCCGTGGGAAGACTTCCTGTTAGAGCTGTTGTGTCTTGGAGTTATGTAACAACAAAAAAATGTCCAATGATTAACTGCAACGATGATGAGACACAACAGCATCTTTTAATGGATTGTTATAATGGAGCTCGGGAAGTCTGGGACAGATTGAAGTTTGGAGTTTGGAATACACTAACTAAACAAATAATCACTGAACTCTGGAGGAGGAAAACCCTGGACTAATGTCACTGCTCCTATTGAACAATGTGGATTTATAATACAGCACTTTATAGACATTGAACTCCTTTGGACTCTCTGAATGTATTCACTTTATAAATGTTTACTGGTGCACTTTATTCTCAGACACACTTCAAAATGGTTATGTAATGTTTTATAATATATAATGTTTAATAAGCAAAATTTAATAAAGTTAATAAAAAGTAAAAGCAGAGAAAAAAATGAAGTGAAAGGAGCAGTCGGCACATTTACAGCAATGTCTCTAAATGTATACTATCACTGTTAAAGGACCCAACTAGTGTAGTAAGACAGGGTTAGAGAGCAATACAAATAAAAACTGGAAGTGGTGGTATAGAAGGTCCATGTAAGGCTGCTCTAATCCTAACTTCTTTATGCATGGGTTTTGGGTATTTCAAGTCTTAAACAACACTGACCTGCCCATACAGTGTTTACATTGACAGGGTCATTGATCACTTTGATTGTTGATCCTGTCATAGGAGAGAGGACACTGATCCAAATAAAAAGGGTGCAGACTCACAGAAGCCAAGTAAGGACTGAGTTGTAACATTTGTTGCAATATTTTTTGCATAGAACTCTGGTGAGTTCAGTCTGGGCTGTGGCAGCCGTGGCAGCCAGACCAGCTTTAGTCCCAGTGTTCCAAACCACTGGCCTACTTCACCTGAAAAACAATGAGACAGAGAGGCAGCTGTAAATCCCATAATCCACACATGCTGCTGCGCTGCTGGATGATTAAAGAGGCCAGACACAATCATACTCTCTGCTTTCAGTAACACCAATCCCAAATATGCTTAATGGTCTCTCCATTGAAGGATGGAGCCAGATGTAACAAGGACAAAGCCTGTTAGGGAGGAGTTCCAGCAAAACCTTTTAGATTGTTAATCATCGAAAGCAGACATTTGTTAAATGGTTACATGATGACATCTTTGACACTGCAACTCAGTGTATGAAACCCCTTTGTTTCATAAAAAGAGTAATATTAATAGAATAATAAATCTTCACAAAAAAATAATTGACATTGGCGTCTATGACTGATTTTGATTTGGCCACCCATGACTTTAGTCCAGAATATCTAATATATAGAGTCTGAAGTTCAAACACTTGACTCCATCATGTAAATGTCCAGATTTAGTCATACAGGCTTATTTTCATCTGCAGCCCTTGACAGGTTGATGACATATAAGAAAACATTAAAAGAAAACATACAAAAGCACATAACAAATAGTAAACAATGACATTAGTGCAGACAAAATCACATAAGCAAACACTAGCACATAACATAAGCATATGACATATAAAAGAAGAAGAAGAAGACATACTTTAGTAATCCCCTATTAGGGAAATTCTTCTTTTCACTCTTTTTTTATTCTTACACACACACAGGCTGAAATTCAATTCAATTCAATTTTATTTGTATAGCGCCAATTCATAACAGAAGTTATCTCAGGACACTTTTCA
>NW_023339729.1:2708122-2717182 GCF_004916995.1 Morone saxatilis
TATATATATATATATCGCCTTTCTAGTCTTCCGACCACTCAAAGCACTTTTACACTACATGGCACATTCACCCTTTCACACACAAAGCCCATCAAACAGAAACTAACTAATTCATACACTTTCACACACCAATGCACGGCATCAGGAGCAATTTGGGGTTCAGTATCTTGCTCAAGGATACTTCGACATATGTCACCAGGAGCCTGGGGATCCAACCAACAACCTTACAAATAGGGGACAACCCGCTCTGCCTCTGCGCCACAGTCGCCCTCAAGAGGAGGACTCGCATCACCCGCAAATGACTTGCCGGCGGGCCTGTGCACCGCATCCTGGAAGAGCTGTATGCTCGCTACATCTCAGTTCCCTCCAGCCTTAACCATGAACAGCCCTTCAGTTACCTTTCGGCTCAAGAGAGCTCTGCTGTTGTCCATGACTCGGGTTTAAACGCCACTAATTCAAACATCTTCCAAAAGTAAAGGTAAAGCGCCATAGAGGCATACCTCCTAGATCTGCCGACCATGTTCCTCAAAAGATCGAGGCGATCTGATCCTGGCCCCGCTGCTAAAGAATCCATTCTGTCTTCTCTCCTTGATGTGAAATCCACTGTCATCAATTAATTCCCTGGAAACAACGCGTTTTCCTCGGCCCATAATATAAACAACCAGGGCCATCTTCTGCTACCTGTGAGACCGCTCAACCTGTCCGCTGCCTGCTGACGTCACACCCCACAGGACTAGAATCCTGAACTGCATTCTCAGCTCCAACAATGGGCTCTGGGTTCCTGCACCCCTGCAGTAGCAATTCCTGATTCCCTCAGGAGTCAAATTCTAACAGGTAATCTGTTTCTCACTCAGCAATTAATAAAATAATACATTCATATGAACAAATCTATATTGACAGGCTTAAGGAAGTAATAGAGAAATAGATGGGGAAGGAAAAATAATTAAATAAAAAATAATAATAATAATAAAGAAAAAAAAATGAATTCAATTATAAATAAATATCATTGGTAATGGTAGTAATGATGATGATGATGATTGTGATGGTAATGGTGATTGTAATGGTGATTAAGATAATAATTATAATGAATGTGGTTATTATTATTATTATTATTATTATTATTATTATTATTATGTAATGTGGTTCTGATCTGCTTACAAAAGATTTGCGGATTGTGGAGATTTTCCATAGTTGTGGAAGATAGTAATCCAAGATTGTCAGAAACTCAGCGTCGCTTTGGCGTCTTTAGAAACTCCATATGTGAAGTTATGTGCAACGTAGAGAGGAGCTTGATACCTTGGCTGTAATATCAGTACTTGTCTCTCTATGGTGGCTCTCTTTTAGGAGTATCATAAGTCCTTCTCTGCCAAAGCTGCAATGTACATTCAGAATTCAGTCAGAACTAGATGGGGTATAAAGTCGGAAATCCTCCCCTCCCCGAGTCCTGCCCCTAATCGGCAGACATTTTACAGGTCATAAAACTCTAGTCTGCTCTATCTGCGGTTTCTGCAGTTAAATCTGTGCTAATTTCTGTAAGCCAGCCTCCAAAGCGACAGGTACTTTCTTCAGGATATATCTTCTGCATTAGTTTTAATGATAATTTGTACATTCTTTAACTGTAAATGTATGCATGTGTGTAGTTGTGTGCAGACAGCCACCCACGTTCTGTGTTTCCCAGGAGGCTCCATCCGGTAAAATCAGGGAATTAACATTAAGCATCCTTCAACTTCAGTGAACGTTCCAGCTCTCTCCAAAGCTGTCAAATCATCCTAACAGATGCTTTGTTAATTACCTTATCACCAGCTTAGTTCAAGGATTCCTTGATTCCAAGGTCTATGCTGGCTCCCAAAAGTGACCCATGTCTGTAAAAACCTGCAGTCCACCTGCAGTCGGCTATTACAGAGCCAGAAGTAGTAAAGGATCTTTTTCGAAAGAGGTTATTAAGGAATACATGTTAGGTCATTGTTAAAATCGCCCTTCTCCTTCTTCAGAGTAAATCCATGTGTTTCCACAAGCAACAAAAACAAAGAACGTCTCATCATTGTTTTCTCAGCTCCTCGCGATTCTTCCATTCCGAGCATAAATGGCTTAATTTCTCAAGAGCCGTTTTCCTTGTTCTATGCTTTGTAGCTGTGTATAGCTTGGAAAAGCATACATTAGATACCTTCAAAGTCATATAACTTTACCCTTCGCAATGGCATCGTTTCACAGTAAATGGTGTTCTAAATTGTACTTTTCTGTTAAACTGACATTCGGTTGTCGCAGTAGCCCTCCTTGACAGAAGCATTATGCTGGATTCTATACACACTTGCAAACTGTTTCGTCTTACATCTTTTAGATGACTCTCTAGTAATTGACTTACCCTTGTCCCCGCCAGCCGTGCTGTGTGATCTCTAACCCGAACATTATTCCCTTCACTCCCTAAAATTGGTGCAGCTACATCTGCCCACATCAACCAGATAGTATAGATAGTATATTCCTCTGGCGCCAAGGTGCTTCCAGGGAATGGCCACACGGCGGCTGGTGCCATGGTCCACACATAGCAGTTTTACTAAATAGTATATTCCACAGGGGGCAAGGTGAATCTAGAGCTATTATTATAGTCCGTCATCCCCCATTGTTTTGGCAGTTGTTGTTGTCATCTTTTTCATGTTCATCATCATCATCAGTCATTTCTATTAGTATAGTTGTTGCTGTGCACCTTTGTCTGTCCTCTTTAACTTTTTTTTTTATGAATTGGTACTATACAAATAAAACTGAATTGAATAAAGCTGTGCAGGGAACCAAGAGGCAGTGCACAACAGGTCAACAACACTAACTAAACATAAAAACGCTAAACTAACAACCTAAGAACATTGTGTCCATTTTCCCTCTAATTGCAAAGAAACCCTAATTACTGTAATATGACACCAGGACAATGCCATGATGGTTTGAAGAAAAAAAAAGAAAAAAAAACATTCATAAGCATTTGTAAAGAGTCAAACTTGTTTTTGCATGTCTTCTTTAGTATGCATTAACCTTGGCCATGTCAGCTGACAGTTATCGGGAACCAGTGAATCATGGGATTTCACAGCTAATCAGTTTCCTAAACAGTTCCCTCTCAGCAGACATGTGTTGGGAAGACGTCCATTTGGCAACCAGAAGCACAGATCCCCAAAACCCTGCTGGGATTATTGAGCATTTATGTGCTGTTGAAATAATCACATACAGCAGGTTCCTATAAAAGGGGCACCTCCTGAACATTTCCCAGAGGCATGCACTGAGAAAGCAGGTATCAGGAATGAGGATGGGACACAAATAGGCTAAATACATTACTCTGTATGATGAGACGTTTTAGTGCTGCAACACACTCACCAAACTGATATGAGGGCAATACAGTGTATACCATGTGTTTTTGGGAGGGGAAAGAAAAATGAATCTATATATGTTATCATTGTTTTGATAGCACATCAAACAGAAAGCTGCAATGTTGTGATTGCAACAATGAATGCAAAATCAATCAATCCCTGTGAATTCTGGAACTGTTCATCAACTAACCATCTACCCAGGAGTCAGTACTTACCACAAACTTTACAATGGAGGTGGGACAAAGCCATTGTTTTGCAAGTCTTAATTAAGTCTCATGTCTTAGCACTCAAGTCCCAAGTCCTAGACAAGTCATAATGCCCTCTTCACAAAACGCCAACAGAGTAATATTGATGCTCTTTTCCAGGTTCTTGCTTTTACATGGGGTCTACTAGAAGAGGGTAGTAAGAGTCAGAGAGGGAACCCGCAGCACTCTTGTCTGTTTAAACAAAGCATTGCTGTACAATTGCCGAAATAGAGCTTATGATACAGAAAAACTAGGGGGACTCTAGTAACAATATATTGGACTGAGTTTCTAGCCTCACTGCAAAGCATTAGCTCAATATTTTATTAGCCCTGACTCCAAGGTAATGAAAACACAATTCCTATATTTAGGTGATTATACACCAATTACAACATACATATATGACATTATATTCAATTTCTGACTATAGATACTCCGATATGTTACATACTGGACTTTAACGTACATCAGGTGAATAATGTTTGGACACTATGCAGCAACCACTGTGTAATACATACACTTTAACAACTTTGTAACACCTGTATTCAGAACCAGTTACTGTGTACTGACTCTGATTGTAGTATATTGTATGAAACAATTTAATCAATTTATTTTGTAGTATGCAAGTGTGGCAAGGAGTGGGGTTACTTAAAAGTTAAATAAAAGGGGGGACTAAAGATAACGGAGGGAAGGAACTAAATTAGGGACCGACAACGCCACCCCAGGATATGAAAACCAAATTTATTAAAGGGCACAGGTTCGAAACTGAGGAGGCAGAGACAGTAGATAAATGAAACAAATATTTATTTATAAACACAATTTAAAAGAGGCCAACTATCATACTAAAACCCATAAAATACATTACATACAACAAAACCAGTGGGCTGGGGCCTCAGTGGGGGCCGCCTATTGTAAAGGATACCCCGTCTCACTAGTCTGGGGGGACAACACTACAAACACTACAACCAAAACATGCACTAAAAGAGCCCCAGTACCCACTTGCATGCAATAGGAGCGAGGGTCCACCACAGTGCCTAGCCACCCACCTGAGGACACCCAGGCCACACCAGAAAAATCAAGGAAAAAGAAAAACACTCCAGAAACAAAGATCCAAAGTTAAACAAAACCAACAACCCAATTGATAATTAAACAACCTCAAAACATATATTCAAGTAAGCTAACAAATGTATTCAAAGTAAACCAACTTAATGAATCAAACCTAACAAAAACAAAGCAAAACAGAACAGTAGGTGTGCCTAAAAGACAAAAAGACACATCTTAGTTGGAGGGACAACTATAAATCAACAGGAAACACTGAAAATGGGGACCCTACTCACCACCTTCAGCAGGCAACCACCACCAGGGACCAGCAAGAGGCTAAACTGAGCCAGCTGAGGCCTTGAGCCTTTTATACTTGCCACCTGGCAGGGGGAGAGCTACAGGGGGGAGGAGCTAAGGGAGGAGTTTTGCTGGACTACCGGGGTTGCGTTCACAACACCTCACTGTGGTTCACTACACAAGGGTTTAGCTGGTTTCTGGTTTTGGATCCACCTACCCACACAGGCAAGCCTTCGCTGTCAATATTCAAAATCTAGACAGTGAAGTGAATTTAGCAACGAAATTAGCAAAAAACGTGTTGCCTGTTGTTGGCCGGACTGGTTGTTGGAATCACTCCAGTACTTTGCATTGTTGGATAAAGTGGGTGAGGTAGACTGGTCCAATGCATACTGGAGAGTTTTATCTAGGTATTTTTGGTAAAAATGCAGATTTTGCTTTTGTTTGCATGTACTACATGCTACATTCTGGGCCAATCAGTACCTACTGCTGGTATAGCAGGCAGTTATGAATACAGCCATGGTTAACTTTTGGCCAAAATATCAGCAAGTTATTCTTCATGAATAAACTCCAATTTGTGTGCAACACAGTAGAGCAGTAATGCATAGGAAATTATTAAAATATCAACTCTGACTGAGATGAATGAGGCATATATTTGAGTTAACATAGGTCAGTAATAGTGCCTGTCTCATGGTGACACAGTCACAGATAACATGACAACATGTCAAGAAAGTGATGTGTTTAAATGAGCCTGGTATCATATGATAGGACATAAAGATAAGGGCTCATCTGTAAGTAAACCAGTCACTGTTACATTAATATCAAAATATATTTCATATTATTTAAACATCCTGGGATTTAATATGAAGCAGTACAGAAGCCAAGAGGGGCCATGGTGGCTTTATGTTTCTATATTTTTGTAATCCTGATACTTCAGGATCAGTTGTTTTGTTATGATAACAGATTATCTTTTCTGTATTTTATTTTAACAAACTATTTTACAAAAAAACAATATCTTGTTTCCCTGAGATAAGAAGAAATTAAACTGTAGGCACAATAATATTTGAGAAAATTAACTTTAAATGAGTGATTACAGTTCTTGCCTACACCATTATTCATTTTTAAATTAAGGGTTTAACAAATTTAATGTTGAGTGTGAAAGCTCATTCTTGATATCAGAAGCTTGACTAAAGATCCCCTCCAAACATGTACTTTCAGCAGATGAATGTGAAAACATCCAAACTCTGCACAGACATCATTCAAACAGCACACTGTAGGAACTGTAGGAAAAACAGATTTTACAGTACCAAGGTCATTTACAGAGTTTCCTGATGGACAAATTGATAGGTAGCGAACTGCTAACTGCCGTTAGCTTGGCCAGCCTTGCAGTTAACCTAACTGACTCAGCCCTAGGACGCCAGGAGCCAAACCCAGCAAGAAAACCATGTTGGTACTGTATCCCCGTCAAACAGGCTCCACCAGTCTCAGAGATTGTGTTGCTCAGGGGTATTGGCTGTTGTAAACAATGTCAACAAGTCCCTCCCTATCTGACTTCAGTAACTGATTTTCACAGGAAAAATGTGAGGAAGCACTACTGAATGTTTTCCAATTCATGGGAACTTAAAATATTCTTCTAATCATTTAGAATAGCAGATGAGGAAAGTCAGTCCTTTCCAGGTAATGAACATAAAATGAACATGAAACTGCTGTTGGATCAAAGTGCTGATGGAGGCCATGTGAGGTTCAATCTAGCTGTAAACAAACAGCTCCCAGCTTCTCGAGTGTAAAATATTTAAAAATATTAAAAGCCTGCACCACTGACTCGGCTGTTTGTAAATGCCCACATTACCACAACACGGATGGAAACAATATATTGGACTGTAAAATGTATTTTATGTACTGTGATGCCTCTCAGGCAGGGCAGGGTTTCATGTTAGAGTACAGTAACAGTTTAAAGCCTTCGCATATTTCCCCGCTGATGTGATTTTACAAACAACCTATGAGGTGATGCAATAACAATGCTACTAAACAAACACAGGAGCAGGTGAAATCATTGTTAGATTACTAATAGAAAACTAGTTCCATGGGGAGGCTGATCAGCACTATTTAGTGTGGCAAACAATGTCACTGTTAATTGCAGAATTGTGCACACAATACTGTCTACTTTTAGCAAAGATTTTTTTGGGAAACGTGTGTGTGTGTGTTTGTGCATATAATTAAATCACAGAGCTTCCTCACTGCGGTTAAAATCAAAATTACTTCCTGTATAACATTCTTGTGCTGGCTTTACAATGCTTTCTGATGGTGGCCCGGGATGTGACCTCACACAGAAACACACAAAGACACACACACACACACACACACACACACACACACACATATTTTTGTGGCTGATATTACTGTTCAGCATCTACTCTGGGCCCTGAAATGAACTTTATTATTCAAACAAAATACACACACAAACACGAGCACAGACATACACAGCTACTCACAAATGAGCTACTCAAAGTGGTTTCACATCATTCATTCCATTTATTTGCAAACCTTTAAACCACTTAACTTACATTACAAGCTTCCAGTGGTGTAATGCTGCCACCATGACAAAAAAGTTTTTGTTTTAACAACATTTTCTCATTTGTACAAGATGATTGTCACATTAGATCATGATTTTTTCTGCTTGTTTTTGTTTTACTAGATTTTCATTTTAACAAACAAAATCAAGTGCTAATATAGAGTGCAGTCTCCTTATGATCAGCCTGGACTGTGGAACAACCAAAAAGATCTAAGGTGGCATTCTGGCTCATAAGAGTTAAAAGTTCAGCAATATAACTTGGGACTAGACCTTTCTGTGCTCTAAAAGTAATTAGTAGGATCTTAAAATCAATTCTAAATCTTACCAGTTGCACATGTGCTAAAACCTGGGTGATATGGTCTACGTTTGGTGCCTGTTAAAATTCTAGCAGCAACATTCTGCACAACTCTATATTTGAACTGGATGACGACGTCATTAGACGTTTGGATCTTAAGTATTCCGAGAAACAATCTGAGCTAACATTACAGCAGCTCAGACGTCCCAAAAAATTCTTGTTGTAATAAAAAATAGAGCAAATACTGTATATTTTGTCATTAACAATATTGACAATAAAATGCCATATAAACAAACACCATGATTATTAGTTGTTCTGGAGGTTTTAACAATGATACAGAATAAAGTTAGTAGCTCCCATATATGTTCCTCATTTCACATGCAGGATACAGGCTGGAATTTTAGAAATATGTGACAAGGTCAATTAAACATAGTGTAAAGTTAGTGGATTTCCAGGTTATTACTGGGTTCTGCTTTGGTCCATAATCCCACAAACTCGCTTTCTTAGTTTTGTCAGGCCCAGTCTGAACAAACGTGAGCAAATACAGAAAACTTTTTTTCTAATCCAACCATTCACATATATTCATTAATACACATAAGATACTTATACGGTATATGATCAGCTGGTACTACATAACATTTCTGTGGATGTAATGCTACTTTGGAAAAGCTCAAAGTCATCAGATACCAGCTAAATATGAATGGTTTATATTCAATTGTAGGTTACATTTGCCTTTTCCTCTTTGAAAACTATTTGAGCAGCTATAGAAATATATGTTTTTTATTTATTTACTACACACTGAGGCTGTGAATGTCATATGAGAAATGTGAACATTCATCTCATCTAAACCACATGTAAATTAAAACACTGTCTGACAACAGGAAAAGAATCTAAAAAGGTGTTGTTTTTTTCTCACATTATGGAGGAACCATTAGAAATATTGTTTGCACACCTCATTGAACTCAGTAGTAATGTTAGGCACAAGTGAGGAATGCTAACACAACCCTTTTCAGGAACATGAAACACCAGTATATAGAAAGTGCTTTACCACAATGTACAAATGAACTAAAACTCTTACTTCATCCAGACTATGTAAATAGTTCATTATTTATTTTACAAATGAGCAACACCCTCCCCTTTCAAGCATGAAGGAAAAACTATAGTGGCCGTAAAACACGTGATTAGCCTTATCTAGAGCCAGTGTTTGGTATGTCACTACTACTTTTATATATTGTAGCAAGTCGAGCTACAGACGGGGTTCCCTCAGCA
>NW_023339729.1:2717282-2720931 GCF_004916995.1 Morone saxatilis
TTATTATTAAGTAGTGTAACCCTTACACCTACTTTGACTAAACATGAACATGCACCTCTTTAAGTGCTCCAGCTTAAGGGCTCCAACCTTACTCATTGAACTAAGATTATATTGCATAACCATCATTTTATGTAAACTAATACGTCTAAATATTTATGAAAGTCTGCAGAGGAGCACATCTGCCCTCAACATGATAATTAAAAACTTATCTGAACCTCCCTTTTCAGTCACCACTTCTCCATCAGCTTAGTCCATTGAGATGCTTGTTTATCTCTTGTCTAGTCTCTCTTTGGCCACCATATGCAAAGAAATTAAGAGTTGAAAAGACAGTGTTAGGAATCAATGAAGGGAAGAAAGAAAACCACTGCCAATGCCTTGAGTCTTATACATATTTTCAATTTGAGGCACAACGCCAGTATGCTTTTTGCAAAAAGCAACCTGTTTCCATTTCTGTTTAGACAAGCCGTTTGCAAGCTTTTCTGTGGCATTAATGGCTGTTACAGGCTTGTGGTGAAAGATAGCAGCTGGAAATATTTTTGTAAGGATCAGTAAAAGAGATTAAGGCAGATTTGAATCAGGATGTTTCTCTAGAGTGGAAGACCATGAAACAGACTTACCACACTGGCAATATGTGATCTTGAAGGTTTTTAAAGAGAACAATTGATAGTAGAACATGCAAAGGCTTCCTCAATTAACCTTATTTTCCTTAGTCTGTCTTTATAGTTGTGAAGTAGAAATATATTTGTAAAAAAAAGTAAGCCAGGTCAAAATTCTCCAAATGACATCTGCTGTATCTACACAGTCACAAAGTGGAGGTTTCCACTTGTTTTCATTTGTGAAGTCCTCCATTTTTTTCATGAGCCAAAGGGAGAGAGAGATACAGTGCAGTGCATTGCAGTGTGTGAACATCAAATGATTGGAGAAAAAAGGCAGACAGAAATTGCATTAGGGAATGTTTGTGAGGTTTTGCCAGATGGCTGCCAGTAAAGCAGAACAATTCAGTGTTGGTGTACAACACTGTTGACCATGCTCAGGGGAGAGAGAGAGAAAAAAGCCACGCACTTCAAAGAGTTTAGGATGAAAATCCCAACCAAATCATCTTAGTTTCTCAAGCTCGTACAAAGAAAGCACATCACCCTGAAGTGTACAGGAATTAAAGAGAAATGAAGTGTGTTGCAATATTGTTCCAAGGAAAACAAAATGTTACTGATCTGACTCTTCTCACTGTAAAGCTGACTTTGGCTCGCTTGCCGCTGAACAAAAGCAGTTTGTGCTAGCGCATACGAAACAGCAAAGAGACAATGAGAACAGAAAACACCAAATCAATATTCATCGGCAGTCCGAAAATGAAGGCATCATCAGGTGGTTGCTGGAGTCGAACCGAAGCAGCAACAACTCAATTGTCTGTCCTCAGATAGAGAGTCACACAGAGACACAAGGGGGGGCTCAGAAAGCGAGGGAAATGGGGAGAGGAAAGGTTTCTTAGCAGAGAACCCTGCGGCAAAATCAAGCCTGAAGACTCTGAACACTCGCTGACTGATGCACTTGAAAAACATTCTTTGCACTGGTGAACCGAAGCGTTCTGTGCAGTGCTGAGGGGTCAGAGGTAGGGACGCCTGAATGCGTTGCAGACATTTTCACTGCAATTGTCTGAATAGTTGCAGTCTTTTGTCCCAGGAACACACTCTCAGGGGATGACAAAGCCAATTCTGCTCCAGCCACAGGTCCTCGACACAAGCCTGCTCTCTGGATGGAATCCAGGGAACTTTGGGTGACTAGGAAAAGAACTAAACAGAGCTGTCGCTGGAAAAAAACGCCTGAAAGTTTGATGATAAAGTATGAAGGACCAGATTTGGCCCACCTGAAAATCTTCTTATAAACCTTAACTTAGCCAGCAAAGCACTAGCTGAGCATTTAAACTCTCTGTATACATTACTTTGCTTGAAATCCATTTAGTGATATATATTCATGTGTTGGCAGTACAGAGATAAAAGAAAATGAAGACCCAGTCAGTCTCCATCCCTCCACATTCCCACTTCCCCAAACCTATTCATTGCCATTCTCTACTGGTACACCAGATGTTCTTTGACCACCTGTCCCAGTCATCTCACTGACTCCAGCCACTCCCTCCTGCCCTGCAGTAACCCCTTTTCCCAGTCACCTGACCTCCCCCTCCCACCTCCTCACCTGTCTCCTTCATCGGCCCTGCACTATTTAACCACTAAGTCCTTGCCATATTGTCAGTGACGCTTATGCCCTTGCTTTCCAGCCACTTGAACCTGAATCAGAATTTTAATTATTAATCTGGTTTGCATATAAATAGTTTTTTCCCCACCCCTGTGTTTTACAGTTTCTTGTTCTCCGCAATGTTTGATCATGGCAACTATGGTTAATGCTACAGAAACATCATGGTTATGAAAAATACATTAGGGTTACGCTATGGTTTGGTTATGCTATGAACTGAAAGTTAAGGTTAGGACAAGATTGTGGTCAGAGTTATTAAAAATGTTGTAAATGTTAATTAGAGGTCTGACGGTGTCCTGCATTCAATAAATGTCAGATGTGCTACACAAGTAGGGACGGGTTCTCATAGCCAGTTCCATATTGGATCGGAGAATGCTTTATCAGATCTTTCTTTCATGGACTCTTTCTGACGCAGTTATCTGCTAAGAAAGAAGGGTAACCTGGCGATATATCCAAACTATCTCAGCAACTCGGTTGACTGACATTGGTGAAGTGTGCACTTCACCATTGTCAAGCAAACAAGTCCCTTGCATAAATATTTATCAACTGTCCATTGTGAAGTATGAACTTGTGGCATTTTTGATAACTAGAAGGACGAGTGCTCTGCCTCAGCCTACCCTACCATACACTGTGTTATGAGACCTGTCAGATTCTGTGACCTGTAACAGTGTGACCGCAATTTCATCTTCAGGTAAAATTAAGTGCATGAAGAAAAAACAGCAATATATCTAGTTGATGTGTGCAGAATGACAAAGTAGAATGTTGTTTCCACTGGATTGTTTTTACTTCTGCACCTATAGCGCAGCCCCCCCACTGAGGAGCAGACGATGTTTTCCCTCGCAGCAAAAGGAAGAATGAGCAAGGACAGAAAACGTCACATAGCAGTGACAAAATATGTGGTGAGAGCCCTTTATGTTGTTTTTCTCCTGTCAAGTCTCCTGTCAAGTTAAGACCTGTTTTGCAATGAAATATGGTTGTTTAAATTTTTACAGTTATATGTGACTTAGATGTCTAAAAAAAGCCCAATTTAACCTGCAGTATATGTCTAGACATCTATAAGAAGTGAAGATCAATGCTCACTGGGTCAGAACTGCCCACAGTGCAGATTGTATTGTGTTAGTCTGTGTGATGGCCCTGCAGCGACTGCTGACCTGTTCGGGTGTTTCCCTGCCATTTCGTCCGAGGCATGAAGAGAAAGGTTTCAGCCTCCCTGTGAGGCTGAACAGGAGTAAGCAGGCATAGAAAATGAATGGATGGATGAGTTGCCCGGGGCAATTAGTCTGTTACTTGCAGCCAGAGTACAGCTTCATTCAACCAACGGATTATTAAACGCTTTAATCCAAAACACTAAGACGGCACTCCAGACAACATTCAGGCAGAAACACTGTTGTCATAGTTCACTGTT
>NW_023339729.1:2720952-2721262 GCF_004916995.1 Morone saxatilis
TGTTCCTTTCAAAGCAGCTTTCCCGCCCAATCATTTCTGAAAACAAAGCCAGTCATAACTGTGTCATTCAGTCTTATCTGTACATACATAAATATTTGTTTAGTAAGTCCAGTGTGTAACATTCAGGAGGATCTATTGTGGTGCAGAGGTAGAGTGGGTCGTCCCCCTATTTGGAAGGTTGTTGGTTCAATCCCCCGGTTCCTGTACTTCCTGCCACATGTCGAAGTATCCTTGAGCAAGATAATGAACCTCAAATTGCTATCGGTGTGTGAATGTGTATGAATGTGTTTGTTTCTGTTTGATGGGCTTT
>NW_023339729.1:2721362-2731198 GCF_004916995.1 Morone saxatilis
CGGTGGTAGAACAGAACATTCACTTTCTTTGACTCCGAAAACCAACATGTAATGACTGCAAACACACATTATTTTTCCACTGGCAAAGGGAATTGTTTTGAGTCAAGATACAGCATATAAAAACTTAAAGGAAAATGAAAACCTATTCTGATGCACGCCAAAAAACTAAAAAGGCAACATAACATGAGACCTAGAGGAGAGAAAAAGCACAAAGATTGTGTTGCAGCATGTCTCGAGCAGAGGCAGCACACATCCAGTAGTTTTTAATAATCACTGCTACCATCAGCAAAGCATATCTCAGCAAGGAGAGTCATAATGTACAAGCTGTCAAGGAGTTTATCTACAGAATATACACTCACCCTGAGCTGCACTCTTGTGAAAACTCGCACACACAGTCCTGCTCAAAGGTGCACGCACACACACACGCATGCTCGCATCTTTCGCATGTTTCCACCTGAGGCAATCTCTCCCTTAATGCAGAATCCACTGAAGCATAATTGAAAATGACTTTGGAGAATTGACACATTAAGATTGAAAGATACTGTATTTGCAGGTGTTTCTGTGGCGTGAGCGCGGAGTCGTCAGAGTACAACACACGTGAGAGCGGTGAAGCATAGAAAGAATAATGGAACCTCAAAAGACTGAGCACTGTCGAAGTCTGTCTTTCTTTTAATAGATTAAGGAATGTGTCTATGTGCATCCGACTGTGTGCGCGTGTGTTAATGTATGTGTCTGTGTTGGTGGGAGATAGTGAAAGAGAAATATAAAAGCAACCCATGTGTGAAACAAACACAAACAGGCAATGTGCCTGCCGACCGTGCTGGAATCCGTGCTGCCTCTGCTTATCCAAAGTCAGAGACGATGTAAAACTAAAGAAAACAAGCATGTGCTGGAGTGTGATACATGAAAACAACAAGCAAGACAGAAAGCGGAGGACTGGAGGAGTTGATATAAAAATTGTGAAGAGAATAAAAATGCTCACAGTATCCCGTGCTGCCATCAGACCTTACCAAATATAACCCTGACCGCATTATTGCTCCGCGCCTGACAAATGCAGTGTTGAGGAAATACCTTAAAGGAACAGCCTGAGTGGAACAGAAGTGCTGACATTCAAAGATCGCTCTCAGTGACAACATTTGTCATGTATCCCACTCACAGCCCGTGTTCTCCGTTCAACCTTGACAGCGGGTAGGCAAGTATCTTTGCTCCATCCCCTTCCCCACTCGCCTCTCTCTAGAACGCCTTTTCCAGAATGAATCTTTAAATAAAGTATAAAACTTTAAAAAGTCCTCCCAGACATGATGACTTTTTCATGAGGTCTGGAAGGATTTTTTTTAGTTTACAAAAGATAAATCTGCTTTTGACATCCACTTTGTTTTCACTGTGGTCGTTGGCTGCTGACCCATATCGTCTTATGACTTTATTCACCTTGCCCACCCCTCTGTTCCTCTTCTCCGCCCACTCTTGGGGTTGAACCAACAGCCGTTTTTCCCCTCACAGTTGATAATGCATGCTGTACAATATGTGATTTAAATCTTACTCAGAGTGCAGGCTTTGGATGAAAAAAAGCCCCCAGTGTATCTTTCAAGCCCGCAAAGCTGGCAGGCAAAGAACAACCAGAAATGACTTCTATTCATTATTCATGCCACGAGAAGGCCTGGAAAAAAGCAATTCGATGGTAAGATTATTACAGTGTGTTGCTGGAGAGTGGCAGTGCACTACAGTGGCCGGTAGGTTCGAGTTTGTGCTCCAACAAGGTCTCTTGAGTGTTGTTAGTGATGATAACTGACATGTCGGGGTCAGAAGGAAGAGGAAGACCATGTGCTAAAAAAGGGGCTGGAGAAGTAGGGGAGCTCTCTAGTGAAGACACCTGTGAAAAGTGTATTCTTTGACAATTATTTCAACTTTCAAAGTGGTCCATGGGCTGTTTGCAATGTACAAGAGCATTTTTAAGAACTAGCATGGCAAGGCTTCAAGTTAAAATGTAAGAACAGCAGGGTATCAGTCAACAGCATACGGGTCAAAAATATAATTAAAACCATTCCTAAATAATTAAAATGGAATGTACAATTTAAAGCTGTGTACTGTGTCCAATGTGTAATATTTATGAGGATCTATTGGCAGAAATGGAACATAAAATTCATTGGTATGTTTTCATTAATGTATAATCACCTGAAATAAGAATTATGGTTTTGTTTTCTAGAATGAGCTGTTTTTATCTACAGAGAGATCGGGTTAAAAGAAAAAGAAGATATACTTTATTAATCCCCTAGGGGAAATTGTTTGGAGTCTACCATGTTTCTATAGTAGCCCAAAAAGGCCAAACCAAATACTGTTACCAGATAGCGGTGTGTTTCACAGCCACCATAGTTTCTCTTTTGCCCTTGGAAGGGGAGGGTGAAGGAGTTGCAATGTGCAACTAAAACGCTAGATGTCACTAAATCCTACCCACTGGACCTTTAACCTCCAGTCTGTTCATTTCCCACTTTAAGTTCACAAAATAAATTAAAACTTTTTTATCCTTCTATTTACCTTTCACTTACTATTTTTTTTTTTTTTTTTTTATTTTTTTCTTTTTTTTTTTTTTTTTTTTTTTTAGTTTTGCCTTAGTTTTCAGGTCATGGCACATATTTAATTATTTATCTATTTCCTTTGTCATGTATATCCAAGGTAACCCAGGGTTTGTGTGTGTAACATCAGTGGAGCAATCATTGTTGCCAACTTGGCAGCAAATTTAGCGTCTTCTTCAGACCATCAGGGAAAAGGTGAGAAATATATTTAAATATATTATATTGTAATTCATTCCATAGCTGCCAACAGTGCAGGGTCTCTCCCTCTCCTCTTGTGTCGTTAGCAGGAATTTCACGTGGGGCAGGCAGGAGGATACCGAAATGTTAACAGGAAAATAGGGAAAATTGTGCCAGGAACAAATTATTGAATAAATGTGTGCCACGACCCAAAATTTTAAATGGGGTTCAAGTAGAGGTGTAAAGCTTCATATGTCTTTACACACTCTATTTTAATTATTTAACAAACAGTATTACTTATTGATGTATTTAGTTGTGTTTTAACATGTCTGACAACCTTTTACCACTTGTTGTCACCTCATACTCAAAATATAGACAATATATATATATAATTTTGACCACATTCATCGTGATTTGGCATGCAGTTTACATTTACTCTGACTTATCCACTGCTCCATTTTCTTGCAGTATATACCTACAGGGATATCGGAGCGGTGTGGAGCACAGACACACGGGTTAGGTTTGCTTTCACACATCATTTTCTTGAACGTATCCTTCCCATGGCATTTGGATAAAACTTAATGATCTGTCAGTAGATTCACTGTGTTACTCTAAAAATAAAGGAACATGGCTTGCTTTTAAAACGGATATAAGTGCCGAGGCAAACAGTCAAAGAGAAATATTCCCCTTTCTAATATTTGCTGCACTGACTGCAGGAACCTCTCTGAATCGTATTTTTTTTTTCAGCCCTGTCGTAATGGATGAGGGTTGCAAACAAACTTTGGATTTATATCTGCCATAATTCCCTTGGATTTATGCTCATCATGCACTGTGTATGCAGAATCCGATTTTAAGTCATTCCCTGCTTTTCTGTCGGTGCACAGAAGTCGCTTGCCGGGGATGAACGACTCACAAATGCAAGTGTTTAGCAGAACACCAGCTGTTTCTCTGGTGGAGACTTGGTAAAGTAGGAGTGATAAAAGCCAGGCAGTAGTGTAAGAAGTCTGAGCACACTCTGAAAGTCTTTTGTTTGATCGCCTGCTCATTTGCCAGCGTGCATCCTGTTGCGGCAGCACAGGGTAAATACAAGTTTTGTTTTCGTTTTCCAAAGAGAAGGGGGGGAAGTGCTCTCCTGGAAGGTGAGTGGGAGCTATCCTTCACAACTCTGCAGTGCCTTTATCTGGTGCCTTTCTTCTTCCTGATAAGCAGCTCCAGAGCCAATCATGTGGTACTTATAACTCAGACATGTGAAAGTGAAGTTTTACCGAGGTAAGTAAGTAGAAGGAGGGGGAAATGAATAATAAACTTAACTCAAACCTTCTCTAAACTTTCTTCCTGTGCCGCACACACTTGTGCTGTTCACACATTTCAGCAGTCCTGGCAGCCTCTCTCTGCGTTGGCAGCGCAGCTCGTCCATAATCTCAACAGATCTGGGCCCATGGCCTTAGTGCTGACTATATAAGTGGCCGTTGTGTAAGCATCGGGCAGCTGGTATGGGCAAAAACAAAACATGTACCTAGCTATAGCACCCACGCCACCAGCCACATCACCCGCCACCACGGTCCAGCACCATGCTGCGGGTGACGGATGTCAGAATGTCGTCCTCCGCGGAAATATTTGTGTCATTTCAGATAAGCAGTGGAGTTGAAGCTCTCGGGCTACCCACTGCTGTCGACAAACATTGAACATTTTGTCATACATTGAGGCTTATTCATTTACTAGTCTGTATGCTTGTGAATCCATTATAGAGACAGATTTACTGGTTCAGGATCAACATAGAAAAAGTGAGAGTGATGTAGATGGTTTACAAACCAAATAACACAAAAAATATAGGTTTTTAAAGTTTCTAGTACAGCCCTGTTTATCAGAGAGGGGAAATCTTTCTTCCGACGTGTAACGTTACAAAACACTGCGTCTCTTGGTGTCGCGACCGCAACCAGGTCCCACTCCGTGCAACAGAGAGCACTCCTTCTTCGGGTGGCCACAGCTTCACAATGTCGCAGGTACACCACCCAGTTTCCCGAAGTACGAGACTGTGTCTGCCGCATTGGACTTACCGGTAGCTCTCTCTCTCTCTCTCTCCGTGTAGCCCTTTCACAGAGCTCCGGGCTCTTCGGCTGTATAATTCGGCTCGAACAAGATAAAGACGTCCATCAAACTTGAAAGGGTTCGGTTTGTCGGATGTTTCAATTCAGACTGAGATAGATCCGCCCATCGTCTTTAGTTGTGTATCCTGTGGAAAAGCACTTAGACTTAAGACTGTTTTCCCGAAGATTGGTGCCCGCCTGTATACGGTGAGCAACTGCTGTTTAAGAACTTTTCTTGTTTAATAAACTGGTCTGTACACTTAACAAAGTTCTCTAGATGCTTCGCTGTTTATCAGGTAGGGGCCCTCATTATGCTACTGTGTAAGTGTGGTGCTATTTTGAGCCTGGTTAGGTGGTATAGAAATAGCTTTTTTTCACTCTTACTCTGTGCCGTTGACTAGGTCCCTATCACAGTAATAGCGGTTTGTTGTAAAACTGGCGTGCGATTAGAATGAAAACATATCCCAGAGAACAGACCAACTCGGTACACATGTGTTATTAACCCCAGGTTCATTTTGCGCCGGAATTGTCCTTTAAAGCGAAATGCCCTTGAATCACAGTGGTCTGAAATCCCACATTGCCTCCAGACTTAAAGCCTCATGATAAAATCCACCATTTTCTGTTATAACAGCAAGCAAATGAGTATGTGCTTCAGGATATGAGGAAAAGGCCCAAGATTGTGTAATTAAAAAGGTAAGAATTTAAATATTGTGAGAAAGGATCAGAATAAATGACCTCTTTAATAACAGTGAGGGTGATTTATGCGTTAACTGTGAGGTAAAGCACACAGGGGGGAACAGAAAGGTCGCCGTAATTCTCACATGAAGTTTGTTTTTAAGCAGCATGCTATTATGTTTTTCCAGGGTGCCTGTAATTCAGTGCAGTCACTTTTTTTTTTTGATTACCATTAAGTGTAAGATATGCACACTCATGCTTGCAAATGTGTTGGCTTTGCATTGACTCCAGGTCTCCAGCTGCTTATGAATAATCCAGTCTAACTAGCTCTGCTCTGTTTGACTCGCTTCAGACAGACTCATATGTGATATGATATGATATGTATTGTATGCTAACATGAAAAGCACTGACTGAGAACGTGATTATATGTGAATGACAAAACAACTTGGCATATAAGAGGAGTTCCAACAAATTGTTTTTGTTGTTGTTGCTTCCATTTTAGCTCTTTTATCAAGCCGCTCAGAATCCCTCACTATGAACAAATATGTTCATAGAGGGGGATTCTGCAGCGCATGCTTTCAATGTTAAGTGCAGAGAGTAATGGTGGAGGTCCAGGTGGTGGATGTTTTTTGAAAAAAAAAAAAGGGTATCTGCAATCTTTCCAACAGGGTATCACACCAAAGCATGTAATACACAAGCCAGTCCACCATGCCAGTGTCACATTTTGCCTCGCCTAGGTGTGGCAGTGTCACCTTTTTAACATGCTTCTTCATACATGCATGTATAGACGAGGCACTGACACTGTTATTCTCGGTGGGTTACCTCAACCAAACTTTAATTATAGTTAATTTGCCATTTCCATGTCAACCCTACTTTAAAGCTGCAGTAATAGATATACTTGTTTATTTTTTGGCCACTGGGTGGCAGCCTTACAAGCTGTTAACAAAACATATTATCACCTTTTATGGTTATCAAAAATGTCCCATTTACACAACCAGCAGATACGAAGCGACATTAGCATTCATTTGAAGCCTTGTTTCTGGCCACCTGACAAATGTGCAAATCTAAATATTGACTTTACTTTTAGCTCTGCTTTGTTTTCAACTGAGGAAAATATCTGACTCATTAGCTCTTAAATGCTTCACTATGTTCTTCAGCAAGTCGATTAAAGGGCCAGCATGTAGGATTTAGTGGCATGTAGCGCTGAAGTTGCAGACTGCAACCAACTAATTACCGCTTGCCTTCGAAGTGTGTAGAAGCACCCACTCCTTCGGTAGATAAAAAACGCTCAATCTAAGGTAGCAAAAACACAATTCTTATTTTCAGGTGATTATACACTAATTAGAACAAACCTATACATATTATATTACATTTTTGACAATATGTCCTCCTCAGTGTTACACACTGGCCCTTTAATCACGCTGTAGTTGCCATATGCAGATAGGGTTATTGTCCATCCTACTATTCACTATTTTATTATTATTATTTATCATCTTGGAGAGCCTACAGTAGCTGTATCACACTTATCCTTTCCAGACCATTTTCAATGAAGTGCTCTTGAAAAGTTCTGGCGAGCCCAGGCTGGTAAGGTTTTGAGGGAAATACCAAGTCTAATTGCAAAAGGTCACAGACATCAGGTGGGTCTCTCTGAGAGAACTGGGCCCTTATAATAGGCACTGACCTGTGAAATATCACATAGCCTGTGAGCATGCTCAGCAAAATGATGCAATTTGAGAGGATGTCACTCCTCACCTTCAGGTGACCCCATCCTGGCACAGCGGGAGAGGAGGAGTCCGCAGCCTGGGAGTGATAACATGGAGCTATTTCCCTCTCTCTCTCTCCCTCTCTCTTATGGTCCCCTGGATTCTAGCAAGGGAATCCTCTCCAACAATGATGACCCTCTCAAAAGAGAGGTGTGTTTATTTTTTCTCCTAACCTTTTCTCACTCTTTCATGGTCTGCAGTGGAAATTAATTCTAAAGCGACACATTTGAACTGAAAGATAAGATAAGATTGACTTTATTGATCCCACACTAGGGAAACAAGAAAAAGAAAGAAAATACACAATAATAAAAAAGTAGAAAAATAAAAGATATAATAGAAATAAAAAAAGAGTTATGTGAACAAACATATACACCTTTTTATAAATAGTAAAAAAAAAAAAAAAACAGATTAGAGCTCTGCTCTGCTCTGGTCTATTTTTGAAGCTGTGACTGACTCGTGTTGAGCTCCACAGAGCAGATCGGACTGGCAGGAAGTCTGACACAGAACGGCATAAAGAATCCAGTCAATATTGAAAATAAAATACAGCTTGCAGACTGGATGAAATTTCACACTAGATCAACATTGTAGCACCAGACCAGAAGTCAGTCAATCAGAGGCAGATCAAATGATATTTAAAATGGAAAACACACCTTTTTAAAGACAAAATACCTATGTAAATAATGTAGTTAGGCAAGGCGCTCTGAAGTTTTGTGTTAATTAGGTAAGAATGTAATTACTGAGCTATACCTATTGTAATAGTGTGGTGTTGCAGCTTTGGAGCAAAGTACAAGAAAAGCATAGATTGAAAATCTCTTGAATCACAGTGAAGGTTTGGAAATTAAAAAATCTGGGACACAGGGAGATAGAAAGAAGAGAGTTTACCTGACATGCATCCACCATGGCATGCAGTATCACATTTTGCCCTGCCTACTTGTGGCAGTCTCACATTTTAAACACATGCTTATTCCAGGGTCAGTAAGCACTAATAAATATGCACCTTTTACACAATTTGGTGTGAGACTGGCATATAATCTCAGTCCAGATTTTTAGCAGTCAAGAAAATATCTCTGGTTTTGCCACGTTGATTCTTATATTTTCTTATAAAACAGTCCATTTTGAGTCCAACAGTGTTGCAGCAATGCAAGGCTGTAATCATTAACACTGAATATTTTCCTGTCTTAAAAAACTCAGATTTCTTAACTGTGGTTGTCCAGCAGCAATTTAGTGCAATATCTCACAACAGAAAGATTTTAGAAAGAATAGTCTAAATCGAACCAGAAGAGGTTGAGATATCCTGATTTGTCCTATCCTGAAAGTGGGTCAAACTCGAGAAAAACTTCACCGAGTTTGCTATCAACTGCATCTTTTTCTTAGCCGCTCCCTGACTGGTAAATCTTTCAAACTCCATGCCTATCACTTCCTACCACAGCCTTTTTGTTATAAAGTTGAGAAAAACCCCCAGTGACATCTTTAGCAATTATTCCTTTTTACTTAAAAAAGCTCATCCAGAGGCAACTGTACAACTGTTGCTCTAGGCTGAGCAGTAGCTACTCCCCATCACTGGTAAACTGACGTTTATGTGAAAAATCTGTGAAGCCCCCCCAAACTCCTTGATATGTTCCAGATTACTAATGACTTTCCAGGCCTCAAGAAACTAGTGCCGCAAAAAGATTTCCCACGCGTTGTCTAACCGTTGTCTAATACTTCATAATCACTGTCATTTTTAGTGACACTATTTTCAGGCAGTTATCCTCATAATGTACATTTCTTCACACCAAACATCATTACAACTGTAATCAGTATGTTAATAGGGGACAAAGAAGAGTGAAGAGAATGCTCTTTTTTTATCAGATCAGCGTTGATTTGCTGAAGGCGCGAATAAGACCAATTAAATCAAAATAATTAGACTCAAACGCCTGATCATTTGGTGTGAAAATTTGCCTTAATGAAATAGGACAAACTGACTAAAACTACAGCAATGGTCCCTGGAGGATAAAATGAACAGTCAGACAGTTACTACATGTTTATTGGTAGTATGGTGTTATCATTTAGCAGTCCATTGGGAGAGAGCTGTTCATTCTCACAGATATTGATTAAACTATCTCAGACCACTGAAATAGCTTAATAATTGTTATACTGAGGGGCCTTGCACTGTATTTGTACAGTGACACCATTTATGAAGCAGATCCTGGGAGCTAGTTATGCCAGGTAACTGCTTCTCTAACATGAAATGTTGCCAGGTTTGACTGCATTTAAGGCTCAATCAGAGCCTCAAATGCATGTACCTAGTTGTAATAAACTTAAATGTGGTTTTATCTGTTGTACCAGTCACTGCATAAAGCCTAGTAAACTCAGCACCCTGTTAATCTCAACAATTGCAGGAGGAGAAGCCAATTCATAGCTTAGGTTTTCATTGAAAGTAACTGCCCAAATTGTACAAAAAGTAACCCAAACTATCATAAACCCGAACCATTTTTACAGTCAAAATAAAAAGCAGCCCAACTGGGCCGAAAACTGCCCAATCTGGCAACACTGCTCACATGACCTGCTCTTCTCACTGCATC
>NW_023339729.1:2731223-2739208 GCF_004916995.1 Morone saxatilis
GGACGTCTAATATCGCCTCGGATAGCGCGAAAGCTGCATGCTGCTTTAACGTTCTCCAGCCTTTGATTAGCTTTTTAACTTCTTAACTCCTATCTCGTTTTTTTGTTCTTTTTTCTTCAACTGTTAAACTCTGTGAATTTCTTCCTCTCAATCAGAGGTCGTTCTCATAAGATTTCATGCTTCCAATTCGTGTTGTTTTTATCATGCCCGCTCCACCGGACACCCCCCGCTGCCTTCTGTTTACTCCGGAGAACAGCTGATCCGCACTAACTGCCGCCGCGTACTGACCAGCCAAGCTGAAATACCACCTGAACCTTGACGGAAAACACACCGAGTTGCAGACGAGGAAACCATATCTGGGATAGAAGAGGTCCGAGACGGACGGCGTGCTTATTGACCGAGGAGAAGATTTAAGACTGTGTCTCCCCTCCTGTTGTTATATGGAAAATACGTACGCCCTTGTACCCTGCTAAGCACAACCTACATGCACACGCTCATCCCCGCGCCTCGACCCGGAGCCACCCGGAGTACAGTCATCAGTCTGATTGTTCACACAGAGACATGGCTACACAGTGACCATTACGACAGATTCTCCGGGAGCTCCACACCGTCGGCGCACCGGGATACCAAGGTGGCTACGCGGAAGAAGCGAGGGGGCTTGCCGGATCTAGCTAAACAGCAGAGTGGCGTAACACGGGTCAATCACCACGTAAAGAACCAGCTCTGAGCCCCGGATGTTGAACGCTGGCGTGGATACCGTCCACTACCTCCTGCCTAGAAAAAGCTCCCGCACCACATGTTGCTGCCTGTACATCCCTCCCTTGCAAAACCACATCTGCCGCAGCATCATTCACTCCAGGGTCGCATCTCCAAGCACGAAAACTCAAACCCCAATGCCCTTCATCATATGTCGGGCACTTGTGACATAGTGTCACCATAACGAGTTCTGCACTGCAGAACGTATGTGAGACTGCTACCAGAGAGGAGAGGACCCTGGATTCGGTGAGGTAGCTAACATTAAGGACGCATACATCTCCTTTTCGTCCCGGCCTCTGCAGTCATGATCAGCACTGTTCCCTCAAACCTGGCTATGTGCCCTGGGAAGAGGAAGCCTACCGACCACAAGACTGTTGAAGGGAGGTGTCGGGGACTTATGAGGGCACTCAGGGCTGTTGAAGTGAGGCTCGGATGCCTTGCACACTGGGCCCCACCGGGATGATGATGGCTCCACAGAAGTATCACCTGGATTAGCATTCGAAGCTTCTGTGTGACTGCAAGTTCCAGCTAGACTGTCACTGTTCGCCACGAATAAACCCTGGTACCAAGGACCATAAGGCCTCCTGAATGAGAGAGAAGAGGGCGTGCAGGGAGGCAACCGTGAATTCGAGGTGAGGAGAGTGGCAGGGGTACCAAAGTTATAAACTCAGGGAGCCAAAAGATAAGTATAGAGAAAGCTGGAGGAATAAACTCCACAACAAGAACATAGGAGTGTGAGTGCATGAAACCATCATCGGTTCAGAAGACTGGTCATGGGGTGGAGGTCATTGGACCGTCCAATGAACTGACCTATTTTTTCTCAATAGTCTTGGATACTCGCCATCCCCCAAACAGTCTCTGCTGCTGGCTCCAACAACGCCACCTACCTCCCCCTACTCCTGTCCTCCTCGCAGACCACCTGTCTGCTCCCACACCTCAATCACACCCACCACCCACCCCCCCTGCCTACATCACTGCCTCCACAACCTGCAGATCTCACCCCTCCCCACATCTGTCACCTTAGCAGGCTTCACGCCGTGACCGGTGAAACAGCTGACCAGAACCCACCGCAAAGCTGCAGTCGCCGATGGGTGTAGTGTCCGCAGGCTTAAAGCTGCCCCCAGCGTGTGTGGAGTACTCGAGGTCTAGTCTTCAGCTGAGCCTGCCACCTCCGAGGTGCCCGGTGCTGTGGAAGCACGTCCGCTCTTCTGTGCCAGAAAGACGCGCTCCCGCACGGAGCGGCCCCAGACTACGAGACGCCTGACTCCCAATCATGAGAGACCTGCGAGAGCTCGCTGAAGCTTAAGGCTATGTCAGGCCCTTCACTGATCCACTGCAGTCGCATACGCCCGCTGGGAGCTTGAGGACAGCGTATCATCTACCTCTGAAACAGTCTACAGCTATCTGAACAAGCCGCGAGCACTGTGAGACCAGTTCTTTGATTTCTCCAGTGCTTTCAGACCATCCGTCCACTCTTACTGGTGATAGGATATGACGTGAATGCAGGTGTGAGCCCCCCATCGTTCCTGGATGTGGACTAGCTGACGGCAGACCACATACATACGGCTACAGAACTTGTGTCGGACAGGGTGGTCAGCACACTGGGGCCCCACAGGGACTGGCCTCTCTCCTTCCTCTTCACCCTCTCACTCAACGCTTCAGACATGTGCACTGCAGTCCTGCACCTTCAGAAGTTTCTGATGCTCAGCAAAGTGTTGCTGCATGAAAGGGTGATGAGAGTGACATATAGACTGTTGTGGGCAACTTGGTCACTTGAGGCGGACACCATTGCGAGCTCAATCTGACAAAACTAAGATTCATAGTGGATCTGAGGGAGCAACTATGACCTGCTCTTCTCACTGAATCATACACCAACGCGTTCTGACTCCCAACTCATCCAATTCGGCAGCAAACAAGGATGCTGTAAGTACCCTCTAGTGTCAGTTTTGCATGTGCAGGGCTTAACATGCAATGTCTGGGCAGGTTGGCAATAAGAAAGACTTGCTAAGAAACATTTCACATTCTGTGACTTCGAACGGTTGCACTTTGGTTAGGTTTAGGCACAAAAATGACTTGTGGTTTGGGTTAAAATAAGTAGGGTTAGCTAAAAAGACATCAACGTTGAATTTTGGTTTCACCTAGGACATGAACAGTCTTCTGGGTGGAAGTGTTTGTTTGTGTCGTCCATCCTCCATTATGCAGACTTTCTAGTGTTTTACATTACGTCACCTGACTTCACGGGAACATCAAAACATTATGCAGAATCAGTGCATTCTTAAATGTTGCTAGAGGTTTACATACAGCGGCCAACTTTGAATCACAGGGCCACAGACCAGGCTGCCATATTTGACGACTTGGGAGTGAGAATGGGCTTCAAACTGTACATCCAACAGACCCTTTGCAATATGGTGGTATACCCAACTGAGCGGGGCTCTGTCACGCCTGCTTGTTCCGTCATACCAGCTGGAACGATATGATCGAAACCACACTGATTTGATTCTGATTTGTTCAGTCGGTGCTTGTTTACTAGCAATATCAGCTATGAGGCTGCCGACGGTTCAGTTGTAATCTTGCAGATCGGCCATGTTCTTATCAAGCCCCCATGAACCAGCTGGGCTGTAAAGTGATTTTTTGCAAAGTGGTCACACAGGATGCTGCAATCTTGACTGAGTATAGTTAGTTCAGTTAGAGTAGTAAGTGTTTATTCCGACTAAACATCTCTAATAACCTCACCTTTATTTACAATTACAACAATATCTGTCTCGTAGTAGTTTGAACACAAAATAAGAAATGAGAACTGGACTTTTGCTTTTGTGTGTTGTATTGGTACAAAACGAGATTAACATCAGCTTATCCTCAGGCTTTCCAGCTCAGTAATTCAGTAACATACTGTGAGCATAACTTCAATAAACTCACTGTAGAAATACAGAAAACAACCGCTACATAGGCTTGTTTTGCAAAAAGTACAAGTATAGGATGTGTTAAATTCATAACGTGTAGGAGGGAAATACAACCTGACTTTGTTGTTGGCATTAATTTACCCACATCTGAATACCTGCAAATGAGTACAGGGCTTGTCATATTTGATACATTTTTATCCAGAGAGAGACAATTCTACAGAGGCCAGATGAGAGAGGCTGAGCAACTTTGAAGAAGACTTGTTTTGCTGAGTTGATTTATAGTCAACAATGAATAGCTTGCCTTCATTTCTTTTTCCCGACCACGCACGTATGACGACTCCTTTGAAAAATATGCACGGGCTGACTGATCAGCTTTCATTGTTTAAGGTCAGGATGTTCATTAAAATTGACAGACTGACTGGGCACTTTGAGGTGTTGCCACGCCATGACCTTTGCAAAAAGGCAGCGTTAGACTTGCCATTTGGGACGTCTTCCCGTGAAGTGATAAACATTCTCTCCAACTGCTCCACTTCAAACCCTATCAGAGCTGTGATCTCAATTAGCCAGCAACAGAGAGATGAATCACGGGCCAGAGCTGACATGGGACAGCAAGGTTTCTCAGCACTGCCGCAGTTGAGCTGATTCAAGGAAATGGCTGCTCCAAGGGCTAGTTCGCCTTTTGTCTTGTTTTTATTCCTCTATCAATTCCCCTTCCTTCAACTCCCTCTACTTGTAACATTCCTATCTCAAATGCCTCTTTAGTTGCTGTTAAAATGAAGATTAATACACAATCCTGCACCTCTACAGATAGTGATATATTGGAAAGTTAAGCCTAGATGGACAGCTGCTCCCCTCACTGTAGGTTTGTGGGTGAGACAGTGCTGGGAGTGCTGCCAATAACGCTGATCTTCAACCACAGGGATGCCTGCTCTCACATCACGGATAAGTTACTTCACCTGATTACGTCTTCCCTTAAAGTGAAACTGTCATGTGCATTTAACTCTGATGAGAGTGCCAGGGTTCATGTGAGCCCAATCATCACTTATTTGTGTGCAGAAATTAGCTTTGTTGCAGAGGATAATACTCAGACATCCTTTTGATATTGTTGGCTCGCCTCAAATAAACTTTAGCTGCAAATATTTTATGCAGGTACTCACTAAGTTGTAGCTTTGTGAGTGTTCAGAAAAACCTTTAGCTTTCAGATGCTGTTGTTGGCTTGATCTGAACTTCACTCCCACTCCCACGTCCAATTGTCGTCCACCAAAGCTGCTTAGAAAACTGCCGCCAAACTGTCTTCAATGGCCGATCCGTCTGTCCAATCAAAGCTTGAATGAAAACCTCCCACAGTGTGCTTGACTGAGCTAGTAGCTAGAACCACTTTTACGTAACGGTGGGGTCAGTCATTCTAGAGACACTGTTGACACTCATTCTCAGGTCATCAATGTCATAACAACGCTGTGAGACGCCATCAAATAGTGCATCAAGCAACTTTAGTTTGTTTTTCCCATTTACTCCAAAGTGCCGGTATTTGACGACCTGGGAATGAGACTGAAAAATCAAATACCATTCTCCAGAATGAATGACCCCACCCTGAATTGCAAACTAAAAGGAGATAAGCCCCAAACCAAGTCATGTGCAACTTTTACATTCATCATGTATGTATTAAGAGAGAACTCGATACAGCTTCAGAGGTGGGCCTCCGTTCTTTCCTTTGAAAGCTGCTCAGTGGTGCATGAAGCCATTGTAAAGAAATCCGGAAGAGCCCTCCACTAACGTGAATTGGGGAAAGAGGATTTGATTGTGCTGCTCTTCAAGACTGTTATCGGAACGCATGGATCAAATTCAAATAGTCAAATTAGTACTTTTGCTGGAAGCTATAACGCTCAAAAACATGTTACACCACCATTTTACAGTTGTGTCTTTCACAATCAAACTGACTAAAAGGTTTGGTGCACTTCCTAGGGGCTTGCACGTGATGCACAAAAGATATATTTTTCCCATACACAGTGCTTAGAAAAGAATGAAGAATTTGATCCATTTGGTTCATAATCATTTGGAACATGTAGAAGAGCTGAATGGTTACATTTTAAATTTAAGTTTAAATTTTAACCCATTCATATTTGCTGGGAGCCAACAGAAAGTCAGCTGGCTCAACCCCATCTTTGAACGCTTTATCTAGTTCTCCTTAATACATCCATAACGTCAACACTGCTTGCTGCCTCAGCTCTTTCCACCCCAGCATCCTCCTTAAGTTTTCAGTTGTATTGATTTAACTCAAATGTAATGTTCATGTATGTTTATTAAAGGGGATTTGTTCTCCAAGCAGAATCCTTATTGCTTCATTGCAGGCATTGATTATTTGAGAGCTCCCACAAAGAAAAGAGGCTTTGGAGGCATCATTGCATATAACATGAGGGGGGCAGTATGTTAGATGCCGAGATCATGCAGTATGAAGTCGGGCAATGCAGTTTGATAACTAGAACTTGAGTTCATTAAGTCCTCTCTCTGCCATCTGTGGTGTTTGTGACAGGAGGTATGTCTGGGGGTGTTTATGCAACAGGAACTAGAGGGATCATCCAGATGAACCAGACCATACTGTAGGATCCCTTTTTCTGAGTTTTTTTTGTTGTATAATAGGATGGGAGAAAAGGTAATTAGAGTTTGTAAGGACAGACAGTGCAGACAGTTTAGAAATGCAGCCAGAGGCTCATCAGGAAACAATCATTTAATTATTTAATTATCCAGACTGTTTTATGATCTATAGCTGCTGTGTTCTGTATTGCACTGCACATTATCAGGGGAACTGCATTTTCTTTGAATGTATTCAAACACCCAAACACTGTAATTTGTAGTATGGTAGCTATCTAAATGTCAGAACTGGCTAGCAGTCACTTTGGCATCACTTATCATTGCAAAACTACTTCTTTAAGCTAGGCAGAGGAAGCATTTTTGAGAAATGCAAATATTGTGTGCTTTAGGGGACTGTCATAAAAAAACAGAATACCATTCCTTTCTCTTTGGGCAAATAGAGCTGCTGGGGTTTGAACCAGTAATTTGCATACTCAAGTACAGAACTGCATTATTGGAAAGGGGGGCTAATCAAAAAGCAAATTTGAACTGTATCTACAAAAAATGGGATTGAATGTCCTTGAGTAGTAAACAAACAAATTACTCTTACTACTGTTTTTCCAGAAAAAAAAGAAAGATAAATAGTATTTCCTTGGCCTCAAGCAAATGTAGTGCTGTTGACACACAGAATTGACTATTCACTAACATGCACCCTACTTAGTGACTGTTGCTACTATGCTTTCCAGTATCGCACACCCTAATGCTGTTTGCAATGATAAAGTGGGCAGATTTACCACTGGAGACTCCAGGTGGCGACTGTCATTTTAGCTGGCATATTCAGCTGTAGCAACCTACCTAACTGAGCTAATGTTAGCTTCAGTTAGTTGAAAACACTGATTGATTCCAGGACGGGCCCACACAATGTATGTATGCTAGTTGCAAATGTTTTTTTTTTTTTTTAACGTAACTTGTTACTCTACAAACTAATGTAGTTAGTTGATGATGTGATCCTTGTTCTTGGGAGTAATGCTGGGTGGGGTGGCTACTGTAGGCAGTAGGCTAGTTTGGCAGAAATTAGAGCAGATTTACACATACCATTTAATCCATTCCTTACACTTTTGCTTATGTATTTTTGGTTTTGGAAAGGCTATAATAAGGCACCATCCTCCAGACTCTTTGAATGCAGAGTATGACTCGTACAGCCCAATGCACACCACTTCAACATTTGGAGAAACCCTAGGCTTGACAGACCTACTGTGCCTAGTTACAGTTGCTAAGCTATATGACTGGACTCTCGCTGTTTCAGGGAGGGTTTGGTGTTTTGTCAATTGACCTGCGACAACCCATTTCCCTAAAGTACACCATTTCCCCACAAAAAACCTGGTCAAATATTGTCCAGGAGCATGCTGTTGTGTGTGGCATCCTAAAACTTAGACAAATGAATAACTCTGTGTGTGTTACACAATCCATCCAGATTTGAAAATGGGTTACATAGTTTCAACTCATCAGGGATGTGTTACCCATCCTTTTGCTAGTGTAACTTTACTCTTTACAAGCACTCTTGTTGTTTCAGGGGTGTGTGTTCATGTGTATGTGTGTTTATTTTATTCCCGGAGGGGTGAGGAAGGGAAGTACATCAGATAATACACCAGAACAAGAGCATGGCAAACAGCATCCTCCACCCCGAGTGTCCTGTCTGACCGTGCATGACACAAGAACATAACCGTTCACAGCACCAGAGGAGCAGGTGAGGAAAGGACA
>NW_023339729.1:2739221-2753948 GCF_004916995.1 Morone saxatilis
CAAAACCGAGATGAAGAAGTCTAGCATCTTTTTTTAAGGGTTTATACAGTGGGTAAAGTCAGATGCTGTTAGTTGTCAGTCACAGGAAAATATATTAACCTGACTGATCAATTACCCAAAACATCAAGGCCATCGCAGGATCTCCGTAAAAGGCTAATTCTACCCATTGGCACCTCTCGAGCAGCATTACAGGATTCAAAGACATCTACTTGTGAATATTTTATGAACGAAAAACTCCTTTCAACTCACCTCCAAAGAGTGCTCTCAGTCACGCTGCCAATATGAAAGTCGTACAGCTTGGTTAAAATCAGGATCACCTGTAAAGAGAGGGAATTCAACCATCAATCACAACAATCATTGTATAAGTCAATCAAAGTCAGTAATGAATTCTCCACAGCGGCAGAATCTTTACTGACATCAGAGAGTATCACTTTTGTTTAACTGCCCCTTAAGATCCTGGTCTAATACCAGGATCAAAAGTGAAGCAGTTCAAGTATCTCAGTGAGGACAAGATGGAACACAAGATCAACAGATGGGTTGGTGACAGATCAGATGCGGACGCTTGACTTGAGCGTTGTTGCGAAGAGGGAGCTGAGCCTAAATCTCAAAATACTGGCTGAACTACTTTTCAACTTTCATCCTTTCAAACTGGCACCTATGGACATGAGCTTTAAGTGATGAGCAAAAGAATGCGATCACGGATATAAGCTGACAAAATGAGTTTTCCTTACATGGTATCTGAGCTCTCCCTTGAAGCCATACTTTGAAAATTTGGGAAATAGACTTACACTTTTTTTGTTAAGAGTAGCAACCGGTTAATTTAGCTTAGCACCTAGTTTTTCCCAAAACTTCAAACTATTCATGTTAGGACAGGGTCAAGAACTAAGACATCTGGAGGGAGCTCAGAGTAATACTGCTGCTTTGTGTTGAAAGATTCCAGTTAAGTGTAATAACCTGATTCACTATCAGTTATTTGTTTCTCTTAATGTGTTATCTTCCATTGCTATCTATCTCATGGATTTTAACGCTATCTGGTTGATGATTTCTGAATTATGAGTTATTGAGTTTATTGAAAGTTTTTACCCCATAGATTTAATATTTCTAAACCAGGGTATATTGTGTCAAGAAATGATTTACTACATTTTACCAGTTCGTGGTATTTGTCCTTTGTTATCAAACGAGCTAAGACTTTCCAGTGTGTTAAGTCACAGTAATTCCTTTACTTATGTTAAGGGTTCATGACCCTCAGCGTTTTTATTTCCGGTTTATCTGGGAGAATCTCGTCGCGCGAGCATGGGAGCCATGGATCGTGGGAACAACCTGCGAAGAGCATTTTTTTCACGTGCTGTCTCCTGTCCCACTTAGAAGTTGTTTATAACTGAGTTGTAACTTTTATGGACGTTAATTGTTTCCCTTTGACTTCTCGCCTCCAGCCGAGAGAGAGTTTTGGAGCCAGCTTGCTGCTCGCAGGTGGTTGGTTTCCCGGTGAGGCGAACATCCAGGTAGCCGCGGACTAGCTTAACCTAAACACATGCGCACTGGAAGACGACGTCGGGCACGGCCCTGCGCACGGACGAGAGCGGAGATTGCAGCCGGGGAGGAGCCTTCGTCGGTGATGGTCGGTTCCTGTGGCTGGGAATAATCCTGCTGTCGTTGGTGGTGTGTTCTGGGGCTCTACCAAGGCGCCTGTGCTGCTGGCTGGCTGAGACGGGGTCAGGCGGCCGCATGAGAGTTTTTCCGCCACCCACAACGGAGGTGAGTGGTACGCTGACACGTGGTTCGTCAATGCAGCTCCAAACCGTTAAGGCGGCGCCCACTAATATCTATTGCACACGCTCTGCATAAATCGAGAAACGACACCAACAACAAAAGTGGCACCTCAAATTAGATAGAAACTAATTTACACAGTTACGCTGGTCCGTTTTTGTGCTTCCACTTGTTTCTGTTTCATGTCTGGGCTCCTTCCAGTTCTCGACATATCCCCGTGGAATGGTCTTTTTCTTTTGTATTTATTAACTGAACGTACACAACGTAAACCTGATACACTGTGAGTGTCTGCGTTTATCCCTGTCTGAGGCCCGCGGCGGCGGGGTTATGATTGCTCGCGGCGGCTATCATTCCATATTTCCACATTATAGCTTCCGGTTCATGAAACACAACACGTTATTCCTAATGGCTTCAGTCAACCACCAGAGCAGTGTGAATCAAATGTTTACCCCTAGACCCAAAGCATTTAATTTTGAGATGTATCTTGCCACCCATTTTGAGAGCCGTACTGTTTGGAGTATTCAAAGGTGCCATGTATGTGTACTTCAACATATACGCCGAGCAGATTTCGGCTGCGGACGAGCGCGACGAGTCGTTACTAGCATCTGGGGGATCAGCCAAAGCTCCTGGCGCGGGGGACTTAATTACTTTCTGGCTGGGATTGCACTGGCAAAGCTGGAGGACGTGACTGCAGAGAAAAGGATTCCTGGCCCAAGGCGCAAGGCGTGGATAAGCCGATAAACATGATCAAAGTTTTGAATTAGTTATGAAACAATTGTAATCACTGCTGCCTCCTGTAAAGACCTTAATACATACACCAAAGCGACTTCCAGCAGTGGGACAGATTGACTATTTCGATATGGTTATGTCTAAATGCTGCCACCTAGTGGGATTCCCCTTTGAATTAAATCGAAAGCGAGGCCGAGTAGAAACACTACCGTACTTTTGTCCCGCACCAAGCTTTGGTCTCTGGCTCTTTTTGGAGAGATAATCAGCAGGCGGGGCACTTTGATAAGCACTGTGCAAGTCCTCAGAGCGAATCACAAGACATGAAGGCCAAGTCTGCCATGACGGGATCAGTGGTCAGCTGTGATACTCCACTCCGGAGTGGAGGATCACAACTCTGTTGCACAGAGACAGCTGGGGGTGTGAAGTTTCAAGAGAGATGAGAGGTAATAAACTTAACTAGGGGGGGGGGAATTAGTTTTTTACACTCAACCATCTGGTAAAATCCACGAGTGATATTCACGTCGGAGAGGTGTGAAAAAATTAGTCAAGCAAAAGGAAGAAAAAACACACGTAATTATTTTTTATCTGTTACACACTTGACCTGACCTCAGTGGGGAAACATCCTTTTACATAACAGATGCTATTTTCATACATCAGTCCATGTGTTGTATGCTGTACTGTTTTTCTGACTGTTTTCTGACTAAATGACTGCTGCTCTTCCTCGTTAGAATCCACGTCTCTCGTTAGCATTCCCCTCCACGCAACATGCTAATGCTTGTTTAAAGCAACCTGACAAGCTTGACTTGAGTCACTTGGCTGGGAGGGGATGTGGGAGGCGTGGCTTTGACTCTTCTGACAGGCATCAGCAATCATCAGTAGAAACTGAGTCTCTGCTCATATTGGAAAAGAACCAGTGTACTCATGTCCTCGTGAAGCTCTGAGGCCTGCAGACTTGCAAGACCTTTCCACCTCTGGCTGAGCCTCGCTACCCCTACAAGTCCCTTTGAGCAAGCCAGCCGTGCACCAGGGACCTTTGGATGGTTTCTTGTGGGAAGAAGATGTGCCACATGCCCAAGGGATCCTCCTACTAAGACTGTGAACATATGGTTCAGGCCAAGAAAGATTGCAGTGCCAGGGAGAGGGCAATGTTGAATAAGATGAAAATGGATTCTTGCCATGTGGCTGCACACCACACATTAAAGCTAGATCCGTGTGTGATCGTGTGCATATGTCCATTTGGGTGCATATTTGTTGCATACAGTACGTGCGTGCCAGTGAAATGAGGGTGTCTCAGAGAGAGAGTGTGTGCTCCCATGGGCTTTGTGCTGTCAGAGATGTGTGGTCTCGTCCGCTTGGGGGGGTGAAACACACAGATGCGAGTTGTTTATCCCCACATGACAGTCTATATCTGAACTTGGCATTGAACAACCAGGACACCAGCTGGAAAACAGAGAAAATGCTATTGTCCCTTCAAACGCTTCTTAAGGAAATCTTAAACTGCGTCTCAGAAATATCTTTTCAGCCAACCTTAAAAGCCTCCTTTAAAGAATGTTTAATGCATTATGCCACATACCTGAATGAAAAAAGGCTTGGGGATTTGCAAACACTCTTACTGTTTATTTACATGCTTGCTCACAAATGTTCCTGGTCTTTGTTCAGCAGACAGCGGGTGTAATGGAAGGACAAACTTGCGGTGTCTGTATTTCAAGTACGCTCTCCCCTTCTGAATCCCCCAGCTGACTTGCAATTATTGAATCAAAATGTCAGTCACATTGCAGTTGCATTAGCCTTGTTGCCTCGGCAATTAACCAACTGTGGTGAAAACATATTATTAGCGTAACTAAATGTCCCCCTGTCCTTAAAAGACCCAGTCAAAGTGCCAGACACACTTTTGAATATTGGTTCAGCTCATATTGCGTTGATGGCAGTGCTATTTACTTTTTTGAGGAAAATGTTCAAGTCCTCTTTTTAAAGAGTGATAGTTTAACTGTGATTATGACTTGAAGAGTTTTCACTTTCAGTGTCAGGTTGTGGTGCAAGGCAGCTAAGCAAGGCCATTAAATTAAACTTCTACAAACAGATTTACAGAAATATTCATTGCATTGAGACTTTAAGGGGTGGCAGCAATATATGCTGATTTAATCACATATATCAATATTTGCTTGGAAAAGGCCCCAAATGGAAATATTTGAACTACAAAACATCTATTGTATCCAAAAGAAAAGGACCAATCAGAGACAAGAAAGATATCAAGACGCTTTGGGAT
This sequence comes from Morone saxatilis, assembly GCF_004916995.1. Taxonomy (NCBI): domain Eukaryota; kingdom Metazoa; phylum Chordata; class Actinopteri; family Moronidae; genus Morone; species Morone saxatilis. Next base: position 2,743,984 of record NW_023339729.1, read on the forward strand.
GGAGGCTTGAACATAGCTAATTATTGAGTCTCATGCACAGGGTTGGTATTTGATGATCTGGTAATGATACACAACAATCAACTCAACTCAATCAAATCTTTCTTGGCTCTGAACAGTTGTTTTTGTTCAGGCCTGGTGGATTCTTGCAAATGCCATTAGGAGTACTAGGACCAGAGGAACCTGATTTTTTTCACAGACTATCTGTCTCATGTTCTACAGTCAGGATATAAGGAAAGATTCAGCAAATATGACAAAACACATTTTTATAATAACTACCTACTGCAGCTTTAAATCTTGCTGAGTAGAGTGAAAACCAAAAGCTAACGCAGCATTGACAGCCATAATTTGGTGTGGTTTTACCAATGCAGTGTACAGAATGGAGAACAATGGAGCAAAAAATTGACAAGGATGTTAGATAAGATTGATTTGATTAAGTAAAGTTCCCCCTGTGCAGCATTTATACTTTTATTATTCCTGATTCATATTTCATTTTACTCTATTCAAAGGCTAGTGGTATCAAAGTAACTGATCAAAGCAAAAGAAAAGATTCAGAAATTCAAATCCACATCCCCTCCACATGGATCTTCTCAAATACAACTTCTCAGACACTTTGTATTTCACCTCAAACTATTTCAAAGAAGCCTGCTTTGTGTGCTCCGTTCTGAACAAAAGAGCTCTCTGTGCCTTTGATTGCAAAATGTCATGGTACTCCAGTATTGACAGTCTCACACACAACTGAAAACAAGCTTTTAGTAGTCTGCAAACAAATGTCAGGATAGTCGACACCAAAATGGCAGCTGGAACTGATCATTATCTAGAAGTGATTAAGCCTCTCAGTAGCATGTCAACAGCTGAGCAATTACTCTGTCAATTGGCGAGAACGGTTTATGAGACACATTGTCAACTGGTGGCTACAATGCTACCAGATGACATCAAGGCAAGGCAGAAAAACATTGAATCCTTTCACACAATTTGGCATGACCATGTCAGAAAATGAAGCTATTGACTAATAGAAAGTGGATAAATACACATTGAGATGTTTTGGAATGACTATATGCATCATAAATGGGGGCAAATACAAGGTTAAATTAAAGAGGGGGAGTGTATATCTGACATACAGGACTAAACTGTCATCTGCTGCCTTTGTTTTCCTGATAGCAACAAAGAGGGCTGGGCTCTCTGGATCACGTCTTATCTGTCAGTTCAATATTTTGGTCAAAGGGTTGCTGCAAAGCAAATGAAATACTCATTATTAGAACATAATTGAAGATAACCATTAGTTTTATTCTCTGCTCTCTTTAATAATTTTTATACAATGGCTCAAATAAGGCAAAAATATGGCTGTTGCAATGTAAAACTTCTCCGCTAGATGTCACAAAATCCTACACATTGGTCCTTTAATTATTCCAGCCACAGTAGACATTGATAAAGCTCCAAATGGTAGCACAGAATGTCCAACAGACAATGTTAGCAGCTAGCTGGTTAACATACCATGAAGCAAGCTATAGAGCCAGATATTTTATCGGGGACAATGGAACCAACTATGTGCCAGTAACATGTTTACTAACTCTGCAGCTAGTGGTTGTATAGCTAACAATAGCTTGTTAGCTAACATTAGTTTATTGATGTTATATTTAATTGGTGGTTGCTGGAGAACTGTTTGTCCCTTATACTGTATAATAGCAAAAAATGTGTGACAAAATAATTTTCACACCATCAAATCAGGCTAAGCAGGAACAGTAGCCTACAATACTAGGAATGTACAATATTATCTGTATCTTATCTGAACCAATAGTGGGTAGTGCTTAAGGCGGAAATAGGCAGAACTAACTGGAAGTTGTTAATTTAAGCATAAAATTGATATGGGTTGATCAGAGGTTGCTATATATACAGTATATTAGAAAAACTATTAGAACAGCCTCATAAGATGAACAAGATGAACTACATTTTTAATAACTTCAACCCATGAACCCATATCAATTTCAGGCTTAAATAATTAAAAAAAGAAAGACAGACATTGTTGCTGTGGACGTTTCTTCCTATTTTACTATCCACCTGTGTTAATTACAAAACTCATGTCCTTCGGCATTGAAAATGGAGTCTGCAGTCACAATCAGACTTGTTCCAGAGTACAAAGGCGGAGAGCCTTGAGCTTTTTGTGCATAGTATCCCACAAATACTATGTCAAGCTTCCATGTCAGCCTTAAATAATGTGAGGATCTTGATAGGAAGCAAAGGATTGAGAGCTAGAGCTGGGTGCATCACATCTGTCTCTGACTGTCGGATGCTGCTGAAAAGCCTCTATGCTGTATGTTTCTAGCGTACTGTGCAGTTAAAGGTAATATGTGATGCAAAAGCCCTGTATGTGCATGAGCTGTACATGGACAGATAATTCTAAACACATACTACAAAAATATAATAATCCTTTTTAGCCTTGAAAAGATACGATTATTGCTCAGGGCAGCTTAAGCTCGCCACTCTGAGTGTTGCAATTAACTTATTGGTATAATGCACAAATTAAATACATGTAACACTTCTGAGATGAAGGCCAGCTGTGGATGAAAGGAAGTGAATTAAGATGTAAAATGTTTGCGTGTGTAAATGCGTTCCAACAGGGAATCTGTTAGCTGTTGGCATGTTACAGTCCCATTAAGGCCATACTGCAGTTACTGTGCCCCTTCTGGACATCACTCACTCCACTTCCTTACAGCTCCCTCCGTCACTCTGCCTCTTCACACTCCTCCTCACGCTTTCTGTCTCCATCTCTCTGTATCTGAATCACTCCCTCCCTGCTTTTATTTCCCTCCTTCCTCATATGCCTCCCCGGAGTGAAGTCCTCTCTCATTTATTGCATCCGTCATGTGTCTAGCTTTCCCCTGCTCCCTTTTTTCTCGCCGGCCACATCTCACCCCTCCATTACCTCACCAACTCTGAGTATTCCTCCCAACTAATGCCACTTTATGTCTCTTAATCTGAGCATGTTTTTTTCCTCTTCCCCTTGTAGTGGTTTCCCTTGCTTTTTCATAGTCTCGTTGCCGACCTCCTTTCTTTATTCTCTCAGTTGTTTCACAAATTCCGTTTCTAATGTGACCCAAACCTTCACATTTTCCCTCTTCCTCATGCCCCTCCATGCCTCCCCTCTTCTTTTACTTTTGACTTTCATTCTCTCTCCTCCACCATCTAAGTCTGTTTTGGCCTATTAAAGTAAATAGGCATAAACTTTGAGTTGTACACTGACAGGATCCCTGATTAAAGTGGCTGTTGCACTACGATGAGGAATGAAATTGCTGTGCTACTTACAGGGATCCTATCTTCTGTGGCTCTGTCTAATGATGAAGGTGATGGTATAAGAGGTGCAGTATTAAAGATTTTTTAAACATCAACTGTATTAGAAATTTAAAGTCAGGATGTCACAGCCTCTTAGGAGCAAATGTATTTGTATAGCATCTTTCAACTACAAAGCAATTCAAAGTGCTTTACATAAGACATAAAGACAAGATTTAAAGTGCAATACTGAATTGTGGGTCAGCCTTTAAATCCAAGAAGTGTTCAGTCACCCCAAAATGATTACCATGCACCCTTTAATGACATTCTTAGATTGTACAGTGTGGCTCAAATATTAGTAATACTAATGAGTTTGCTGTTTTGATGCACTCATTGTTTATTGTATGTGGAGCAACCTGGTAGCCGAATGGTTACAGTGCAGGGTCGCAACCGTCACCACTTCCATTGCAATTTAATTTTAGTTACAAATCTTAAGACTTTTTTCACTGAACTTAAATCATTTTTCTTAAAGTAATTTATTGTCATATTTGCTCTGGCTCCTCCTACTGCTACTAATGGCATTTGTAAGAATCCACCAGGTCTGAACGAAAGCAACCAATCAGAGCGTCAAATACAGATGCTTTGGGAATGAGACTCAACAATTAACTATCTTCAAGCCTCAACTCCAAACGTCTTAATATGTTTCTCAGCTCTGATTGGTTGTTTTTGTCTGGGCCCGGTGGATTCTTGCAAATGGCATTAGAAGCATTAGTAGGAGCCAGAGGAACCTGATCTTTTTACAGATTGTCTGACTACTGTCAACACAAAGAAGAGTTACCTACTGCAGCTTTAATCACGTGTGGCCATAACAAATCATTAAATTAAGTTCTGTTTTTAACACTTTATTTTTAAAAGTAATGTGTTAAATGTGACAGCAGTTTTTTTGTCCATTTTTAGACCATTGTTTTGGTTTTCTGGCCCACAGACTTCACTGTTAGCCTTCTAGCCAAATTCACCCTAACAACTGATTTTACTTATTTAAAGATCGACTCCAGACATGTTTTAAGACATCTACTAAAAAATGTGAATTACCTCAACAGTGTGTAATTCTTAGTCAGTTCACAATATGTGCAGTAGAGCCTTCAGGTTGGTTATCTGTTTCTGTGTTGTATCGTATGATGGGGTAAAGTCAGGGAGCCTACTGTCTTTGTTTTATTTTGATAGCACCCTTGCTTTCACTGTAATAAGCTCTTGTGTAAATTGCTCATACGTACGCACCTTGAACTCAGATTTAGAGAAACTTTCCCCTTCAGCGGTGAAAACAACCTTCTAGTGTCAAACTCTGCACACACATCATTCTGTGAAGCTCAAACATCCAAGTGAGCTAACAATAAGCAAAACACATTTTTGATTGGAGGGGGACTTAAAGGAGATTAGAGATTTAATCATCATGTTAGTTTTCCACTCGAGGCTCTTAAATAGCACAACTTTTTCTTTCAAGTAACTTAAGTTGAACTTTTCAAGTGTCAGATATTACTGGAGCAAAAGCTCTTCATTGGATTGCTTTATCACTGACTGGTGCAACATAGGTTTCTGGTTGAGCAGGTGACATGGCATTCAGAAAGGAGCCGGAGGATCAATAGGGTGCTACAAGGTGAGAGAAAGGTCAATTGATAAACCAATCAAGTGGCCTGCATGGCAGCAGTGAGATTGTGGGACTATCTGCTTTATCGCCTGAGCTGGACTTTTAGAGCGTGGGAGGAATAACCTTTCCAGCAAGATAAACCTGTCATATTACGCTGTGCATTCCCTCCCAAAAAAAAGTTTTGGGTTCTTCCATTTCACACAAGCACACTATATCCTACCTTAGCTTCAAAGACCTGAGATAGAAACGTTACCATAACAACCACTGTCTGTAAAGCAGCTGCAAATGCTCGCAGAGCTGCAGCCATTCTGGATCCACAGTTTCTAAAGAGTCTAAAGAGCTATATCTTCTTCAGACAGTGATTATAATTTGTCAGAAAAGCAAGGATATTCTGGCATGGGTGATATGGAAAAGCTGAAACGTAACTAACGTCAAAAGGAAATTGCAAAGCAATTTCTTTAACTCGCACTGCTTTTTGCTGCACTGCCATGAACTGGCTGCCTATATGCAAAGCAGGAGGCTGAGCTACTAGCTTACTGGCATTTTGAGTGATAGCAGTAGGCTGATGGATGATTGATCTGAAAAACAAAAAAAAAATAAGCAGTGACAGTCCTCAGATTTGAATCTGTGTTTTAAGTAATCCCTGCCATTTGTTTTACCCTCTTTGGATTACGGTCAGAATGTTTCCTGCATGCAGCCAGCTTCACAGTGCAAGGTAAGACATCCGCCTCATTCTAACAGCTAATTAGGCTTTACTACCTGTAAAAATGTGTGCAGATTCAAAAGGAAATCTATATTGCCTTAACAAACAAATGGAAAAATGCTGCTCCTTCAAGTCCCCAAGTAACTTCAACATTATTATTAATAGCCTCCGTTTGCATGGGCTATTTTAGGCATGTTAAGAGAATGCAGGTCACCAGCCACTAAAATCTCCTATTTGCCCTTTCTTCCCCCTTTCCCATGGTACATCTGGCCAGCTCTTGAGGAAGTCAAGCGAAGCAAACACTATCTGGCTGGCCGTGGAGCCTGCACCGGGGGTAAGAGCTTATCACAGTGCAAGCAAGGGTGCAATAAAAACAAAGACTGTGTAGGCTCCCTGGCTTTAGCCCATCATACGATATAACACAGAGGCAGATAAGAAAAAGCGAAGCGGTGGATTTTTTTTATTGACACACAGACACAGACTAGCCAGACATCACAGTGAAACCAACAAAAAAGACATCCCACAATCTCATGAGCTGATTATTAAAGAAAGGATGTGAAACTATTATAATATATCTTTGACAGTAAAACAAAAGAGTGGCAAAGCAGTCCAGTTTCCTTTGTTCTGCTGCATCAGATTTTTCACATCTTATCCTTAAATACATGGAGGGTTAATTCAGTGGGAGCCCACAGTGACAATCTGGGAGATGTTCAAAGAATTTCTATTTCCTTGAGGGAACTATTTTTATAAAAACGTAGCCCTGCCTGTTCACTAATTAGAAAATGGGGCTGTAGCTGCTGTGCATATGGGAAGAAATGCATACCTCATATTGAAGAATGGACTGCAGCACAGAAAGAGCTTGGAATGTCAAAAGTAAAATGCTGTTCAGTATGGCCTCTACTAATAACAGTATTGTTTATTTCATAATCCAACATGTTCTTCCAAGGGAAAAGTGTATTAATTCAAGAAGCTACAGTCTAAATAGAAATAGTCACAACAAATCACAAAGGCCTTCCTTATCTGAGAGGAAAGTTAAAAAGAAATTGAGTATATACTGTTTGTGTGTGTTGAGGCTAGTGGATAGCCTGTGGACCTGTGTGCATACATTAAACTGTGCATGACAACTTTTTGTCTTTTTATAACCTCATTCTTTTTTTATCATGATTTGAGATAATTCAGTACATGCATGCCATTCTGTGCAGATTTATAGTCACATCTGCCTCAAGTTAGAGCTGCAGTAGGTAACGTTACCTACTGCAGCTTTAAATCTAAACCCAGGTGCAATCAAATGTGGGTCAAAACCACTAAAACCAAACCTAGCAAGAAATGGCAGCAAAATAATTCTTAAAGGTTTTATAAGCAAATACATTAACTTGTATGAATTGCACTTAATTGGGCTACAATTCTGACTTTTTGTTTGACTTTTTGTTTGAGTGCAGAAAGCCACAGGGAATATGGGGAGAATGAGGTTGCACGACATGCAACTAAGACCAGGAATCAAACTGTGCACAATGCCAGTATATGGTATGTGCCAAAACAGGGTACCAGCCTGGAAGGGATCTTAAAACTCCATGTCCCCAGGTTTGTAACGCAATATTTTTGTTAAAGTTTTATACTCTCAAAGCCTGAGTTTTCCAGACTTTTGAAAGTACTGTATACAATGTGTACACAGTGGTGGGGTGGCCCTTTAAAAGATAATACAGGACAATACTCAATCAGATCTCTAAATATCTTTTAGTGCTTTTTAGAGTGCATGAGAACCTTTGTGCCAAAGTGATTAAATGCTCAATTGCTCATAGAAACAAAAATGTGTAAAATGAAATGTGTTTTTATTAAATGTATGATTATCTTTGAAATTCTGCAGGGTGCTGAAAGCATTGGGTGATTTATTTATTTATTTATTTTTCATGTGGAGAAGACAATAAGGAGGAAGGTGCAATTTCAAAGTTCTGGTACCTTACAGAAGCATTATGCACTTCTTGCCAGAGGGAACAAGATGGACTGATGGTCTGCAGCTCACAAGACAGTGACAGACATCTGACTGCAATGTATGAGTGGGAAATATTCTGCATTACCCAGTTTTTGGCAGGAAATTGGTCAGTTTTCTATTGCAAATTAGTGTGAAAAATAAATTCGCAAGTGGAAGGAGACATGAGAGACTGGCTGGTGTCAGAGCAGGGGATCCAGGGTGGGAGGTGTCAGCAGCCACAGCTATTGTGGTTATTGTGAAATTTCTTTAAGACAGAAAGACTCACTGTATACTATTACTACAAGGAAGACTGCTAGCTTGATTCTCAAAAAGCGTGAATTACCCTGACAGCTGAAGGTCTAAACACATCCTCGAGCACAAGCTACTATTAATCTAATCAGAGTCATCTTCCACTACAGAGAGCTCGAATATGCTTTTTTTTCCCCCGTGTTACCGCAGGCACATCATTTCTGATTAGAGGGACATATTGCTCTTTATTCAGCGAAGGAGCAGCAGGAATTAGTTGGAGTCTGTCATTTACATCTTCACATTATTTCTTTTTTTTTTCTCTCTCTGAGCTCTGGTAATTTTCCCCGCTCTGGTGTCAGCAGCAGCAGAGGAGAAGAGAGGAGAGGCGAAGCAGAGAGCTTTAACTACAGGCGTACTTGTGTGTCATTGCAAATCTTCTCAGAGGTGACACGATGTGGAGGCAACGGGACAGCTGATTAACACCAGTCTCTGTCGTAAACTCTAAATACATTTTCCCCTACAGCTCTGATGCCATCTCCTGTCTCAGGATGGTACACTATGGTGGGGTGCTAACTGATGCAGGTGTTCCTAGCTGGACACCGCAGACACATTAAAAGCATCAGAATTGAGCTAGGCATAACTAAAATTGCAGTATGTTGTCCTCTCAGGGACATTATGTTATCCATCAGGCACTTGATCCATCGGCTCGCCTCGACACAAGCCAGCTCGCTGATGGCTCAGGGGTTGCTTACACCGACATCTGCTGTGACAATGCTGGGTTAGCAGACAGTGTGGGGCTGATGCCACCCGGGCGCACCATCCATTACTGTTATGCCTTCTACCTGATGGATGGGCTGTGTTTGGGGAATCATTTCAGGCCAAAGAGGTTTTTTTACAGTGAAGAAACTTTGTAATAACAGATAACAAAGAAAACTGATGGTTTGTCTTTACTCTGTCACTTACTCTCTTTATTTTCAGTATTTCTCATGAATCGCACTTTCTCTCCCATAAGGAAAAAAAAGACTAAGAGTCTACAGCCATGCTAACATCTCTTGTTCGGGCGCTGCTGCTTGGGGCACAGCGGGTGCTTTGAGGCTAAATACTAACATCAAGCCATGCTCAACATTAAACAATGCCGCACAATGCTATGTTCAGCACTAGGCAAGTTTGTTTTTATATCACATTTTATTACACCTAAACTCAATGTGCTTTACATTGCAAGACAAAATATGAGGATTGAGGCATAAACATGAAAAACTGTCATCATTTGGGCTTTTAGTTTAGTTGTTTCCTGTTTTATTTTGTAATACTTGCCTCTCCTCTGGTGTCAGTGACTTCACTTCCTGTATTTGTCTGTTTTCCTGCCAGTTTTGTCGAGTTATCCTCCCACCCATCAGTGTGTGTTCCTTTGCCCTAGTTGCCAGTTCGTCTTTGTCAGTGTGTGAAGCGTCCCAGCTCTTTCTTAGTGTTTATTCTCCTGGTGGTTTTTGGATTGGTATCTCGTTTTCCTGTACCCTGCCTGTCTCGTCTTTTTTGTTGGATTTGTTTGCCTTTGTTGGACTGTTTCTCTGGTTCTGACAATCACTTGCCTCACCATCCCATAAGCCTTGTATTTTGTTATTATTAAATCATATGGACTGCATCAGCTCTACTTCCTATCTGTCTTGCATTTCGGTCCAACACTCCTTGTTCCCCTGCTTGTGACAAACAGGCTTACAGTAACACAATTAGAGAAGTGTCATAAAGTAAGACTCGATAACTGGAGCTAAAAAAAACTCACTTTAAATGGTATGCACATATATAATACTTTCCATGTCTCCCCACCACTCAAAGTGCTTTACACTACATGTCACAAATTAATTTAATTATTAGTAAGTAATTTGGGGTTCAGAGTTTGACTCAAGGGCACTTGGAAATGCAGCAGGAGGAGCTGGGGTTTGAACTGCCAACCTTCTGATTAGTGGACAACTCACCAAACATTATGTCAATAACTTTTAGTCTTTTTGAATCGGTTTATTGATTTTACACCAGTATTGAACAAAATGAACAGGGGGCTGTCACAATGCAGAATTAAGACATCCAGGATAACTGAAAAAGCTAGGCTTGATCTAGTTTAGTCACAGTATCCTGGCTTT
>NW_023339729.1:2754048-2757900 GCF_004916995.1 Morone saxatilis
TTCTGCCTTAGTTTTCTACATTGGTCCAACTCCGGGTTTTCCTTGCACACCTAGTTGTGACAGAAACAAGGTTAATCATAAAGCAATATAATAATAATAATAATAATAATACGATTTCTATTTTAAAGGGCGCCTCTCTGGGCACTCGGAGGACACCGTACAAACACATAAAAAATAAAAAACAGTAAAGAAATAAGAAACAGATAAAGAAAAGACAATGTACATAGTTAATACTACAAGATACACCAATCAGCCATAACATTCTGAGCACTGACAGTGAATAACAGTGATTTATCCATGGTTATCATGGTCCTGTCAGCCTGGGGGGGAATAGGTATCAGGCAGCAGTGAACACTTTTGTCCTCAAAAGTTGAGTGTTAGAAGCAGGAAAAATGAGGCAGCGTGAGCGATCTGAGCGAACTTTGACAAGGGCCCAACATTGTGATGGCTAGAACGACTGGGTCAGAGCATCTCACAAACTGCAGCTCTTGTGCGGGTTTTCCCAGTTCTGCCACGTATCAAAAGTGGTCCAAGGAAGTTGAAAAAGAATCAGGAAGATAGGGTCATGGCGGGGCCAAGGTCCATTGATGCAGATGGAGAGGGAAGGCTAGGCCCGTGTGGTCCGTCCAACAGACAAGCTATGTAGCTCAAACTGCTGAGGCCTCAACCCCAGTAATGCGTCTGATGGGAAAGGTGGTCAGACAGTGTAAAATGGTACATGGACCTGTACGAGCCTTTCTAGTCTTCCGCACTTAAAGCACTTTTAACCACTTCATGTCACTCCAGTGATGGGCAAATCCATCGAACATCAAACTAACTCATTCAACTAACTCATTCATACACATTCACTGCACAGCATCAAGGAGCAATTTGGGGGTTCAGGTATCTTGCTCCAAGGATACTTCGACACGTGGCAGGAGAGCCGGGGATCAAACCAACAACCTTCCGATTGGGGGACGACCCGCTCTGCCTCTGAGCCACAGCCGCCCCAGTGCATCACAGTTTCTTGGTGTGGGGCTGCAGAACATTATGACCACCAGGGTGCCCAGGGGGTAAGAATGTTATGGCTGATTGGTGTATATATATAAGAATTTAAGCAGAAGTAAAATGCAGAAACTGAATCAATGAAGCATTGAATAATACACCCAAAATATACATCAAACCATTTTAACGCATTATAATATGATAACATTTGGCGACTAGCATTAAACTTGAAGTACAGGTAAGGCTAAGTTACTGGTCATGAACCAAAGTAAAGATAATATAAAAGTAATTCTGAAGGGAACATGAATGTCTGCACCAAATTTAATTTCATGCTGTTGAGATATCTCACTAAAAAACACAAATGTCAACCTTGTGATGGTGCTGGAGGAAAAGTCGAGGGATCAACAAAATCATTGGGCTTCACCCTCTGGGAACCATGGATATCTGTACCAAATGTCATGGCAATCCATCCAGTAGTTCTTGATATATTTCAGTCCGGACAAAAGTGGCCGACCTACAGACCATCCCTAGAGCTGTGCTGCAAGCATGTCAAAAGCAACTACTTTTACATTCAAGATCTCACTCTTCAAAGAACTCACAGTGGTTAGCTAAAGCCCTAAATAAACATGCAAAAGTAAAGGGGAAAATGACACAGGATATGATGTCCTTTAATAGCTAAATGAATGGATTGGCAACTTATACAGACAAACTTATACATTAGAGATGGATATCACATCTAATCTTGCACTGTTTGCGACCACTGAAGTGGGGGAAAATAAGCACTTTTACTCGTAGAAAAAGCTCAGTCCATTTCTGTGAAATTGGCCCATCAAACTGCATAGTTCCATAGAAAGCACAAACTGTCACTCCGGTAAAGTTCCAGAGAGACAGCGCTGCTCTCCAGTCCTGCTGACATGCTTGGGACTGGAGCTCCTGAAAGCCTGCATGTCTCCACTCATCATCCGGTGCCATCGCGGGTCATGGGCAGCGGGCATCACTCGGTGCCAACAACAGTAGCCCGGCAAACAAAACAGTTGGTGCTATGTGTTGAATGGCGTGATTCATTTTGACATGCCTAGTGTCCAGCGTCGTCACAGCCAAGCATTTTAAGTGAGTCATTTCTTAGAGTCAGACTCCTGAGTGAGGTCTGCAGGTCCACAAACAAAACCCTGCATAAACACTGAGGGGGGAGTTCAAGGTTTGTGAAGACTGTGCAGACAGGGATGATTCACTACAGGGTGTGCTGACTCCTATAATGAGACCTCTGTATTCTCAAATTAAACACAATATTGCAATGGCGGATTTTAAAGAGATTGTCACCAGAGTCGGCACTGAATGTTTGTATGCTTGCCTCTCTCTTCCAACATAGCCAACTGTAATCACTACACAGCTTTCAACAGAAAATATCCACTTTATGCAGAGTAAAGCAGGTAGACCATTGGAGAAACTGATAATCAGCACTGTAATCACAAGAACATGCTACAACTATCTTGCTGCCGGATAAAAAGCATTGCAGGTCATCTATAGGGCATGGGTGGTATTGCATTGTGGGATGTGTTATAGTGAGTGTTTCGTTGTTATGTACATAATGTTTGCTAAGAAAGACAACTATCACTGGATTACTGTCAAACTGACGTTCTGCAGACTCTTTTTTTTCTAAGACTTCTAAGCAGATTAATGGATGTTTATTTGCAATAAAGAGGTAATGGAGATAATGGTATCCCCTGAAAGTGCAAGTTACATTGAATCCAAAAATATGTCGATGTCTGTGTGAGTCATGATTTTTGGCTCCAAAATTTGGAGCTTATAGTTTTAAAGTTCCTTATGTGCCTCCATGTGCAGTGTGTCACGGCAACTGCTGCCCATGTTAATAAGCAGCCAAATCAGTGGGCCACACTACAGAAACTAACTTCCTGTTGTTTTTAGAACACCTGCGTGAGGGCTGTACAGCGTGTGTGGACAGAGTGTCTGTATATGTAAGGCAGAAATTATTATTGTGCTTGTTTGTGTGTGAAGTCTATCTTGCGATAATAAGATCGTATCCTAGGCTGTGTTAGGATTAGGTTAATACAGTCCATACATCCAACATGAATTCTCACAATTGTTAGGAAACAAACTGTCTACAGAATCTATGTGATTTCCTCAGTGGCTTATGACATGAGAAAATTGAGCAGTGTTTTCAAGTCAACCAAAACCCAGAATGAGCCTACGAGGAAGAAACAAATGAATCACTGGCAAATGAAAATAAGAGTAAAACAAAAGAGAAAATGTAGTGATATAACGCAGAGTGGAAAAAGGATTTCCCTTGGATAACTTTCGACAAGGAACTCTGGTGCAGGAAGGCTCCAGAAAAGATTTGAGGAGGCAACCCTTACGTAACGGGTAACAGCATTTTAAAAACTGATAATGTAAAAAAACCCTTCTTAACACTTTATTAACACCACCTTCTTGCCAGAGGAGCCTCCATTGTCAAACAATAACAGAGTAATCTATTTTCAGAAATTAAAGTCTCAAACTAAATAAAGATTTTTTTTTGAGTAAACAGCATTTATAATGAGTAATTTTATTATGTGATGTCTCCTCATAGACCTTCATTGTGGCCAAAGACTTGAGAAGAATGAAGGAGAACAAAGAAATCTTTTGGATTTGGTTGTTCCATACTTCTCATGTTTGTTTGAAACAAATACGAAAACAAAAACACTTTACAGATGTACACTGTATGAGCAATATGAATCTAATATAAATAAATGTAAGTTGTATTGTATGTATGATGATATAAATTTAATGAAATTTATGCTGCTAATTTGAAGCATAATGTATAGATGTTTTGTATAGCAACAGGTGTTATGTCGCTGCAATTTATCATAA
>NW_023339729.1:2757935-2771235 GCF_004916995.1 Morone saxatilis
AAAAAATTTCTTGTGAAAGTTTGGAATTTGTGTGCCCTTTGCCAGTACTTGTGGATGTTTTTAGAGATGGCACCAGACCTTTTATACTTTTTTGTGGCCTGTGCTAACTTTCATCCTCTAAAAAGGTTTAAAAAAGCACTGTGTAAGTCCAGGACAATTTAAAAATACAGGTTCTCTTGCACTGAACAGGACACTAAGACACCTGTTGTCTATCTAAAATGAAGACACATTCAGCAACTGCATGGCATATTTCTCGGTTAAAATGTTTTCAGAAAAGCATTTTGGTAAACTATTTTTGTAATATAAGAAATAGCTTCCAAACATGCCGCCATGTTCTCTTTTGAAATCCCAGAGCAGAAAGAGTTTGTCCAATCAGGTGCAGGCAGAAGGGTTTGGGTGGATGTAGGAGAGTGTACGCCTTTTCTGACTGCAAGTGACACGTACCATTAGTGTATGTGGAGGTGAAAGGACAAAATAAGGTGACCTTCAATATACATATGGTTAACATTGTGAAACGGTCCCAGTTTGGTTGTTGAGGCATCAAACTACTTGGTTAGGTGTGTTAGATGGCTGCATCATTGTAAAAACTGATTTCATACAGGTTCTCTAATGCTAACAACCCAGCCAATTAGCCCTGGTTAGCCCATGTAGCTAACTTAACCTTTTTGTCTCCTAACAATTACATTTTGCACTTTAGCCATCTAGCTACATGTAAAGCTTTATCGTGCTATAAGTTGACCACAATAGTAATGCAGAATAGTACAGTGCAGATCAGTGTGGCCTTACATTAAATGACAAAACCCAGACCAGCAGAGCTCAGACTTTTCTAGATGCACTGCTGAGTAACATTGCGGTCATCCCTGGCCTATGGGTGCAAAGCACAAGGAGAAAAGACTTGCAAAAAATAAAAATTTGACCTTTTAAAACATCTTGAGATATACAAAACCATGTAGCTCCACAGAAACCACACTTTGAAATTTCCTCATGAGACATCTGATTCTGATTGATTTAGTAAGCTGAGCAATCAATTAGCCTCAATTCACTCTGAAGGACTGTGCTTTTTTTCACAGTATATGAAAAATAATTTTTTTTTTAATCATGCATGACATTGCTTGGACGACTGCTTCAAGTTCAGTTCTCACACGGGGGAATAAAAAAGACATTTGAAACAGCCTTTACTTATCTAGCCAAGCTTCAGTGCAGCTGTGAGAGACTTTCCGTAAACCAATTAGAGGAAGAAAAGGTCATCCAGCAGCCTTGGAGAAAAAGAGATAAAAGCCTGATTGGATTGGTTCATGCTCTAATTTTGACCATCACACTTTTCACTAAGTTATTCAATTGAGCATAGATGTAGGGAGAAGATGAGACTATATGCCCGTTTTATTCTGTCTCCGAATGCTACTGATAAAAAAAGAGCAAACTTATCAAAATGAATTGCAAGCTCCAAGATCTCTGTGTTCGTGTGATGCAGAATGGGCCCAAAAAGATGGAAATTGATCACAATCTATAATGAAGTTTTGTGAGAATAACAAAAACATGTGACATGAGTTGCTTATCAGTGAAAACAAGGGAAGAGTAGAGGCAGCTGCCCATAGAAAATCCCATGCTGTGATAGAAAGCTGGTGTAGCCAGCACGCTCAATGTTTCATGAGACATCAAAGTGTTTTTAAAATACAGCACTGGACATGTTTTACATCTCAGATTTAACATGTATTCTGTGTGTTTAGGTGTTCCTCAATGATGGTCAAAATGTTGAAAACACAGACTGTGTCTGACAAGACTGTTTCAGGACATTTTGGTGCCTTGAGCCAGACACACCACTCTCTATTCTACTCCCAGGTCGATGCCGTAGGTATCCCTCTAGGTATCCCCTCTAGTGTCAGTTGTCTGCTGGCGAAATCAGGTGAAGCTGTATAAAGAGCCAGAAAGTCCACATCTGGAGGTCGTGGGGTATATGGATGGCCCAAACAAACACAAGACTTTAAGCCAGGTGACCGCTCTTGACTGCTAGAGAAACAATATACGTTTTCATAACAATACTATTGGCATAAATGGACTATAATAGTGTGTTTTCCTTACTGTATAATTGTTATGTTTTCACTACCTTAGTTTCTCCATCGAGCTTGGAAGGGGAAAGTGAAGCGAGGGAGTTGCAATCAACAACTAAACCGCTAGATGCCACTAAATCCTACACCTTTAATTTAAGTTACCTCAGTTTGACTGTCATGTCATCAGCATCATATCGTCTTTCAATTTGTATCTGTTATGTCTTACGCTGGTTTTAATCATGTTTGGGATATGGATATGGATAAGGATGATGATAAAGAAACCTGGTAATTCGTATCTCTGTATGATTTCAGCATTATCCAGGTAAGTGTTCAACTGTGCCAGAGTTTATTTATTTTATCCTTCACATCCCAGACAGTCATTTATTTGCTAAGGTGCAGGTATTATCAGTATCTGAGTTGTTTCCCTATACTTTACAATTTACTGTGAAGCTATTTAGATATGTTTTGAGGCTGAGTAGCTCTGCATCATTCATACAAAGCGGTGAGAGCAAATGATTTGTGGGGCCAGAAGATAAGCAGCAACGAGCCGTCTCAATTGATAATATGACAGCGAGTGTCAGCCTACAGTGGCGTTTCCCCTCATAGAATCGGCATGCAGACTCCTATAGACATCAGTTCTTTAGTGCAGTGTGGGTAGTGGGTTGACTGAACATTGTAATGTGCACATTGGACATCAGCATGACAGACTTTTAAAAGCAGATTAGGCTCCTGAAATTAATTACAAAAACATTTGCACTCGTCTTTTGAGACCCGTCAGCTGGTGACGCCCTAGGCAATCGCTTAGCTTACTTATGCCTGGGGTTTAAATGGATAAATAGAACCACCGCTAAAGGAACAGAATGAAAAATATTTTTTATAATTCTCAAAATAAAAAAATTACTTACTTAAAATTTCTTTCCAGTACAAATTCATGTCAACCAAATGAGTAGTTTGTGTTTAGAGAATACTAATATGATTTGAGCTATTGGAAAAAGAAAATCCTAAAGCCATTTGATTTTCCTCCATTATTTGCTTAGCATTATTCTTTAAATGTTTAAATGGTGTATTGTTTTCAAGCAGGTAACAATCAGTAAACTGCACAGTCCTGGAATCAGAATCAGATTCAGAATCAGAAATACTTTAATAATCCCAGGGGGAAATTATTTTTGTTACAAACTTACATGTTATCTTAGTTCTCAGCGTGAAAAGCTCAAAAATCACTCTGCACCTCCTGTTGTTGTGGGAACATCGTCTACTTTGTTGCCTTGAATGCAAAAAGAAAATAAAGGATTTTCTATTGACGCAGAGAATTAGGACCATTAGGTCTCATTAAGAGACTCGATTAGAGCATGCTTGTGTGCTTTTCTTGCTTTTCTGTGGGCCTGCTCGGAGATAGTGAAGGCCTGAAGTGATCGTTACAAAGAGAAGCACATTTATTCTTTCTGTCAGCCGCCGAGACACGGTGGATGCTGCCAATGAATCTCTAATTTCTGAAGCCACTGAGATGGGGAATTTTCTCAAAAAAAAAGCAGCTAGCAGAGCATGCTTGTGCTACCTCCGCTGCTGTTGTTGCACCATGGGACAAAGTGAGATAGAGAGGGAGATCAAGGAGAGAGAGGTAGGAACAGAGTACCCATTTGATCTTTTTTTTCTCCAAATTGATCAGCATCACAGAGAGTCCTCTGAATGCAAAATAAGATGTATGGCTTCTACATGTGGTGACATTTTTATTCATGAATGTAAAAACACCAACGTAGCTTTATATTGCATTTTTTTGATGAGCAAAGAGCCTGCATATCTTTTCCTCTTTTGCACAGTGCTACATCTAAATGTTGAAAGTGGAACTTCACTGTGTGCTATAGCATTAAACTTACTTCTCAGCTTCCTCTCTTGGCTGCCGTTCCCTTTGTATCTACACCAGCATTGCTACGCTATAAATAGGAATCCTAAGAAAAGCGAGGTAATAAAAGTGTCAGGATTTTTGCAATGAAGAATGATGCCTTTGCTGTTAGGTTTCTCCATTGGGCTGATGTATCATTGAGGTTGAGCTCTCATTATCAACTCGGAAGATTATAGGCTCTAACTCTCTCAGAGGAGAGAACTGTCTGCACTTCTTGGATCAGGTGTAATTCAGCAGCATATAGAGACTTGCTGGCAGTTGAATAGGGACATATCAATCCTCTGTCCCGTTTCTCTGACCGTCCTCCCTCTCTTTCTCTGTTCTCTTTTGCTCTTCCCCTCCCTCCCGCATTTCTTCCTGCCGTCTTTCCCCTCTTGGCCATTTTGCTGCCCCCTATCTCTATCGCCTGCCTTCATTTCTTTCATGCTGTCTGAAAGTTCAAGGCTTTCATTGACTTTGCCGACTCTCACCAGACTCTGAGGACCACTGGAGTTGAGTCTACCAATCCCGGCACTGACATCTCTTCTCAATTAAATCTGAGACCTTAGCTCCAGATTGTGATGGCTTTGGTGGTCAATTAAAAGGATTTTGTCTTTTATAGCAGCGTACACCGCTGGATGTAGAAACAGAGCTGGTGTCTCTCTTGGATTTAAGTGAATATGATATATAACCTAGTCTGATTCTGTCATTTGACCTCAGAAAAAATATTTGGTTATCTTTAGCACTTCAATTATTGTGTGTGTGACCATATGAGCCATTTTACCAGCAGAACACACACCAGATAGCTGCAGCAATGATGTAGTGGGTGCAGAGCTAGACAGCCCATATAACAATCGCCATCAAATAAACAACTGCATTTCTTTAAAAAGGATTTACTAGAGGTGTTCACTTTTCAGTATTTTTTTTGTGCCAATTGTGAAATTTCCTGCATTGCATCATTATTTTATGTGTCTGAAACAAGACTCTACAGCACACTAGCAGCTAACATCAGCATGCTAACATTCTCACAATAACAATGTTAAGCAATGCTAATGATTAGCAATAATGCTCACCATGTACATCAACTTAGTTAAGGGTGTTAGCATGCTAACATTTTATAATTAAAGTATAGCACTAAACAAAGTACAGATGTTGGTGGAAATGGTTTTGCAGGTATTTGGTCATAAACCAAAGTATGACATTTTTTCCTGATAATGGCTGTAGTAGAAAGGTCAGAGTTGTAGAAACATTTAACTCTAAACCAAAAACGGCAACCTCCTGGTCTGAGGATGATCAAAGTCATGATAGATACATGAACGTCTGTACATAATTTCATGTCAGTCTATCCAGTAGTTTTTAAAGCCTTTTACCCCAACACCAATATCAACATAATGGTGATGATAGCATCACTAAAAAGCCTTTAGGATATAACTCGGTTGGAAACATGAATCTCTGCACAAATGTTTGTGCCAACTCATCAATTAGATATTGAGATATTTCACTAAAATGTGGAAAATTTGACCTGCTTCTTAGTATTACGGGACAAAGTCATTAGAATTCATCTTCTGGAGAACATGGAATTCTTACAATGTCTTACAACTACTGGAATCCATCCAGTAGTTGTAAGAAATTGAGATATTTCAATATCAGTAATACATGTTGAAACTGACCTGCCATTTAGCAATAAATGGAAAGTCAGAGGATCGTCAGAAAGTTTTAGGATTCGTCGTAAGCAGTGCACTGACTGACTGACACTGCCTTCCACAAAGCCACATCACAATATGTCAGGCACATTAGTTGTTGTTAGTTGTTCAAACATGGTGGCCATTCCAGTGAAAACCACTCACCAAACATAAAAAAACAGTTCATATGGCTGCTCACTGCCTCGCTCATAGTAAATTAATATTAGTGTGTCTCTTGTGTTGTTGCTTACTCTCAGCTGTGTAAAAGCCAGGTTTATTAATGCGAGGCTTGCCACTGATGCATTACCAGAACAAACACAATAAATGGTATGCCAGCTGACAGTGAGTGACAGCAGTTAGTGGTCATCAGCTGTTCCTCATTCAGTCCATTTTGGAGAGACAAAACTCAGCTAAAGTGAAGCATCAAGCCCTCCCTCATGCTAGATAATGGAAGCAGGTGGGGATGGAGGTCCACTCAGCTCATCCACTCCCTAACAACAAGCCACAACAGTGCGACAAAGCACAGCTCAAAACATAGTGGTTGTTGTTTCACAGAATCACACACTGGATCTTGAAAGTTGTTTTGACTAGAATTGTGATTTTGTGAAGTTGCAAATCATTAATTTTTTAGAAGGGATCCTGGAGTCAGTGCACTTAACAGACTGTTCTTACATCTTGAGTGTGGTAACAGCTCCATGCAACCCCACACACATCCTGGCAGGCATATGAATGGAGACTCAAACGTGTGCATAGACTACCTATCTTTGATGATTGGCCAGGCGACAAACTCTGCCCCGAACACAAATATCATGTCTGAGAAAGAAGAAATATTGCCATGCTTTTTATGTTCAACTACTAAAAATAAGTGCTAAAATACTGGCTGTCAGCCCAAAGGGTGTGTGTTGAATTATGGTAAACACAAGAGAGCTGTGTTCAGGAGAAACAAACAAAACATTTAATATAGCTAGTGAGGGGAAGAAAAAAAACTCAGAGCCATGAATCCTCATGTCTTTATATGACAGAGGAGATACGAAGCACTGCTTGTTTTCCTATAAATCCCAGGAAACAGGAATTTATGTTCATTGTGAAAATCAAGCCACTGGACAGTAAAAGCTAAGAAGTGCACATTTTGAAACTTGCGTCACGTTTTGAAATGTGTTCGGTCTTTCCATGAACTGAAACAGAGCTGCAATTCCCTTCTAAAATCAATGCTTAATTTAAGCTTTCATTTCTGATATTTGCCACTGTGCTCGAACTGCTTCACTCCCCAATGATGCAGAGTGCATTTGTAATCAAATCTAACCTGCTTTTGTTAGATTCTAAAGAAAGAGCAGGTTTATTTTTTCTTCATCTATTCACTTCATGATTCCTGTGTACAGTAAATGAATCAGATATTGTTGCAATTTAGCCAATGTATCATATAATACTATCAAGTTGTGTTCTTGTATGGCACAGAAGCGTTCTCTGTAAATACTATTTTTTTTTTTTTTTACTCCAGTAAATTGAACATTACACTGCCTCCCGATTATAGTTCCAGAAAAAAAACAAACAGTAAGAGATTACATCTAAAGAAAACTCTTTAGGCATTACAATGCAAGCTTTTTAAAGCCTTTAAACCACAATAGCCACACAGAAGGTAAAATAACCCCCATTCACATCTGCCATGGTTGCAACTGAGCACTTAAGTTTAGATATGATACACTATGAGGTTGACATTTGTGGTTTTAGGAGACATGTATTGGATGGATTGTCATGCAACTGTATACAGGTATTCATGTACTTATGATAAATTATACTCTCTGTATATAGCTCCATCGTCGGGTCCAAATTATTGTTAGTTTATGACCAAATACCTGCAAAACATTTCAACCCCATCAGCATCAGCAGTGTTAATTAGCAAACGTTATAATACTAAACTAAGATTTTTTATACACGCAAAACATCAACATGTTAGCATTGTCTGGCTGGTGTCATATTAGCGTGCCACCAGCAAGGCTGTAGACATGTTTCCAGGTACTATTCCAGCAAGTGTATTGGTTTGTCTCTGGGTCCCAAGGCGAATAATGATGCTGCCATATATAGTCTGCTGTTTGCACTGTACTTAATGGAAATAGTGTACATGTACAAGGCACAGGGGGCATTAGGTTGGTGAGGCTCATGGTTCCATAGGGGCTTAACTGCAAATCTATGCCCTGGGGCCACTTAACAGGTTAACCTGGCTATGATACAAAACCCCCTGTCCACAATGTTTTATGTACAATTGGTCTGGGGCTGCTTTGGGCTAGGATTACTTTAAAACAATGATGTGCTTCCAACTTTGTAGCAACAGTAACAGTTTGGGGAAACCCCTTTCCTGGGTCAACATGACAGTGCTGTGCACAACATTTTATGCTTTTCTAATTTGTAGAGACAATACATTGTTTCATCTTTATGCAGACGATACACAATTATATCTTCTTTTCACCTCGACTGATTCTTGTAGTTTGGTTGTTCGAAAAGACTTCTTTGATTATATTGAGCATTGGATGTCTTGTAGCTTTTCCCAGCTTTACAAGGATAAGACAGAGATAATTATATTTGCCCCACAGCCTTGCAATTAATGGCAAACTTGACTCCATGTCAACTAAACCTGAACTCTGAAAACCAAGATAGATGAGTTTAGACTTGTTTTTCTTGGCTGAAATGCATCTCTAAATCAAACAATTTCTGTCTGCCGTTAACTTGTGAAAGTTATTCCCATCTCGATTACTGTAACTATATATTCTGAACTCAATAAAAAGCCTAAATCGTCTACAATTGTTCCATAATCCAGCTACTTGGCTTTTAACTGGAACCATGAGAACACATTACTCCAATTTTAGCATCCCTTCTCAATGCTTCCCGAATACAGTTTGAAATTCTATTAATCACTTACAAAGTGTTAAATGACTCATCTCTCTATATAGCTCCAAGCTATATTTCCTACAATTTCTACAATTGTATATCTCCTGCACAATATTATATTATATCATTTATTTATTATTTCATATGATTTATATGGTTTTACTTTTGATTGTATAATTATTACTCTCCAATATCCTTTTGTCAAAGCATTTTGTAAAGTGCTATACAAATAAAGTTAGTAAAAAAGAACATTTCAGATTGTAGTGGGAAGCACCCTGATCTCAACCCCATCCAACACCTTTGGGATGAATCATAACGCCGACTGCAAGCCAAATCCCTGCAGCCAGGTTTCAAAGTCTTATGGAAAGCAATAGAATGGAGGCTGTTTCAGCAGCATAATAAACACCCATGTTTTTTGGAGCGAGATGCTCAGCAAACCATTGGCCACATAGTGTTGGTAGGGGCAGCACATCATTAGGTAATTTCCTAAAAACTCCATAGTTCCAAGCTGGGCAGATATTCCACAATCCATAATTCACTTGATAAATTAAAATGGCAGGGTGCCCATTAAAGAACCCTTCTGTGGAATTTTCCACAGTCCACAAACCACACAGGGACAATTACTAGAACTTTCTCAGAAGTTATTGATGACCAACCATCACAGCGATATTGGACGGGCTGTGGGTATGAATTAACGGAAATGTACTTAAAATCTTTATGACTTGTAAATAAAAACATAACCCATTATACTAGAGTGCACCTGTAAAGCATCTTTCTTCTATCGGTTTGGATATCTTCAGGCTGTAAAAATCTAAATACTTTTTAATTCACAATGCTAGCCATAAATTACATTTCCAGAGTAGCTAGTGTAGATTTCAGCCAATTTCAACAAATAATACAACGTTGTCCATTTGTTTATTAATGTGTGATTCAAGGCACAGCACTTTCTTTCTTTTCATTATAAGAAATTTAGACTCTGCAAACCAGCAGCTCTGAGCTTTGCGCTCTGTGTGCGACCTGTTGAAGGTCATTATCTCCTCTATTTACATATAAATCCGGCTTCAGTTTGAAGTCTTTTTATATGTTGGAGAAACCGAGTTATATTTAGGAGTCTCTGTCAGGGTCCTGCTGCATTTCAGTGCTGTTAGCCGCCTCTGTTAGAGGAGTCTGTCAGGGGTTGGAGCAGGCAGTGACCTTTCAGACAGCCAACACACACGGCAGCCTCCAGTCACCTCTTCAGCTTTAACTTGGCATGTGAAGACTCCGCTGAAGGCTCCCCGACACCCACCAGCTCCGGCACATCTCTCTTTGGATGCACATGACACACAAAGTACACACAATAAAACCACACAAAGCCGTTTCAATATCCTGCCAACCTTATGTACGCAGTCACGTGCCTCTCAGACGGTAGCTCTCTCCTTTTCCTCTCCCTCTCTGCTCCTCTATCTCTCCCTCCCTTTTCTCACACAGTCACATGCAAACACACTCAGTGGATCAATCTCCTCGGATTGGATTGATGGCCTGCGGGCCTTCTGCTGACTAAGGCGTTGCCAAATATGGTGAGTTATTGGGAAATTATGCTTAGCTGCCACTCTATCTGGGATGGTGATCCACTTTGTCAATCCTGATCTTTAGCTGCTGTCACCGCAGTACCACCCAGCTTGCCTCTGTGACCAGACGCTGTTAGTGGAGACAGAACAGATGTCACTAAAGGCATGACAAATGCATCCCAATGAGCTCAGTCTTTGGTTATTTTGATCAATATTACTGACCACTAAAGAGAAATGTTACATTTCATGTTACAGTTACATTAGATGAATTTTAGTCTGATTTAGATGCAGGAAATTAGGACCCATTGATTAATTGGAAATAAAACAGCCGACAATGTCTGGTTTCTGGAAGAAAGGGTGAGAGAAAAAGAAAACAAATGCCTTTGTTTGGTCGGGGGTTAGTGAAACAAAGAATTTCGCTTTCCCGTCATGCCTGGTCATTTCCATATGTCCCCCTTGCTCTCCTACCCATCCATCACATTTCACTCTGGGCAAGACAGCTGTCTGGGGCTGAAGCATATTCACAGTTCAGCAGTCCATCAAATTGCACCAAATACAGTAATTCTTCAGTCAAGCTGGAGTAGGGGGTGGAGGGGTGGGAAGCAAAAAGCGTCAAGGAGGCAGGGTTGTGCCGGTGAACCCCCGCCAGCCTTAACCCCTTGAACACCGGGCAGTTTAATGACACGGTTGCTTTGTAAGTTTGATGTGTTGGACCTGTAAGAAGGCAATTGTGATCCCTGACCAAGTACACTTGCTAGTGTAAATGGAGATTTGAGAGTAAATTCTAAAGGAAAGATGACAGTTTGCCTTTGATACATAAACGGTTGCTTTCAAACATCATAAATAAACACTGAGAGGTTGAGAACGGGTTAAAACAAAGGGGTTATTGACTCCGTACTATGAATCTAATGCTTGAATTACTATGAAATCAGTGTCCTTGTTGACCCATATCTCAGCTGTGAAGTTGGAGGGAGAAATGTTATGGTGGTTGAGACTAAATGTTAAGGCCTGGGTTGCAATTTTTTTTATTTTCCTTGAAAATGGGCGGTTGAATAGTGCAAATACATGTGACTGAGCTCACTGGCCTCAATTAACTGACAGCCACTATTTTGCTTTGATGTTATTATAGTTAGAGTAAACTAATTATGGGAACATATTTCATCATTTTTATTTCGAGAGAGTTGCTTACAAAACAAGGACGTATTCATATTTCAATTATTTTGCAATGAAAGCAATTCACAAGTGGTTTCATTTCTCTCTTTTTAAATTTGTCCTTTAAAAAGCAACATGAGAACCCTTACGTCTGATTCATGAAACATGCAGAGACCAATGGATTGTCCTTTATAACAATGAAGATAATAGCCGCAATTAATGTACGTGAGCAAACTTGGTAATGATGGATCAACTGTACGGATGTGAAAAAAACAGAAGAAACTTAATTTAAAAGAAATATCTGTAAATCTTCAAACAGATGAGTGCAGTGGATCCATAATTGGAGAAGCTGCAGAGATCCAAATTATGTTTCATTATGATTCATTTGAAACAGACTTTGAGGTTAAAAAGGCATGCACAGAAACAAATTTTGAATAAAGTGAATGGGGGGTAAAAAGCCTCACACCGATAACTCAGTGAAACTTTTACTTTGGCACAGATAAAGCGCAGAGTGCAGCTGTCACTTTTAGAAATGGCAAGGGTACAAGATAGAGTAGCCTACTGTTTCTACCTACCTATCTGCCAGCATCGTTTCTGTCTGCAGTACGCATTTAGCGTTAACTATGATAATGACGCCATGCACGCAAGCACTGTGCAACGCGTGTGGCTTATGCTAGCAGTAATATGATGAACCATTTGCATCAAGACCAACCCCAGTGTGTCGGTTGACAGTGCAAGGAGGAGAGTCTGGTAGGAAACAGCGCCTCCTTCTCCACACAGAGCAGTAATGTAGTATTAGTTAGTAATGTGGCCATTTTTATAGAAAATAACAAAGCTAAATTTTTTGTTAACACTAATTTGAAAACCTATTCTTTGGAAGAACCAGCGTGAAAATTAATGTGGCGAGTTGTGCACTTTATGTTAATTATTTATTTTCACTTTATTTAAAATACATGTATTTGTTAGGTTAAAATATTGTTTTCTAATAAAGTCCATGTAATAATGTCTCTCATTATCTGTACAAAATAATAATGTGTTGTTTAATTACAAATTAAGTTAAGTGAATTAGGATTGAAATATTGCTAACATCCAGAAGGTGGCAGTAATGCAACACCAGATGCTGTAAAAACTTAAACGAAGAAGAAAATTAAAATACTACACATGCGCATTGCCACTTAACGTCTAAGGACTGTTGGCGGAAAACTTGCTCTTGGTCTTCCTTTTCTGCGTTGGAGGAGGTAGGAGAATATTTATTTTCATTCTTATATATTTTTGTTATAATTTTATATTGAGTATGATTGTATTTTATATTTTTGATACATCTAATATATGTTTGGTGTGCTTCTGTAACATTAGTTTTAGTGTACAGATGGATCTTGGACATTGTAGCTAGCTAACTTAAGGTTAACTGTTAGCTGCATATCGGTCTGCTTCTATCCTGCCAGTCCAAGAACATGTTATCACCGTGAAACTAACTTAGACCGGTTGGTATGTAACTATCGTTATATAACTTTATATTCACTCTATGGACGTTTAGTTACATTACTCTCTGCAGGCGATGCTGTTTACCGGCTGTTCAACAACGAACTGCGCTGTGTTGGTGACCACAGAGAAAGCTCTGTTTTTATATGTCTGTGTTTACTTTAACGTTACTTTGAGATATCAGGCTTATTTTACAGGAAGGTAACCAATCCCTGTCTGTTGTTTCAGAGCTATTGAAGGTACTGTCTCTTATGATTTTATTCGGACATAAATTTACATGACTTGTAGCTGCTAATACGATTCCACAGTAAGGCAACTAATTCAAGTTCATATAACCACCTACAAACGTAACGTATTGTTTTAAATATATAGCAAACTTAAATTATAAGAGTTAGAGACAATGTGAGTTTGTAACGTTAATATCACAAGCTAAGGCACTTACCGGTGCTTTATTTCATTATCGGGTAACATAAACGCTAACTGGACCTTGTTTTTACTCACAATGCAAACACCTAAGCATTTCCTGTACCGTACTCATAATAAAAGGCTCCCGCTAGTTTGCCAATGGAAAAAGCTTTTAATGTGAAGCAGCAGCAGGAAGATGATGGGTTTGTATTAGCAGTA
>NW_023339729.1:2771260-2774676 GCF_004916995.1 Morone saxatilis
TATTTTCTGACCAAGTGCACCAAATGTTAACTGAATCAGTGCTCTGTTGGTGAATAAAGGAAATGACAGAAATATGTTAGGTGTACCAAATTAATTTGTGTGGAACCTGTTGACAATTTTAGAATTATGTCAAACTAATTAGTAAAAAGCATTGGATAAAAACCTAATGATTTAATTAATTGAACTTAAATTTATTTTTTTAGTACTAAAAATAAAATATATGTTGAAAGGACAAAGGTCTGTAAGTTATTTTTTTTAGTTGGTTCAATTCATAATGGTTGTGTTACTATAATACTATCTCATTAAATTAGATGACCATAACATTTTTACATTAACTAACCTTATACAATTTTGTGGAACCTGTTGACAAAATAAATGTAATTAAAGTGTTGATAAGTGTTTAATTTTTTTCAGCGTAGGATTTCTAGCGGTGAAGTTGCAGATTGCAACCAACTGAACACCACTCAAGTCTGTATTTGACAATCTAGGAATGAGAACTCCATGTTAAGTGTGTAGGAAAAACTATGGTGTCCACGAAACTCGCGAAAAACAAGAAAGGCCTAATCTAGAGCCAGCGTTTGGTTTGTCCTTTCTGGCAATTCACCATGGCCAAAACATTTTCTTTGTAAAATAAATGAAAAGCATGTTAAAATTGGCAATGCCCCCCACCACTGCACCAAAAACTTATGGAACTGAACCAAAAACCATGCAACAATTTTGTGAACTCTTCCACTCCTCCATACCATTTAAAAATATTTTTCTGATGTTCTGCCAAATTATTTTTAACAATAAGGTCAAGAAAATGTCACAGACAAACTTTTCTTACTAATTCATACTATGATAGATGATGAGGAGATACAAAAGAACACTGACCTTTACTGTCCTTAATTTGGCTTTTAGCATCTTTGGAAGAATATTAACTATAAATAAGAAGATTACATTTTTTAACCACAAAACATAGAAAGGGAGGTGGGTCCCCCAGCTGAAAACCTTTATCATTAGCTAGCCTGCTTATTTCAGTCAGTCAGTCCATCTGTTACTCTATTCCCCAGCATTCAATTGTGTGTGAGAAAAAGGTGCTGATAACTCAAACAACAATGTCACTGCAACAGTCCACAAGGTTACAGAGGACATGAGATAACAGGCTCTTGAGATCCAAAGGGAAATCAAACGTGAAAGTGCGGGGATGATTGAAGCAAAGCTTGATTTGTCAACTTCACTGGTGGAGGTAGGTCCAATAAAGAGATGCCACACAGGATGGCTTTATGATTGATATGCATTTAGTATGCAACCTCTAAGATGCATTTTGCCGCCATTTAGTGGTAAAGGACAAAATAGGCAGCACAAAAGGGTACACCAACAGAACCTACTGTAGTGGCTCATAACAGCAAACGCATTTCTTTTTGCACTTCTTCCTACAAAAGCCCACCTTCATTAACTAAAAGACAGTGGTCTGGCAAAATCATATTCCAAATGTCACTTTAAAACATGAGGTACGACCATTTCATTTCCTGTAAATGTAACTGTAACACTGTGAGAGGTTTATTGTGCTGAGCTCTTTTTTCCCCTCTTTCTTTTCCCTTTGAGAGGTTTATGACTTTTTGGAAAGGCTTGGATTTGAATGAGCCTTTGTTCTCTCTGGGGCATGTTGATTCTTCACTTGAGAGTGCCTTGTTAACCCACTCAGCGAGCACACAAGTGCACTTTATTTAATGCATGGAGGTGGCACCTAGCCAGCTGCTGCACATTTTTATATGATGGCAGGCTTCACTCAAATCCCCCCCATTAAAGGCTGCCAGCTTCCACTCCCGCACTAACTTATTAAGTTGTAATTAACCTGTGGCGTTTTTCTTCACCGTGGCTTGTCCCTCTATTCTCTCTCAAGACAGATCTAACAATCCTCATGAATGCAAATGAAAAGCAAATCATATGACAGATGAAAACACTGTATTAATGGGGATTAAGTGCCCCAACAGCATCCCTATCTTATCACGGTGGGATTGTTGCATGCCCTGGTTACTCTGGGAGTTGTGTTGTCCAAGGCAACAGCTCCTGGTAGGTCCTCTGAAGACAAATTGGTCCCAGGTGAGGGCCTAGATGATTCATAGACCCCTACAAGAGTGACCACACCAGGACTTCCTCCTGGAGCCTAGGGAGCTCACAGGTGAGCATCTTGTAGTGGGTCCTCTGCTCATTAGCCTTGACAAATAAATGGAAAGGAGACACCTTGAGCACTGACCAGCTAACAGACCGACCCAGCACCATGCCAAAGCATGTAATACAGACTCCGGTCTATGTTTTCAACACATTCTGATTCCACAGTCAAGTTAGCAATAATAAATGCAACAGCCGGTTAAACTTTCAAAATAAAGATTGCTGAGGTTGCAGTTTGGTTAGGTTTGGGAAAGGATTGTAAGTTAGACTACGTACCTGATGTAAGTTAACTAAAAGATGTCAACAGTGACATTTCGTTTCAAATAGGACTCGAACAGCGAGTCTGTCCCGTTTGTTTGTTTGTTTGACAACTATGCTTTCGTCATTTATGTCACACATTATGTGACACATCCACAATGCGAGTGGCGAGTGTGTGGTTACATGGCAGGTATATCTCTAAGCTTCTGAGCTTTAATCCCTCGTTATCATGCACCTTCATACACCCATGTACTTTTCAAATCTAGGAGAGGCAAAACACAGTATTCTCTCTAGTGGATTGGCGGGTCTATTATATATATTCGCAGACGACACGGCTATTGTGGGCTTTTTGGGGGAGGAAACGATCTCCTCAGGTTCTTTCAGTGGAACAGGACAGTGGACCAGCAGCCTGTCGCTGAAGCTGCTCCTTCTGCCTGTTAGATGGGTGCTGTGCAGTGGGATGCAGTGGATTGTCCAATGATTGACAGGAGCCGTTCACGCCGTCGCTCTGCCACAGATGTTCAGGCTGTCCGCTCTGTGCCCAACCACAGAAGCCCGGCCTTCCTCACCAGTTGGCCAAATGGGAACCGTCTTCTTTCTTAAATGCGCCTCCCCAAGCACCACTACTGCATAGAAGAGGGCGCTCGCCACACAGTCTGATAGAATATTTGCAGCAAGTTTTGCAGATGTTGAAGGACGCTAGCCTTCTGAAGGAAGTATAAATCGGCTCTGACCTCTTCTGCACAGGCGTCTGTGTTGGCAGTCCAGTCCAGCCTATATCCAGGTGTACTTTCCCAGGTATTTTGGTATGTTCTGTTACAACTCCACACGTTCACCGTTGATTGGTCACAGGTCCGGGGTGAGGCCCTGGCCTTCTTGAGGTCCCACCACCATCTCCTTGGTCCTTGGGTGTGTTGAGGCGCAGGTGGTTTGGAGTCACACCCATGTGACAAAGCCTGAATGAGTTTTCCTGTTACTCCTTCCTCCTGGGTCACCCCTGAATT
>NW_023339729.1:2774701-2791590 GCF_004916995.1 Morone saxatilis
CAATTTTTAGCTTCTTTTGACAAACATAATGAATTTTAGTGGACACCTTCGAGCATTTGACAGTAACAGGACCGACCTTTGCACTCTTTTCTCTCATTTAATGCATTTTATATTCATGTACTTTCTTTGGTCTTTTCTATCCATTGATTTCTCTACTAGTTCACTTATGCTTTTTTATTAATTATTCTATTCAGTTGTCTTTGTTAATTTATCTTCAAATAATTTGATTGCTGTGATTTGTTGTTAGTTTTGGGTATTGGTTTTTGGGATTTATATGATTTGTTATTTGAGTTTTGATTGTATTCAGTATGCCTGTATGTAAGTTAACTTAGATGAGATGTAGGCAAAATGAACACACTTTCGTTTCAAAATAGCGGACACACACATCGAAGAAACACAAGTCATGAGATTCCGTTAATATACATGATTAATCAGATCATTGTACTAAAGACATACTAAGTTTTTCGATCTTTAGTTATGCATAGAATGCAATAAAAATCTAACTTGTTTTTACATTATTATCCACAAATAACGCGAACTGTGTGCCAGACTGCTGTCTTTTGGGATATAATATATAATTGTGTGATTATTCTTAGATGGCAGTATTTTTGTAATGTTATTATTTACTCTTATTTTATTAAGACTTTCTGAATAATAGTCAGTGACGAGACTCCACTGCATTGTATTTATTTTAATCATATCATGCAGTCTTGCATACACCGTATGTGTACTTTTTTTTCAGGATCTAGGAGAGGCAAACACAAGTATTTCTTCTGCTAGGGTGGTTATTGGGCGTGTGGTCTTGAATGTGATATGAGTATGAATATGCGTAACGAGCGACGGGCTATTTTGGTATTGGGTGTATTCAGACGAGAGAGGAGCAGGTGGCGTGTGTTGTTTCATTTACATTTGTTGACTTCCAATTCCTCTTTTTCTCGCCGCCTCATTTCAGCTGCACCTAATGTTGATCAAGGATGATCCAGGTGGGTGGACTCATTTGTTAAAGGCCCATGGCATGTTCATCTCGGGGAACCATGGTATTTTTTTTTTATTCGAGTTGATTCCGTGTGTTTGTTCGTTAGTTACGTAGTCTATTATTCGTATATTTTTACCTGGTCTGAGGTCGACACCTGGATGATTAGGCTGAGCTCGGATCTGCCAATACACAGATCTCCCTGTGCAGATGATGGTCAGAGCCGATCTCAATCTTCCTCAGCAAGCTAGCTCTTCAAATCTGCCAAAAATGTGCCATCAAAGATATTCTATCAGACTGTTGTGTTTGGAGCGCCCTCGCTTTTATTCATTGTGTTGCTTGGGGAGTGCAGATTAAGAAGAAGGAACGTCTCCCTTTTGGACAAACTGGTGAGGGAAGGCGGGTCTTGGTGTTGGGCACATGAGCTTTGGACAAGCCTGATCTTCTGTTTCTGGACTCAGAGCGCGTTAGTGTATGCGCTTTGAACAGGCTCCTGTTCAGATTCTATTTGGACGAGTTTCCACTGTATTCCACTGATGCACAGCACCAATGACGTGGCAGAGGAGCAGCTTTTTCCACACAGGCTGCTGTCTCTCTCCTGTTTTTTCCAGTGCTGATAGTGAGGGACTCGTTTTTCCTTAACTGCTTATGTCCGCGCGCCCTACCCCACTGGCCGTAGTGAGTGCTCTTTCAACTCTACCCATGGGGAGAATATCTTAAACTCTAAAACTGTCGTCTGCCCTCTTTAGTGTAACTATACGGACCTGACGCAGTGCACCCTGCGTTACTGTGACCACTGACTGATCAGAGCCAGCTAGCGTTATGCCGCTGTCGCACTTGGAGTGTGACCATCGCAACGCCTAATAAAACGCACTAGGCCCCAGTAGTTTCAGCGTTTGTGTATTGTGATTATAAGGCTCTGTTCTACCGTTTATTCTCTATTAGTGTTTAAAGACCTCCTCTTGTTTATTTTATATATTTATGCGTTATTATTTATTGTATTATCAGTTGTGGATACTGCTGGAAACTGTGAATTTCCCCTTGAGGATGAATAAAGTATCTATCTATCATTACATGCTTTGGTGAGATGGACACAGCAGTCCGATGGTGAACAAAGTGAAGAATTTAGTAGCTGAAAAGACAAAAGTTGGGTTTCTGGTGAACAAGGGGAACTGTGTCTTTGTTCTGGAACAGTGGACCAGGTCTTTACTTTTACAAGAGTACTGGAGGGTGCTTCCAGTCTGGATGTACTTTGTGGTTTTGTGAATGTGCCTCCTTCAAGGACACAGTAAAGAACTCACAAATGCACAAACAACCAAGTATAGGGCTGCTGCTCCTTTTTATCAGTCCAACTGGGAGATGTCACCAAGGAAGACCCAGTACACACTGGAAGGATTACATTACTAACCAGGGGAATGTCTTAGGATCCTCCAGGAGGAGCTGGAGGCTGTTGCTGGGGAGAAGAATGTTTGGGTTATACTTTCCTTGGCTACCCAGATAAGCTTTGGAAAATAGATAGATGGAGGGCTTTGTTTCCCTGTTTTCCAGAACATGCATTTTAGGAACTTTTCAAACTAAGGGTCTTGGGTAAAATTGTAGGGTGAACTGAAGGAAAGCCATTATTAGTCTGGAAACACAAATTTCAATCACTTACATTCACTAGAACTACACTGGAAGATGAGCGAGCAAACTGACATCAAATGTGGACAAAAACATTTCACAGAATAAACATCCAATTGTTGTTTCAGTACCAGGAAGGTAAGGTTGCATTTCTGGCATTGTGAAATGAGATGCTACTTGTCATGCAAAGAAACAAACAAGAGGCAGCAGTCTGGACAATGAATAGAGATTACATCTGAAATATTAGTACAGTTAATTAACTCCAAATCATGGTCTGGTAAACAGTACGGCAGTTTTGGAATATCAGCTCCTGGCTTTGAATGAATGTGTCAAACTGTCAGTAATTTCCTACCATTTCAAATTTAATGGAAACATTTGAAACTGGCATCGGCAATGACTTGCATTATAAGTCGTTTTATAGAAAAGCTGGGAAATGAAACGCCAACACAAACACTGTGACACCACCTGAGACTTATAACTTTTAGTCGGATGTTAAAGTTTGCAAAAGTTAACCTACTTTCCTCCCAGTAGTTTACGCGATTCACATACTTTCAGAATTTAATATCTCAATGAACAGTATTTAAGAATACATGAAAGACAGGGAGGAAAACACTCTGAATCATAAGAGCTGGCGAGTCATTCCCTATAATGTTTTATTAATGCTGCCTCTCTGCCTGTGGGGTAAATGTTTCTTTTCCACTGCCACACATACACTCTAAGAAATCAATCATTCTGCTCACTAATGGCAGATCATCTGCGCTGGCAGGCTGGCAACATCTTTTCAGAGCACCTATCCCTGAGCTTTTGCACTCTGATCAGAAACTGCAGATTAAAAGAGAGTAGCATTGATGGACCTGTAAACCTGTTCTTTTGTGTTAGGGCTGATGGAGGGTGATGACTGATCAGCATAGAATTGACTATTGATATGTCAGCAATAATCACAAGATCTCATCGAATGAAATGAATTATCTTCTGA
Organism: Morone saxatilis; assembly: GCF_004916995.1. Taxonomy (NCBI): domain Eukaryota; kingdom Metazoa; phylum Chordata; class Actinopteri; family Moronidae; genus Morone; species Morone saxatilis. Next base: position 2,778,271 of record NW_023339729.1, read on the forward strand.
GACCTCAGCAGAATTATGCTACTACCCATTACATCGGACATCTGTAGGGCTGAAAATGGTTTGACAGATATCAAATTGGCTTAGCCTTTAGGGCAGACTCCTTCTAAGAGACTGAATATGTTTTTTGGGTGACAGTTGTGAATCAGTCAAGTTAGAATATTTAAAATGGCAGACATGTAGGAGAAAATTACCTTTAATGCCTTACCTACTATCAGTGATAACTACACACAAACTCTAAACTTGTTTAGAATATGACAACAAAAGTGGATGAAAAAAAATGAAAGAAATTAAAATGAAGGAGGTGAACAACCATCATCTACAGCAGAGGTTCCCCTTTTATGAATCATCACTTCCCTCACTAACTGACTCAATTGGTAGACGCATGGATGAGACGCGAGGGTGGAGGAATCCACACAATTCTTTTCTGCCAAATGAGATTCTTGCTCAGACTAGTTTCATTTCAAAGTGACATCAGTTTCTTTGAACTATATCACCTGTTACTGGGCTGTAACAGAGTGAACTAGATTACAGACTATGATATACAATATTCACACCAGTCTTTTCTTCACTTTAGTCTTTGCCTCCCATTGACAAAAATTGCACACATTGTCCCCTAAATATGCACCTGATATGCAAGGTGTCATAGCTGTATTTTTGCATCAACCTTATTCATTAAGGACTGTGTGTATTAAACTCAATCAAATCATCAAAGAAAATTATGTATGTAATTGTATTGCACACACTCAAATGGATATTCATCACAGCAGCTTCTAGCCATCAAGTAATGGACGTATTCTTTCATTTAAGCACATTAGGCGCATTCAAAATGATTTTCATTCAAATTAGGCCTACATTGGCCCTGAGTGAGGGAGGTGATAAAAGCAGCCAGAGGGTGGACAGGTGGCTGACCAATTTGTGTTAAAGTGTGAGAAAAAACATGAAAATCTGGAACTAAACACTCACAATTATTTTAGTGACAAACACATGATCCCTGACTGGCTTCCCACCAGTTTGTTGAAATGCCTGACCAAGAAATTGAAATTGTACTGTTGGCCCTGCACTGCCTTCAAATTTGATTGTTGTGGATGGTGCAGCTAAGCAGAGGAGACATCCAGACATAAAATGGCAGATACAAAAATGAAAAACGTTACACATAGTCAGGCACCCTGAGCAGTTAGGAGTTTGGTGCCTTGCTCAAGGGCACATCAGCAGTGCCAGTGCTGAGGAGGTGAACTGGTACCTCTCATGCTACAAGTCTACACTCTGTAACATGTCTGTGCTGGACTTGAACCAGTTCCAAAGCTGAGTTCCTATGGACTTAGCTACTGCCGCCCCCAGTAGAACTCTCTCTCTCTCTCTATATCATTATATATGTATATATATATGTATATATATAAGACTACAGGGGCTACATCCCCAGTAGTAATAATACCTTACAGTAACATTTTGTTCTACAGGTGTATTGTGAAGAGCATTGCAGGAGATGCAATATCGACAGGTTAGGGTTGGTTCAAGGTAAGCTGGTCCAGTTTAATGTATGTTACATTTTAATGTAGACTTTACTAAACTATCTACCTGATTTTGTAATCCATTATACATTACATTGTTTTATGAAAAAGGTACCTTTTTGGCATCATTACAGTAAAATGAAACTGATATGAAAATTCTTCCCAGTACCAATTTATGAGTTCTATCATAAAACACAGCTTTTCTATGTGTTATTATCCGCTTTACTGGCTGGATAAAATCCATCTATTTTTAGACTGTCAGTTCCTGTTAAAATCCCACAGCCCTCCTGCTGATTTATTTATTTATTTTTTGGGAATTTAAAATCTCTTTCTGATATTCTAGAGGTGTGTGGGCACCATGGCAACAGAAAAAGAATTCTTGGTCATTTGCTTGCATAATGAAAGGTTGCCCTGAAACCAGCTCTGTACCAGAGTATATTCAGGCAAAAACCTGTCTGGCAGACTTCCCTGGCTCTGTTCACGCACCAAACAACAGTGTAGAAAGTGCAGAATAGCCACAGAGCTAACCTTGACCGTGGCTGCCACTGTGGGCGGCTGATGGAGGAGCGGGGGAGTGGAAGAGGAAGAGGTCATGAACTGCCCCTCTGGTACTAAATGGATAATTCAACTCTATTCCACTAAAACACCTACCGGAGCCAGGAGGCAGTAGAGTTTGTACAATTCCTCATGCCATCAACAACATAACAAGCTCCATCACCTCTTGGAATAAAGGAATGAAATGGTGAGCAACCTCCACATAAACACCTCCTACCCCCACTTTCTTTTCTATTACTTATTTCTACCGTTCCCTGCCTGTAGCTCGATACAATCCATCATCTTCTGCTGTGGGTGAGTCTCCTCAGGATCCATGAGTGCCTAGTGCACCATATGGTTACCCTAACAAAACAGTTCTCCTTTCTAAATCAAATTCTCTGGGCCCCTCTTCCTTTTGACCTCTTCTTATAAATAGACAAGATACCACTTAGGGAAATGCTCGCTTTGTTACCACACATAAAAAATTACAGTAAAGGCTGAACGAACAGAAGCTAATGGGATCCTTTCTATCTGTCCTTGCTGTGTCTTCATTTAGATTTTAATAGAACCTTCAAATTACGCTTGCCTTTTCAGCATACAAAAAACTCCATGGCTCTAGTCTTTACACCCCAATCGGATGCTTCTAACACTAGTGGTTCGCCAATTATAGATTTGCATGTATTTGAAGTTGCTCTCAACAAGAAATGTATTAGCCGAAATGGAAAAGTAATTTTCCAGAAAGGAACTCTATCCAGCCAAGGGGAGAAAAAAAAAGCATTTCTTTGTGCATTATTGATAGAAGTATTCTCATGGAAGACACATTGTTTATTAACTTGTAACTGAGTAGATTTTCTTTGTGGGGGATGGGCTTTTAGGTTGCAGATGCAAGTCACGGAATGCATGGGCAGTACTGAAGTTGACTTTTTTTGCAATTACAAGATAGATATATACACACACATTTTGGGGAATTGCCTGTGGACAAACTGGTCCAGGACGTATCTGCTTGGAGCAGGAGCTAGAGCTAGAAGAAGGCAGCTTCCTTAAAGGACCCCTTTTCTATCATTGAGTATACTGACGACCCCTGACTCAGTACAGCAGTACAAAACAACTGCTAAACTGTACAATAAACCCAAACAGTAAACACAGTATTTTTTATATAATTTTTCTTGTTTATGCTTTTTCTTTATTTTAGCAATCATACCTTATGGGCTTCTTTGCAAATTGAGTGTTTCCTTCTTATTGTTCTATTAGCTCTTTGTGTTGTTTTAACTGTAATGCTTGTCTAATGCAGGACAAGGCTATTATCAGAGAGTGAAGGCTCTGTGAATATAGCTTGTGTTCAGGTCTTCACCATTTAGTTTTTTTTACTTTATATCTTAGTGACCTAAGCTTTAAAAATATCAGTTTTGTCTCCTTCACAGAAAGTTTTCTTTCACCCTTTAAAACCAACAAGGCCTTGCAACCCCCCAATTAAGCTTTGGCCTAGTTGGGGTCGGAACCTGCAGAGTAGGTACCAGTGCTAAGGAATATGCCTTCTGGTAACCATTGGAAAACAATGTGACAATGTGAGAAGAATGATTAGCTTTAATGTTTCGGTTCAGTCTGACTGCTAAAGAGCGAGATTTTGCCTTTAGGAGGTGGTAGAGACCAGAAAACAGAGTCAATATTGGACTTACATTCCCCAAATGACCAGGAACACGACTCCAAATCCTGGATGTGTTAACAACTTGTTTCCACTGCCCCCAAGTTTAAAGATACCTTCGAAGTAGCCAGGCTGAGTAACAAAAAATTACGTAACGCTTAATGCAGGGGTGCCCAAACTTTTCCCCTTGGGGGACCAAAAGTAAACATCTATTGTATTGTATTCTTAAAATGCAAAATGATAATAAGATCCCAAGTTCCCTTTATTGACTGAGTTCCTGTGCAAAGTGTCACTCTGCCCACTGTACTCAGATAATAAAAAAACAACCTATGATTAGGGATCCTATATATTTAAGGAGCATTTTTACCTCACAAAAAATAAAACAGCAGTTTACATTATAATTTTTTCTTCACTATAAACATCTGGCAGGGCAGATTTGCCCGCTATAAGAGCCCCCACTTAAGCTTAATGTTTCTAATTACTTCTGCTGTTAACTTTTGACATTTGTTACATTAGCACACAGTGTACTCTCTCTTTATATAGGTTGTACTATATTATGCATTTGAGGTTATAAGGTTACATCTGAAGGTCATTTCCTGCTGTGTTTCACTTTATCATTGAAAGGCTTTAGCGCCCATTTGAATAACATACTTAATGAAAATCATCCTGGGTGTCTCTGAACAAAAGCATTGTTGAGTATCCTACTTATCACACATTCCTACCTCAGGATGTGCAAGGATTAGTCACACTATCGTCCATCTGTAATTGTTGTGTGTTGTCTTATCTTCTGTTAATGGAAGGATTATTTTGTACTTTGAACTAACTTTATTTTTTTTCTCTGGCAGTATATGGCTTCCTGAAGCTACTATAGGATAATGATGGGCTGCACTTCTCCGTATAGCTAGAATATTGCACTGTAACAAAACCTTGATAACCACTCAACATTTCCCAGGTGCTGGTATTATCAAAAGTGACACGGACTGCGGTGGCAACAATCAATACTTCAGCTTTCTTCAACATCTACACTCACTATCTCTCACACCAGCTAAATGCCACTGATTCTCTAAACTGAACACACAGCAACTAAAATGTGCGATAAAAGCATGCCGAGACGCAAAGGCAGCCAGACGGTGGAACTGCCAAAACATTAATTTAGGAAAATCATTAAGACACCTTCAAAGACCTTATCGAAGCAACTTGTTTCTCCGGTGCCTCAAAGGGGTAAACATATCCTGTCAGCAGCGAAACAGTTTTGTTAAGACGCTCACTTTTGTTGTAAAGTCAAATGAAGGATAAAGAAACAATCCGTCTCATGTAGCTCATTAGAGGAGAGATGAGCCGGGTGCTCCCAGCAGAGTAAGACCCATCAGCTGTCAAACACCTGCTTTCCATGTCTGGGAGACAGGCAGACAGGGAGCCTCAGTGTAAAACAGTCTGTACTGTAAAACATCCAAAACAACATCAAGAGGAATATGCCACATCATTATGACTGGAAGCCCTACCACAAGTACACGACAATATGATAGCAGCTGAGGGCCTTTGTTGAGATTCAAAGCGTCTTCGGTGGCTCGAAAACAGAGACAAACACCTGATGAAGGCTTGATTTTCATACAGTTAAAGGCTAAATGAGTAGCAAGGATGCGGTGCTATTCCACTCCCTGACTCCAATCTCCTCTCCTTGGAATACAACATATATCAGCTCTTCTGCAGTTTTTTTCCCTCTTCATTAACCCCAGAAAAGGTCAGGCTCAGCGAGGAATTCATTAAGTCTACTTGATCCATGTCAGAGGTGTTAAGATGAATTGTCCATCAAGCTCCTGCCTGTCCCAGGAGAGAAGGGATATCCCACCACTTGGTCTTTTTGACCAATCGCATTGATCATTTTCACGTCAGGATAGTCGAGATAAAAGGCACACAGGCTGCAGGCTTACAGGCTGTCACCAAATTTGCACTCAGAGCTATTCCTTCCTGCAATTAGTTCACTGTTATGTGGTGACCTTTGAATACATGATGTCACTGAGGTAATTATACATTCAAATTTAATTCAAGCATACGTGAATAATGACTGCTTTCGTGACAGAGAAATTATTTTTACATTTTAGATTGAAAATCATATTTAATAAGGCATACAACTAAATAGGTATTACATTTTTTTCAGCACAGATAAGCATGGACTTTTAGGAATTCCTCTACAAATGCCTCTTCAAGCTCAATATATCACCTATACTTTACACATTTTAGCTCTTGTCTTCAACTCCTTCTTCCTTCTTCTTTAATCTCAACTGACACATTAGGCCAGAAAACGTATGGATATACTTTGCCAAACCTCATGGGGTATAGAAAAACTAACTTTTCAATAGATGTTAATGCAATTTCACACGAATACTTTCCTTTTGTATTAAACAAGCCTTTGTTTTATAGACATGTCTAATAATTATTGTGTGACCTTGCCTGAACTTCAGCATTTGTGATGCCTTCATAAATTAAGGTTAATTTGTCAGCCATCCTGCTCCTTCGGTCTTCCTTCGTCCAAGTAGAACAATGACCCAACACAGTGGCCTTGCATTGCTTATCCAGACATCTATACATATTTAAAACACTAGAAATAGGACTAAGTGCTGTCTGGAAATGACCAACCTGTTATCAATCAACAGTACGATCTGAGCTGAGATTCAGCTGGAGACAGTCATGTTTACTGCTGCTGCTATACTGTATGACTACTCCAACAGCCTCCCACTCAAGCTAGCTATCCATCAGTAGTAACTGTCACCCGCATCATTTAGCTATTTACCACACTGACAGTGAATATTCATGCAACCTATGAGCCTCAAATCTCAGTGTGAAAGCTTTGTGTACAAGAAGTTGTGCTATTCTTTACCCAAAAAGAGTGCTCAGCCGTGGCTGACATATTGCTGATCTGATGTATGGTTAACTTTAGCTTACACTTAAATTAACACTTCTTTCAGCATCTGTATTTTGACTTCCTCTCAGTCTAGTTTTAGATCGAGCACAAATGAGCAGAGCCTCTGTGAAACGTGACCTATATCCACCCACCCTATCTCCTGAAAAATAACTGTGAATCCAGTCTACAGCTTCACTTTTCATTAATAACACCAGGAAAAAACTAAAATCCAACATTTTTCGACAGTGAGAAAATGTGGAGTACAATTACTCCATATTACACCTTACTTCTGGCTAAATTCAGCCCTTAAATCACACACGGCTTCGCTTAAGAGGAAAGCTCATTTTGTCAGAGAAGTAAATGATCTTCTCGCTTCCCTGGTTTTCCCTTGTTTTACCAAGCAAGAGACTCATTCTTAATCTCTTCATGAAATGAGACTATAAACAATGAGAAATTCACCAGACATCTTCTATTCCATTCCACTGAAAAAGGTTGAAGTTAGCCTTGGGCAAAGCTGTTAGTGCTTCATGCTCCAGCAATTTGGCAACTACTTCTGTTGGGGAACCTTCGTGCAAGGGTGAGAGAGGTTGTGTATCTTGCCAGGCTGCATGATGTGTTGTTTTTTCCCCGTCTTTCTTTTCTTTCTCGTATTTGTTTTGAAAATCTATCCTTAGTTCTGTGGTGTAAAGAGGAGAAAAAGTTTTGGCATGGACACGTGTGAGACAACTCTCTCTTTGTGACTGATGCTACGTTCGAGCGTTGCAAAATGTAATTTAGCTTGAATGTCGGAATGACAAGGAAATGTAATCCATGCATGTTCCTATCAGAGTAGGTGGGTCGTGAACAAGATGACACATATATTTGTTATTCATTCCCATCATGTAGTTTCAAAAATCTATAAAGGTACCCTACCCTAATCCCTAACACTAAGGGAAGATAACTGAACATATATTGCTTTCCAAATGAATCTCTTTAGTGATTACATTTACCTGTGTTGACTTTGTTCATCTGTGTGTGTGATGAGGTTTTATTTTTGAAACTCAATGGAAACAGGTGCAACGGGCTGAATTCCCCTACTCACTCCAAACTTACTGGAATGGTGCTACAAACTGTATGCAGCCATCTTTCCTCCTCTCTGTTCTCATCAGGCCTCCTGCAGAGGATCTCTCTGCTCATTAACCTTTGTGCTCCAGCATACCCCGGGGCTCCATTTTTTGGGCGCATTTGCTTCTCTTATGTTACGCAGGGTCTGTGTGCTGGGACGTTTCACTGCTTTGACCAGATGCCTCCTATCACTCCTTCTGAACCTCTTTAGCACATTTCTGCCTTCCTTTCTCTGCCTCTGTCCTCTGATGAAAGTCTTTTCTATAATGCTGGTTGTGGAGTCCTCCTGTTCTCCTCTACAAACCACCAGAGGGTATCCTCTAACTCCGCACTGTCCTAGCACATTAAATCAAATATATGTCCTCTTTGAGCAGCGTCTGCCTTGTGCCCTCCTTTGCTACTTTTTCAAAGGGGGAATCTCATAGAAATTCACTGAATGTCACACGCCAAGATCCCCCCCCCCCCCAAAACAGCTATATGCAAGGGAAGAATACCACCTAAGCATTTAAATTTGGGCTGCCAACTAAAATTCTCAAACCAACTCAGAGTTACTTGTCTAATTGCTCGCTTACTACCACTTAAATCCAATTGCAAATTCTGATTTCCATGGAGCCTTTGAAGATAAAACCAAGGAATAGGCAGGTCATATTACATTCAGCATGGAAATAAATTCAATCAATTCCAGAGGAGTTTTAAAGTTTTATGTCAGCCTTATTGTTATAATAAATCTTAAAGATATTGAGACATTCTATACTGATAATGTGTAGCCTCATACAGCTTTTTGTAAACAGTTAGTTCTTAACAGTTTCCTGTTGGCTTAAAGTTTTGCAGACAAATTAAAGAAGGCTAAAATTTACTGTTTCTACAGTTCAAGATACCGTGCTTAACAGTGTAGTAACACAGCACAGACTGCCAAGACCAAGTTTCCCCACTCCCAACAATCAGTCTGCCGCAAACGCACAATCAAAAGTGCAGGTAAACTCTGTGCTCGATACACAGGTCTCTGTCAACATCCCACTTTAAGAACTGTCTCTCCTCTACTGTTGAAAGTACTCTGAACTCTGTTTTTCTTAATCCCTGACAAGTCCTCCCTCCACTCCGTGAATAGTTTGCTCTTTGATATTCTGTTTAAGGTTTATTATGACTGCTAAAAGTGTGAACTGAGCTCACATACTATTCCGTGTCAAAATAAATTCCAACAAACCTAGTAGAGGGTTACATACGCTCCATCATTGATTTTTTTGAATCCATATGGCCGTAAAAACTCTTCTAAATAACGTGTTAACGCTTCAGTGTGCAGCATTTAGGAGGATCTATTGGCAGAAATGGAATATAATATTTATTGGTTTGTATTTATTAGTGTATAATCACCTGAAAAAAAGAATTGTTGTGTTTTCGTTACCTTAGAATGAGCTATTTCTATCTACAGAGGGAGCGAGGGTCCTCTTCTACTAAGTCCCCCATGTTGAGCCACTATGTTTCTACAGTAGTAGTAGTAGTAAGGGTCACAATCCACAGGGCTGGCCACGATGCCACCAGTGGTCCCTAAACCTCTCCGTTCTGAAGAGCAGAACCAGTGACACACCCGTGTAAAGCAGCACAGAGCAGACTGTATAGAAAACAGTACAGAAACCGCAAAAAAGAATCCAGTTAGTTTTAAAAATAAAATACCCCATGCAGCCTCTGGATTGGTCTTGGTCACTGGTCCTTTAAATCCAGACTGTAACAAATTATCATTTTATAAACTAACGCTAGCAACATACAGTTTGTCCAATTAATAAATGTAAGTCTAATATTCTAATATCAACTCTCTAACTCCTTTCATATGTTTTTAGCTAGCTTAATGCTTGTCTTTGTACATCAGCTAGCTGTTGGTGTTTGGTGCTTGGCAGGTTGCACATCACAACACAAATGTAATTCACGTAGGAACAGATGGGGAGGAGGGTTTACTGAGGGCTATCTGTAAAAAATTCAATGATCTCAGTTCACAAAGAGGAATACCGAAGGAACACTAAGGTAAAATAAGTGAGTAATTAATCTCACTCTCGTGTTTTTTGACATCCTTTATTCATATATTTGCTACAAGAGTAATCTCCCACTCTGCAATTAATTTTCTGGAGGGAATGCAGGATCTTTAGTAGCAGGGCAGCAGCAGAGTTTGGGTCTAATGAAGCAAAAACTACACAGCTATCCATTTGTGTTCCATTTTAATGAAATGACTAAACATTGCCTTGGGCTTGAATGTCAGCAGAGCAGTAAAGAATGCATTACATTGACAATAAGGCTTTTGTGTCTCTACTCATCACACCCCATGTAGCCGCAGTATGTCACTGAATTAAAGTATTTTTTTTAAATCCAATGTGATGAAATTGTTCTCAATATCCTGCCCCAAGGTTGCACAATAAAAACATTTGGGAAGCCTTTTGTTCTACATTATTGTCTGCAGTCTTCAAAGAAAGCCTTGATGAGCAGTCATACATTTAGTTGAAATACAGTGCAACACCTTCGCAAAAGGGTTTCCACTTTGTAATACAGTGAAAACACACAGCAAGTGTCTGCATCACCTATTTAACATTCTGCGATGTCACAATAAAATTATTATTTTATCGCTGTGCAGTTATTTCTGGTGCTAATAGAAAATGTATGTATGTATGTACATAAATGTATGTATGAACTTTGGACAACTTCCTCTTTCTCGAAGTTCACTTTTCTTCCTTCACTGTCTTTATCTCTCCGTCTTAATATTTTGCTCCCATTTCTGATTCAGTTGACACCACATCACAGACACCCACTTTTGTCATTTGTGGTTATGTTGTTCTTATCCTCAACAGACATTCTTGCCTTCCTCTTCTTCTTGCCACCTTTATCCCCCCCTTTGTGTCACTCCCTACTTCCTGGGCCCCACACTGCGGCTGCCGCTTTGCATTCTAATGAAAATGGGGAAGAAAGCAGAGGCACCCCAAACAAGGTCCTTTAACGCTGATTTCCTAAATTCTAACTCCCTCTTATCATCTGCCTTTTCCCCCACAATCCCTGGTGAAGTTCCTCACAGTTTCCCCTAACTGTTACACAATCTGTTCCCACCGACGTAGGTCTGAGGTGCAATCCAATTCATTTTCTCTTGCCTCGTCCTTCCAGCCCACCCACCCTCGAACTCTCTTGTTCTTCCTTCTGATGATGATTCTGTCTTGTGTTTCAACAGGGCAATGACTATTATTCACTTAAAAAAAAGGTTCTTCCCTCCAGTACTTTTGCAGCAGATTTTCAACTGACTTGACTGTAATGGGGTTAACCCTTTATTAACTAATGTGAAACAAGTCTAGTCTTTAACCACACTCGCAGCTCTGTGAGACTGTATATGTGGACAATTTGAGATAAATAATGCTAGCATGGTAACTTGCTCACAATGACAATGCTAAACTTTTAATGTTTTGCAGGTGTAATGTTTACTATCTTAGTTTAGTGTGTTAGCATGGTACAGCTTGCTAATTAGCAGTAAAGACAAAGTATAGTTGTGGCTGATGGGAATGTCATTAGTTTTGCAGGTTTTTGGTCATAAACCTAAGCACTGAACAAACAAGGTCTAACTTGATAATGTTGATAAAAGAGAAATGAAAGGATTAAACAGTTCATCCTGAGGGGGACATGAACGTCTATACTAAATTTCATGGCAATCCACTCAATAGTTGTTGAGAGATTTGCTTCTGAGCCACGTTTATTAATATCATGGTGGCGCAAGAAGAAAAGTCAGGAGATAACCAAAGTCATTAGGATTCATCCTCTGGAGACCATGAAACCATCTGTAAAAAAAATGTATGGCAATCTATCGTTGAGATATTTCACTAAAAAACATAAATGTCAACCTCATCAAACCAAGATACCATCTCGCCAGACTTTAATCTATGCGTTTAAATTTGGACCCATCAGCATCCTCCGGTGGTGGGTATGACGCCTGTTACACCAGCATACGTTAAACAAAAATGGCAGCTCCCAAAGAGGTTAGCGTAGATGCTAGCATCGGTTGTTTCCAATAGTTTGTTAACCTAATTAGTGGAATCCATCATAGACAGTGATAGATTGTTCATCCAATCACCTCCCGAGTATTTTTTGGAAGTGCCAAACAACAAACCATTAGACGCAGTCAGTTTACTGGGGATCATGAATATCTGTAAAAAGTGATATGGTAACTAATCTAATAACTGTTAAGATAATTAAATAAAACAAAATATTAACCTCATGATGGGAGGGGAAAAAGTCAGAAGGATTCATCATCTAGCGTTAAAGTCAGAAGGACTGACATTGCCATAGAGCCATGCTCCTAGCATTGATCTTGTTGAGCAGCATTTATCTTTCAACAGGAGATCTCTGAGTGCATGGTAATTACCTTTGACAGTATGGTTAAAAACATAAGGTTTATCCAAACTGCTTGTTGACAGTACTGTTGGCCTTAGCAGAGGCCCAGTCATGATGCCATTAGAGCTGTGTGTTTGGTAACTCCCTGTGGATGTCTGGAATCTAATTATGTTCAGCTCTGCACTCTCAAAACATTGCCGGGACATTTCTCCCCCTGTCACATTACTGTGCTTTCTGGGATTTCATCTCTTCCTAGAGAAAAAACACAGATGGCACATTGGAACTGATGTGTTCAGGACTAAATGGGCCATGAACATTTTGGCCTGACCTCTTGCAAGAGTGCACATATCTAAAAGAGAAAAATACATGTCACCTTTGTGGTCGCAGAGCTTTTCTCTCTTCCCCTCTGTCTCTCTCTTTGAGGCAGTCAAGGATTCAATTTTTGCAGCTTGCCACTGTTCTCATCAATGAAACTTTCGTCAATAAGGCATCTGCCAGCATGACATCAAGTTCTAATAGTCAAAGTAATTTGCTGCTACATATTGTGACTCCACAGGGAGACTTCAAAATGGACATATGGACAGAAGCTTTGAGACTGTGAAAGTCATTTCAATTAGTTCATTTCCTTATTGAGGCCATCAACAGCTCGTCAGCATGACATTTCATTGCCACATTCTCAGCAGGATAAAACTAACAAAGACACTGAAGTAGACATTAACAGCACCTGTCATTTCAGCAGCTTTGACAAGGCAGCTAAATGCTAAGTACTATGGCTAAATGTTTGGTAATGCAGTGAGAGAACATTCAGACAGTTGGGCTGGTTCACCAAATTTCAGTGTGCAGGAAAGAGGACATGTGCACTAGCATGGTACGTTTTTTGAATGGTTATATTCAGGCAAGGCACCAGGTGAAGATTAGGGAAAGAGCCTGGTCTTGGATAAATAATAAAAAAGTCAATACTTAGAGCACAAGAATGAATGTCCCTCACAATGACTAAGTTGTTGTTGGAAACTGTTTGGAATAGGGCAGGCACTTTGAAAGAATAGGAAAGGTGATTGGATGAACCATGTTGTATCACTGTCTGTCACGGGAGGACTTCAACCAATCAGATCAACTAACCAAATAATGAAGTCAAACTCTTACTGACGCCAGTTGGGAGGAAAGTGATCTTTTCCATTGCGAAAAGCCTTCAGTGTTGTTCTTTGCTCTTCTTTCAATGAAGTTCTTTGCCCTTCTCTCTGTTGTTGCTGTACATCTCTCTGTCTCTCTGTTTCTCT
>NW_023339729.1:2791690-2798289 GCF_004916995.1 Morone saxatilis
GGGAGCCGGGGATCGAACCAATAACCTTCCGATTGGGGGACGACCCGCTCTGCCTCTGAGCCACAGCCGCCCCTTCACTTCATATCCAGAGAAACAGCCTTAGCCTATTCTTTATAGTATGAATCAGAGCTTGTAAAGATGTATGAGTACACAATCGTCTCATCTACATATATGATTTTTATGACATTTTCCTGGAAAGTCTTCTCCTCATTCTTTTGTGAAATTAAAGTAATATTTATTCAAATGACGTACTAAACATAATTAACCAAAATTGATTTTTCAAATGGCATATGTTTAACTACGGTAATAATTTTGGATTAGTTGTCGCAGGAAAATGATATCTATTAATAAATCTGTTTCCATATTATTAGTATCTCATGAGACTTTCTTTTGTAAGACTCATCATTCAGTCCCCTGTATGCTGTCTGCTGGCACAAAAGATGCTGCATATGAGCCCATGAACTCATGAACCCATTTCAAGCTCTGTATGTCTTCCTGGATTTCTCTGAGGTTTTTCCTCTCTTTCAGTCACACTTTCACCTCCATTTTGCTATATTTTTTACTCCATTCTCATTCTGCCTCTGCCTTTCTTTCACTGGTGAGAGAGAACTTGTTCCGTGTGAAAGCTGGTTTGTGGCCGTAGCCCTATACCACAAGGCAGTCTATTACATTTGTGTGGTCACACACAAGAGCCTTTTATTAAATTCCCTTTTAAAAAATTGAGGGAACAGCTGTGGGAAACTGCATAAATTACAATTTGCTGATGAAGAAGAGAAAAGTAGATGTAGCTAAACAGCTTCAAAGCCCACTCTCAATTTTTTTTAGCTCTTTAACACAAATTGTATGAAATAAACAACTTACCCAGTTAAGGCATGAATATCCGCAAGTATACTTATGCAATCATGGAATTGTGTCATCTTACTGCCTGAGAACACATATATGAAAGACTCTGAACAGACAGAGCTACTTAGCTCATGCACCATTTAATATATGGTTAATGTGAAGTGGCGCATAAGTGTTCTGACAAGTCTTTTTCTGTACAATGTGTTTCACTGGTTGCTTGGTAAACAAGCACCTGATGCTCTGAAAGAAAGCACTTCTGGCGACAGAATCCTAAGTGTTCTCATGTAAAGTAATCAAACTCAATTCTTTTTAAGTGAACCAGCTGCAAATTAACTCAGCTTTCTTTGTCTTTATATAGAGTAAGAGGAACTGGAAATAAACAGCTTTTTCTGGTCCAATCACCAGTCCTTTGGAACTCAGACCACTTTCACAAGTTTTATAATACCATAGAAAAATGGACAAGTGCAAACATGCAGTGGTCCAAGGGTTGTGTGAATACGAAACGGGTATCTGGTGATTACATGAATAAACAACAAAAAAACAGAAAGTCTGGCTGCTGAAAAAAAAGCAAAGACAGCTTGAAGACGAACTGCTTACGATATGCAGATGTTCTGACGGGACATTAGAACCAGGGTTGTGAACATTCAGGTTACTGGTGATATTTGTAATTCCTACAGGCTATAACTGCTACTGCTACTATTTAGTAATACTACAAGATTGGCCAAACGTCAAACAATATTTTAATGCATGATTAGCTGTTATTGAATGTAGTCACTGGTCAAGTTATGGCCTGAGTCGAACATACTGCCAAACAGAGTTTTGCATTGGACCATTTTGCAAAATGAGTAATTATGTTCAATGACATCTTTAGTATAGTTAAAGTTGGGGGAAATATTATGGTTATGGTAAATATACGATGGTTAAGGTTAAACTTACTGCTTAAAGTGACAAAAAATATTAGTATTTCTTTGCTCTGAACAGGTGCCAAACAAATAGAGAAAACGCCAGGAAGTTACTTTTCCTGGCAAAGATAGAGTTCAACACATAATCCGCTCTAAATGGCAACTTTTCATTTAATGATAAATATCGTGGTAATTTGTGAGCTTTAGAGGTGCTGGTAGCACCATTTGTCACTGTTGGACGGAGCAAGGCTTACTTTTTCTTTTATGCTTAGCTACTAAGCTACTGTTATTCAATAAAATATATTACTTACTATTTTTATTTATAGGGGACAGTGCACATTAATCAACACTGACCTTTAACAACATCAATGTCACTGTCCGTCAGAAAGTAAATAGGCATATTTCCAAAAATGTCAAACTATTCATTGCAGGGCTGTGACAGAACATCAAAATCTAATTTCCCGCTTTAAAGTCGGATGCCAATCATATGCTGCATTGGCACTGAACCTGAAAAATTGACTCATCCAAAATGAATGTAATTCCAAGGATACTGGGATGACGAAGTCTAAGTGGGAGGCTAAAATAGACAAAGTGTGAGGACTTAAAATAAAGATTGAACGTCAAACATTCATGTTCAGGGACACATGCCTGATTTTAAATCTGATGGTAAAAGATAATACATTATGAGCAAACTAATAGGCATTTTAGAAGACAAATGAGACAATTCTAGCAAATGGGTAATGGCTCATTATATTGCAGGGTGATTATTCAGTGGAATTCAATTTAAGGGAATTCAGCCCGGAGAGTCATTACACTCATAGTTAGTCCTCTGTGTGCAATTGCACTGCCATGCATGATGAGAAAAATACCTAAATTCAATGAGGTGACCAGAGGTTCAAACAGGGTCAGCGCAGAGAGAAAAATGTCCTCTGCTGCTGGATCTCAGCTTTACACCACAGTGGCCAGAGCAGCATATTCATCTGCGAATGAGAATAATGTGTCTGAGTAATATGAAAATTTAGTTAATGCTCTCCATCTATTGCATTTGCCTTGCTAACTAGCTAGATAGCTGATAGCTGATAGTAAAAGAAACATCAATTCAACCTTGAGGCAGCCAACATGCAGTATTTTGCAAACACTAATGACCAGCTGGAGTCAGACATGACCTCAAAGTAAAAGTACTGATGAAGGAGCCTCAGTTGATTCCAAAACGTTATCTTTTCATTATCTGTGTGGAGTTGGTATGCCTTTTAATTATGACCCCAAAAACGCGTCTTCACCTGAAGTCTAAATTAAGGCAAAGTTTTTGAACAAAGGCATGGATTAACGAAGGACAAGTTGATTAAAGTCAAATAAACATCCTTCAAGATAATTAAAAATATGTGTACGCTATCAGGATCATGGTTCATTTATTTATACAAAATTCCTTGAACTCCTTTTTATATTGGATTGCAATTCTCATGGTAAGTAATAATTATTCTATAAGGGCTTTTACTGTGGCTATACTTTAAGTGAACTAGTCAAAAAATCTATTGCACTGCTACAGGGCAGGAAAAAATTCAGCTAAAAGTTCAGCAGAAGTAAATGATGGGTCTATGATGTATGGATAACAGAGTGGGTGTTACTTGTAAAGCAATGAACCCAAAACGTATTTCCCCACTGTGAAAATGCATGGAAAGATCTGAAGCCCCTGTGCAGATGGCACTGATTTGTTTCTGAGCTCCATCTTCTTTTATTATTTTCCTTTTGTGTTTGGGCTTCTATTTTGGTAAAGAAGGAGTATGTCTGTTTAAAAAGCTCAATGACAAACTTCTCCAAATATAAACTATAAAAAGGCAAGAGAAACCAGCTCAATTAAGATTTCCACAAAGCTATAGTCGATTTGCTAAATATAAACTTTCTTAAAAGACTTTTATTTTAATCGATGTATGACGATATTACCTATGATAATTTTTATATACCTGTCATTGAGTACATTGAGAGTATGTGCTCATACATATTTTCTGTGAGTTGCATTTATTATTGCTAACTTGGGGCCGTGGGATGAGCATGTGTGGAAAACGTGACACTGCCACACCTAGACAAGAAAAAATGTGACTTTAGCACGGTGGATCAGTGTGTGTATAACACACTTTGGTGTGATAACGGATTGAAATGACAGACAGACAAAGTTAGCAGCAAGCTAACAAACTAATTGGAGCATTTACCAGCTTAAAAGGTGGCAATATTGCCCTTGAACCAAAACAGAGCTAAAACTACTAATAACACAATAACACAACGCTAATGTTGCTCTGTGTCTGCTGGATGGATGAAGGGGGAAGAACACATTCTCTGTATCAACTGTACAACTTAATTAGTGTTGTGTATAAAGCTTTTTTTCTGCTGCCCCAAGTGGCCAAAAAATAAATTAATGCCGCTTTAAATTTGTATACTTTAAAGCTACCTAATCACAAATAAATAAACTAAACTGTATTCTTGGTAGCACTGGCACTACAAGAAAATTTTGAAAACGCTATTTAGACTTTCATGTCGGGAAATGAAATTTACAAAAATAATTTATATATAGAAATATGAAAAAATACAGATTTTTTTCTTTGTGATCTGGTGGGAAAATTTAAGAGGGGTACTGTGGGGGGACTATTTCTAATCCTAAGGCCCTATCACTTTTCACAGTCTGCATGTGCAAGCATCACAGCAGATTGCCTGTGTGTATCTGCGCCGTCTCAAGGCAGAAACCAAGCTCGACTGGAACTAAACGAATCCACGCACCAGTTAAATGCAATCATTTGTTACCAGAGGATGTGAAATGTATAACAGCGACATTTTCTAATTGTGTAGGGAATATGCAGATTCCTTCCTAAGAGTGCTAAATACCTGAAAATCAAGTTGAGCTAAATGACAATTGGCAAAGCTCCTTGAGTGTAATACCCTAGGATCAGACTGAATTAAAAGGGGATTTTCCTGCAACTCTCCGTGAAGGAATTCTTCACATCGCCACTTTCATCTGCGTCTGTCTGTACAGCCTGCTGTGCCGTTGAACCATGAAACTGAAGCTATATCCTTCAGAATAGAGGAGCACTTTTCCAGACTGAGGGACAGACGTTGCCAGCTTTGTCTTGCCTTCAAGCCAAGAATGCTAATTGGGCTATTTAAAGGCTGTCCATCCCTGGCAAAAAAGGGAAACAGTCCATATTTAAGCTGTTTCCTGGATCACTGCAACATGTGTCTGGGGGAAAAATACTGTGCATTTATCACATACAGAATGTGGGACGACTCTATTAATTCACAGGCAACGTGGGATGACAGTAGTGTCACACGTCACATGCAGAATGTTGACTCTAGCAGTTTGCCATTGTTTATTCCTGGTGACAAGAAGCATGACTGATCTGAGGTACTTTTCTTGGAGGTTCTATCCAGTATTGCAATTATTGTAACTCTTGATGAATTGGTGGGGGCCATATTATATAAAAATATAATAAATCAAATGTTTTAGCTGAAACAACTGCTAGATTTAAGCACACACTCCCATCCGGCCCCCACGCAGTTAAAGACAGGCTGACATGATGTGAGAGGAAACACTCTCACTGTGGGATCCATGGTACAATTAATGAAGTGATGACATTATATATTTATTTACAAGTCATTAGGATTCAGGGCCCGAGGAGTCACATCCTGTCTCTGCCAAGGCTCTCTAAGGAGTATTCATTTTGTTTGGTCTACATAACAAAGAGAAAAAATTAAAAGCTGGCATAGAAGCCCTCAAGCTTAAAGCACACAAAGCTTCAAGTTTGCACTGTTGACGCAGAAGCTTTAAGCACGGAGAGGGAGTTTTGTGACTGAATGTTTATAGATTTAATTAAATTACAAGACGAGACAAAAAAAAGCCCAAAGGCAAAGCGCTATAGTGTTTAACAGAAGTCAGCTATGGCTATTGTTTGGAATGAACAATCAGCCGGAATTGCTTTTTTAGGTTGAGTTCTGCTTTATATTCTGCATAATATGCTGACTAGTATCAGTGGGTTTATTAAGTAACGGTTGCACCGAAGAAAAAAAATTCTCAATAGTGTGATCTGGGAAATAGCAAGCATACGAGAAACACAGAGAGGATGTACAGCGTGTGTGTGTGAGTGTGTGTGCATATCTGGGTGTTCTTTAATTAATGTTTGCATGTGTGTGCTATGTTAAATTGGTTTTCTCCGTGAGCTGTAGGTGTGTAAACCCTCCATCTACACCCCCACTCTTCTCATAACTCAGAGGTGATGAACTGGCATGAAAGACTGCCATCATTACGTTATGTCATCATTTAGTCTCATCAATTAATCTGCCGACCATAACATGCCCTCCGACTATACTGAGAGCTCATTCTCAGAGTGCCCTTGCCCGTATGTATCCCCTGCGACAGAAGCCAAAGTGTTGCCAAGCCCTGATATTGCCGTGCGGAAGGTCGTGCTAAACAAAGAGGCTTGTCCAAGTACTGACGCTTTTTACATCTTACAACATAATCCCAACATAAACACAACAGGTCTGCACCAGAGTGAAACGGATTGGAAAACAGACCAGAATCCTAATTTAATCCTCTCTGCTTCATGCATATTTACTGTTAGAAATATACATTTACCTATATTTTTGCATTAAATTGAAGTCAAATTCCCCATCCCTATCAAACACACCATAGGCCCTCTCATATTGTCTAATATTAGTTTGAACTCTCACCCCTTGTCCGGCTCCCAGAGGGCCGGTGGCCAGGTGTTGCAGGGGGGTTACTGGGTCAGTGCGAGACTGGGGGGGAACAGCAGTGAGTGGGAACCAAGGCAGAAATAGGTCAATGGTGAGAGAGGTTGGCAAATTGAAAGT
>NW_023339729.1:2798303-2798930 GCF_004916995.1 Morone saxatilis
ACACTGAACCCCCAGTGGAGCAGGAGAGCATGGGAAAACATGGATACACTGTATAATTTATGGAGAATCTTGAGTAGCCATTCCCAAAACGTACAGAAGTGACATGTTCGTCATGCTGGGTATAAACAGAAAGTTGCATTTTTATTTACTTGGGATGCCAGACATAATATTTGTGTTGCCTAGAATAAAAATGGAGAAGTTCAAGGCACACAGTAGCCCCCCCCCCCTGTTGCTGTACCGCTTACCTGGTACTAGGAAAGGCAGCATCAAAGAAAGGCAAACGTCCACGCTTTAATCCGGTCCAGCTTTGGAAATCTGTAGACGCAGTGGTTGCCAGACTCGTTTTGTATGTGACATACCACAGAAGATTCCCCAATGATGATGAGCTCGAATAGCAAGCTCATTTAAGATGAGGGGAAGCTTCAGGTAATAACTGACCCTTCCTAAGTCCTGCCCCGCCATTTTAAGCTCTGTGGCTCCAATAACACTTGAACAAGGCTTGGTCAGAACCCTAACGAACTTAACCCTTCCTGTACTTATGTATGCTATGTGCTAGTTTCGTCTATTTTTAAAAGACTACCACATTTTGAGTGTTAGCAAAATGCTAGGTAGTTAGCTAACATTTTG
>NW_023339729.1:2799080-2800270 GCF_004916995.1 Morone saxatilis
CCCCTGGGGTGTTCCCCTAGTTCTGAATCACTGCCATAGAGGACCTTTAGCAGGAAGTCACTTGGGAAAAATTACTAAATTCAACTGCCACTATCCTAATAACATGCTTTATTGCTAATCCATTTTTTTCCCACTTATCCAGTGCAAGGTCAATGGGGGTGCTACAGCCTAACCCAGCATTCATTCATTGTGCAAGAGGTAAAGGTAACACCCTGGACTGGTTGCCAACCTATGACATTACTGTTTGCCTTTTATTCATCCTCTTTCTCACTCACTAACTCACTCTCTACTTTTTCTTTTTCTCTTACCATTCTTTCCTTTGCAGCTCATTTCCACCACTCTCTTGCCATTAAAAGGCAAGTGCAGCTTCAATGCGGGAACATTACTGACGCAAAGGGATTGCTCGTCTCCCCCACCCCCATTTCGCTTGAAAAAACTATCTTAGAAAATAATAGGAATTGTCAAGCCCGTGGATCAAGTCAGCCATAAGCAGTTAAGCTGATGCTTAGCAGAGAAAACAAAAACAACATAAGCACAATGAAGAATTAATGAATAGTAGCACCACAAAGGCTTTCTTTACAAACGCATTATGTTACGGTTATTGATGCTGTTCAGAAAGTAAAGCCATTGTCATTCTTGTGATGGGAAGAAACCACATATCACATTAATCATATTTAGAGTTACGACAACATTAGACGATACAGCACAGTTTAGTAGTCATTGTGTAGCGGGATCATTTAAAGCAAAATTATACCTATTTGCAGTATCCAATGAGCTGAGAAAGTCTGCACTTGTATAGGTGCTGGTGATGAGTGTTTAAGCATAATGTGTATCTGTTCTCGGCTAACCTTGTGTTAAATCCTGTTCTCTCAAAGAGGGATTTAAGTTGTTATTATTGATGGTATGTATTACTAAATGGAGATTATTTCTTTGTCTAAGCCACTACATAGGGGTACAAGTGAAAGTTCATGTAAATTTGAAAGGTATTTGAGAGTACCTAAAATCAGTTTTAAGTATTTTGCCCTTGCAAAACCGTTTCTTTTAAATTAAGTTATTTTACTGATATCCTCAACAAGGGTTGTCTTGATATTTTGATGACGTTAATGGCATCAGTTTCTTTTTTCCCCGCTTTGTTTCACTTATATATATTAAATGAATGTGTCACAACCATTGACACTATATATAATGGA
>NW_023339729.1:2800457-2806860 GCF_004916995.1 Morone saxatilis
TCTCTAGTTTCAGTTTTCTTCCATCCAGCATGATGTTCATTTAATAAATTATGTTCCCATTTAGAGTAAAAGGGTGTGCTTTAGGACGTGGTTAAGTCCTTCTCAGTGAGTCCGTCCAGTCCACCGCACGATCATATGAATCCAGATTCTGTTACTGCATTACCTATTTCTCACATAAAATCGTTTCAGTAACATATTTTAGTGTACGGCAACCTGGAGGCTTCAAAACATTGTTACCCAAATGTTTTGGGTCACATACACTTGGTCACAACGCAACAAACGAAAATGCATTAATACTTGTTCTGTAAGGCAACACTAGCATGGCAAAAAGCCTGGAGTCAGCCTCTTCCTGCCTGCATCCCACTGCCTCCCAGATCTCTCTCCAACAACCCTGTGCATTTTAAGTGTCTTTGTGAAGCCATATAGAAACCCATAATGTAATAACTCTGGATAACATCATAAGTGCACATAATATCATTTAAAAAAATGTACAGTAATAAAAGCTGATAATGCAATAATCTACCTATAATGTAATACAAATGGTGCATAATGTAATGTCATTGTGCACATAATTTAAGCTATTACATTTTATGCAACTTGTTACACTATGAGTTGAACTGTTTTATTACATATACATATACATATACATATACACCTTTAAAATGTGGGCTTGGCTTGTCATTAGAAATGCACACAAAGGATTTCTAAGTTGGATGATTGGATGTTTCTTTCCAAATGCACCTTGGGAGTTGTAGTTAACCTCGAAAGCTCCTCAAAAACTTTTCATCAAATAACCACATATTTTCTCGCACAGTTGCTCATGTTTTGTACTGATTATTCAAGCTTTAGATCTTGATGCCCGAGGAAGTTCCCCAACTTAAGTAAAAGTGTGTAATCTTACACTGTCTTGATCAGAACTTTTACTCTCTTGTGTGGAAATGTAATTTAATACCACGTCAAATAGCCCAGCCACATGTAAACTGACAGTCGTTAATTAAAACGGTTGCGTCGGATTCCTCATTTGGCCCCCACCCCTTAAGAAGTAAAAGTGGAAAGATGAAGGTAGAGACCTTGAGCAAATTACTGAGCAAGACACAGAGAACGACATCATGAGGGAGACGGGAGGGGAGGGTGCGAATTTGATTAGACAAGCTCAAAGAGGGGGGCACACATTCGACGTGAGGGCCGTTAATTACCGCTACAGTTCAAAACAATCTCTCTCTCACTCCCGCTGAGTTCCTCCCTTCCCCATACGCCATCAGCCACATGCTCTGTCGCATGGCAGGCCCTTCATCAGGCTCAGGGGCCCGCGTTACGCATGGCATCCTCATCACCCCAGATTGGTGCAGATCACCCTCTCACCCTGTAATTAGCTCGCATAGGCCACAATCACTGTTGTAGGAAGTGCAAAGTTACTGATTGAGTTTCTTAAAGGTACCTGTAAATGCTGCTGTTTGTTCAATGACGCCATCAGGCTCTTAGTAGTCCAAAGACTGCTGTATATAATGCTGAAACACATTTGTTATTATCGTTAAAGAAGCATGTTACTCTGGACCTTGACATAATCATACATTTACACCTGACTGTTGCATTGGATACAAAATGTCAACCTGAATCATTCAGCATTTTTATTGTGGTTCTTGAGGAACGTCATGTCCTCTTACCTTAGGTTAAATGAGAATGACAGATTCTTTATGATAGAGCTGACTCAAAAAAAAAAGGACATGCTCAAACCTTTTGATCACAACCTTCAGTCAGACTGCAAAAGGAGGTGTCACATGAATGTGGGTAGGTTTTGTTGTATGTATTTAAATATGTTTTTGCACTTTTCTCGCCAGCATTATGTGTACTGATATGTCCAATTAGCAGAGAAGACCACTGGCTACCAGCTGTCCTATACATGGGTTCTGTACAACAAAAGAAGCAGCAGATTACAGCCAACCCCTCTCAACCCCTCCCGTCACCCGCTCAATCATCTCCCATCAGGGGAAAAGCTCAGGTCAAACATGACGCAGAAGCACTTACTGCAAATCCACTTTCTTACCACGGTGTCACCACCTTCAAAGAATGTATATCAGACCTCTTCACCCACTCATGATGTGTTTGAAGATACAGGACTTGCACTGTTTCCACTGTAAACACTGTACAATATAAGCATGTAAGAGCTGACGTAGACACTGCAAGCACCAGCTAATAGATGAACACGACAAAAGTTGATAATTACAGTGGAAGCTTTAATAGTCTTTCGGACATCTTGGATTCTGGAAGTAAAAGTGTGTAGGATTCAGTGGCATCTAGTTGTGACGTTGCAGATTGCAACCATTTGAGGTCAGCCTTCCAAGCGTTTAGGAGAAACTACGGTGGCCAGTGATTGGTTTGCTCATACTGGGCTACTGTAGAAACATGGCGGACTCCGTAGAAGAGGACAATATATCTATAGACAGCTGATTCTAAGGTAAGAAAAACACAATGATTCTTATTATTAGGTGATTATACACGAATAAAACATAATAATAATAACATAATATTATATTCCGTTTCTGATAATAGATCCTCCTAAATGTTACACACAAAGAGACTCATGTGTTTCTATGTTCAGTAACACTGAGAATATCAATCAAAGAAAACTTTAAAATTGGAATTTTAAGTGGGTAAAAATACTTCTACCAGTACCACCGCCTTCTCACACTTCACAGCTCTACAGACCAATCTGATATTCCATGTGTGCCTCACTAGCAACACCCACCCTGCCAACCTTCTAAACACCTCCAAAACGTATGTATATCTGTGCATCTTGTCTAGTAAATCTGGTAATACTCCATGCTATATCAATTCAATACTAATTAACCTACCATCACAATTTCTTTTATATAATTTATGATGATAGTATTTTTCAATCTGCCATGACAACTTCCTGGTATATGAGAATCATCAAATTAAGTTACACCGATGCTGATATTTTGTTTCAGGGGAGAGGATAAACGTCAGCAGAGCTCACACAGCTTCATATCTGTGCCAGGGCGGCGTGGCAGCCATCCTCTTGGAGCCCGGCTGTTTTAATGCAGTACTCTAATTGATCAGCATTCATCCCTCATCCACACTGGATTTACGGAGACACAGCCCACGGCTGCCATAGGGCTGCCAGACCTAAAGAGAAATGGCCAAAGGAGCTCAGCCATTCACCATCCACAGTGGGAGGCTCCAGACGCCTTCGCCACACAGGCTGTTTACTAATCAAGATTTACGCTGTTTGTTTGTATATATCAATAAATCACTTCTGAATGCATGTGAATGACCATGAATCTAAAACAGGAGTAGATCTCTAATTGCCTCCCACAGGGCTGAAGCAAATATATACCATGGTTACCTCCCAGGGTTTAATATTAGACTACAGGGAACAAATGCTTTGTTTTTAATTGCTATATAACCGCGGCTTCTGGGGAGATTTTCACTTTTAGGCAGTCTTCATAGCAAGAAGTGATCGTCCTAAGTGCCAGAGGCAAGGCTGCAGATTCATCAGCCACCTATTAAACTCCATGTTTGATGTCAGTGTTTTGAAAAACCTAATTTCTTCCAAGTCCCTGTTGAGAGAAAAGAAGGAGTTTTCTAACTGAGGGATGAAATGATCCAACAGCTAAACTGAATGCGCCTCTAAAGACACATTTTCGAATTTAATGTCTCCGACGAGGGTGAAATGTCACATTCCCTGAGGTTTAGCCAGGGCCTTTCCAGGATGGATAGAAGGGAATATTATATGTGTCTAATGGAGAAAAGAGATATCCTCTCAAGGTCACAAAGTGAGACCAAGATATCTGTTATAGACAGAAGGACCCTTAGAGGAGAGGAGGAGGTGCAGGAGCTGAGGAGATGGTTTAAGTTCCTGTCCTTTGGGAAATCTTCATCCATCTGGGGAGTCGCTGAGAGCGCAGCCAATTCACATGCTCTAACAGGCTCTTAATTTGAGGAAACATATGCCACCGCTTAGGCCTTTTGGAATCGGTTCATATGGCAGAAATTAGTTGTTATGGTGGACATTAGTTGGTAGACAAGATGAGGCATAAATAATGGTATTTACAAGTGATATAAGACTCTCCTCAATGTGCTTTCTCTTGTTTTAATCTGACTTGATGCATTTACACCTGATTATTGCCTGTGACACTAAGAACTATTGGATTTTGCACAAAACAATATGGACATTTTTAAGACCAATATCTGAACACATATAATCCATGGCACAAAATGTGCCTTGTTTTAATGTATGGTGATAGAGAAAATTTAATTCATATAGCATTGCTGAGCCAAATCCCTATCTGTTCCTGTCGATAAAATCTGGAGGCGAAACCACAGGATCAGTGATGATGGAAGTACACAGATCTCTTACTTATGTAAAAGTAGAAATATCACAATATAGAAATACACTTCAAGTTAAAGTCCTGCATTAAAAATGAACTTTAAAAGCACATAAGTACCAGCAGCAAATTCTGCTTGAAGCAGCAATTATTGATTTTTTGGGGCCACTTGGGGAGTAGTGGAACAAGCTAAAAACACATCCCTGAACATGCAAGCTAACAGTATTTACACATACAGCAGACATGGGGTAACATTAGCATTGATTTGCAGTCATGTATCTGGCCGCTGACGTATGGACATTCAACATTCACAGTCTGTTTAGCTCTGTTTTGGTCTCCACCAACTCCTGAGGGAAATATGTGGCTCTATAGCAGCTAAATTCTTCACCAGCTAGTTGCTAGCTTTGTCTGTCTGATGTTTGGTGCTGGACAGTTGTTTTTACTGAAAACATTCACTGGTTACATTGTAACCTTGTCCCTTGTAATATTTTACAGGGAATGTACATATGGAATATAAGCAAGATGATAGAGAACAGCGTTGATGAGAACCTTGAGAATGAACCCAACAGTAAAGTTGTGAGCTGTCAAACCAAAAGAAAGATGTTAAAACGCTACATGGAGTTGAGGGGCGATTAGCTGTGGATGCGCCATCAGGAGCAACCTCTTTCAAATTACATGTTACCATTTAATCCATTGTTAACAGAATAATATTAATTTTGCAGCTTTAAATACCATACGTTATGGATTATCTAACTGCCATACTTCTTTGCTACTATGTCCAGAGCAGAAAGTGACAAGTACTAAAGTTGGCATCCAATATATTACTCTTGATACTCTGATTTAGATAGATATAGCATTTTTAGGCTATTTTATTGAGGCAATTTATTTGTATGACTGTATGACTGCTTAGACATTTAAATTTTTTTTGGGTGGGGATTATTTTTTTTTAGGGGGGTAGTATTTTGTAGAAGCACATACTTATATTTTGTGGAAAAAGTCAATGAGTATCAATGAGAAACTGGTATTTCTAACAATACCAAGCCTTAGTAAGCAGCACGTACTGTTGTAGCTGATGGTGGAGCTAATTACATATTATTTATATACAGCTGAGCAGTGCAATCTATAACAATCCATCATCGATGGAAGAAAAAGCATAATAGTTCTCTCAGAAATGCAGAACAGTATGAAGTAGCATTAAATGGAAACACAAAGTAAAGTACAAGCACTTTGCAGTAAAACTACACTGAAAGGAGAAAAAATGTATTGTTGGTTGGGGAGTTAGGCGTCCCTTCAGGGGTGGAACGATCCTGGCCTTTTGTGCCCCAACACAAGTCCTCCCTCTCTGAATAAACATATTTCCCAGGGGGCCCGGCACAGTCACCATCCGTCCAAGCTCTGTCTGCTGCTTACTGGCCTGAATACAGCGTAACATCGTAACGCTGATTATTCACCGCCACCACAGCGATAGCGCCACAGTGTCAAGTTTGCACTGTAGTTGCTCCGAGCCTCAGCTCTATCCTGCAACCCACCACGGAGGTGAAAGAAGTTTTCTACTACAGTGGCAGCCCCAGAGGGACTGCAGAAAAATGTGGAGTGGGCTCTTTCAGTAATTTCAGTCCCGGCCCCCACCATGCGCATCAGAGCCTAAGGAGCAGATATGGTCCGAATTGTGAATCCACCCACACTGCTTGTCACTCTTGATAACACAGGAACTGTGAGGACGCTATCTACGCCGACAACACATACACATGCACACACACCTACACATAGTCTTACAGAAAAGCACACATATACAGAGACATGGAAAACTGACAGTAGTAGAGGAAGCAATCCAAGCACGTTCATATACACATATACAAATAGTCTGCTTGGAAAAATAATTTCCGTCTCTGATATGTTGTTTTTCTCCCCAAAAAGTATAATTCCCACATTACAATCTTTAAAAAGTCATCTCCTCCATTATAAATTCCACAATCTCTGACTATGCACATTTAGTTCATTTCTAAAGTTTTCCTGCTGGACACAAGATGTCTCCTCCTTCACTGTAAAGTCCA
>NW_023339729.1:2806960-2823982 GCF_004916995.1 Morone saxatilis
TCAAACTCTGCACATACAGCATTTAAACAGGACACTGTAGGAACAAGAAGGAACACTGAGTTTTGACTGGGGTGGGCTGGGATGTTACTTAAGTAAAATTATATGTATAATCAGGAAAATGTACTCAATGCAATTTTTTTTTGTGTTATTTATTTTATTTATTTTACAGTTCAAGATATAAAGCCCATAGAATGTATAGAAACCTTGTATGTCTTGTCAAGTCAAGTCTTTTTCTTCTTTCTTTTTGTGCAATCAAAGTTTAAATAAAATTATTATTCATCCATGTAAAAGCAGGATTTTGCTGTTGTAGTTGATGATTGTGGAGCTCATTTTGAACTGTGTTGTATAGGACTGCTAATCTGCTAATTATGATTATTTGCCATTATTATGATTATTTTATAAATAGTGACACAATTACCCAGAGCCCAAAGTGATACCTCCACTATGCTTGTTTTGTCCAACCAACAGTCCAAACTTCAAAATTATTACAATTAAATAAAGAACAAATAAAGTAATAATTAAAGAGAAAGCAGCAAGTCCACACATTGGTAAAGCTAGAACTACGAAAAAATTTGTTTAATTGATACCAAAACATGATATTTTATTGACTCTTTATATGTTTTAGAAGCAAACTGTATACAAAAACTAAAGCTGTCAGATAAATGTAAAGGAGTGAAAGTATAACGATAAACGTACTTAGTTACATTCCACCACTGAAACCCTCTCATGAAAAGATGGAGTCGATTATGGGATCAACATACTGTAGATAACAACAGGTATTAGATATTCCTTTGCACTTACTCCAGAGTGCTTGCAGTCATGCTCCCGCTGTAATTAGCTATAATCTCGTCTCGATGTTGCATCTAAGGTTCGAGTGCGAGTGGGAGCTTGGCACGTTGGCTCGCTCTTTGTCTGCCTTCTGATAGAACACTTTCCACTCGGCTGAATTACCCACTCCGTGATGCAGCAGAGCAAAAAATGATGCTCCCCCGACTCCTGTGTATTCAGATTCTTTCAAATGGATTCTTCTGCCCCCCCTCCTAATGCTGCAGCGAGCGGCAGGAATTTAGCCCGTTATGGATCAAGGCTCTTTGATATCCAGCTGATAAGAAAATATCAACTATGACTGGAGGTTTTTTTTCTCATATAGATTTGTGTGTGTCTCTATGTGTGTACATATACAGTACCTGCACAGGTGTGAAACCCTGCCATTACTCCGAATGTTTGACAGGCAACCAACTACATTTGACTAAAACGTTAAAATGTACACTTGTTTGACCCTCAGTCTCTGTTCTGAGCATGCTTGTGGATGCGCTGTACAAATCCAGTTCATTTGAAGATATTACCATCACTGGAAAGAATGAAATTACACGTTAACTGTACTGAGAAATGAAATTGCTCTATTACCAAGCAGAATAACAGGAAAGATTTTAATTTAAATTGCTTTAATTTCCATGCACAACTAGGTTGCAGACTTGCAAAAACTTATAGAAGTGTAATAAACTGTTAAACTTCTGTTGAGTTGAGACTCTCTCCCCTGTGTGACATTGATTGGTTTGACCCATCACCTGTCTCCCCTCCTATCAGCGCTGTAATGCTCCGGGTGCCCATCACTCTGTGCGCAGGCGTGCGTGGGGGTGACCGCGCTTCCCCTGACCTTTGAACTTGTGTTGACAACTCAGCCGCCTCAAGTTGCAGGGGAGGCTCATGCGTGTCTTGGATGACATGAGAAGTAATATCACAGGAATATATTGGAAGTCTGCTCCCACTTGTGTACTGACATTCTATTCATGGGGAAAGGAGACAAGACAGACAGTGTGCAAAATATGCCAATATTCTAATGCTCTTTTCTTGTCTAATGTGTTTTTACAGTGTGGAGGGAACAACGCATCGAATTATAGGTATTAATCAAAGTTCAGCAATATTGCATATTGAGATAACCAATCCTGATCTTCCTGCGCACTCTGTAACCTTTCCACAGCAATAGATCTACAATCCATATGGTGAAGTTATTGCTGAAGTGAAACAAGGGGGTCATTATGTATGCGTTTGACCATCAAACGCGACATTCATCAGATTGTCTCCTCTCTTTCCTCACATGAGTGACAGGAAGCAAAGCATGAGGATCTGAAGTTTTTAAATAAAGGTTTTTTTTTTTTAAAGGTTTTTTTTGGCCTTTAATTGCCTTCATTGTATAGTGACAGCCGAAGATAGACAGGAAAGGGACTAGAGAGAGAGGGGATGACAAGCAGCAAAGCAGAACTTTTTCTCCTGTTTGACTGCTGTAGACACTCGTTGCTTAAATAAAAAAAAAACAAGAATATAGTTAAGCTTTATTTCAGTCATTTTCATTATCGGATAATCTGACAAATACTTTCATGCTTAATTAGTCTAAAGAATGTCAGAAAACTGTGGAAAATGACCTTTCGAATTTTCTTTAAATTGATTATTTTTGTTAAAAACTAACAGTTCAAAACCCAAATATAATCAATCAGTAATATATTTAAGTAATATACAATATAATCATTTAATTAGTGACGGGACAATATACGATATTATTGTGTATCGCAATAAAAAACATTACATTTATGGTGGTGAATTTCCATTATATAATAGTGAATCAGGATAATCATGATAATCCTCACATGGCTTGACTTGAAAAAGCAGTCCTAGATGATTTCCTAATTCTTTTTGAACAAGGGGACAAAGGGGAGCCTGCATCTTTCCAGTCCAAGCCTGTCACCATGGCTCAGTTATACACCCACAATACATATATATAGTATTAGGTATATTTTTATAGTTATCATGATAATATTGTATATCGCAATTGTTTTGGCCAAGATAATTGTGACATCAAATTTTCATATCATCCCATGCCTAAAATCAATACATTTTTGCTAGATAATTTACCTAAATGATTGAATGAATTGGTTATAGAAATAGTTGCTAAAACTTTGGATACAACTGGAGCTGAGACTAATTGTTGATTAGTCGTTTTGGAGTCCCTGGGTTCTGGTAAACAGGGATGAATTATTGGGGAAATTACTTATCATATATATTGATAAGGGAAATAATTGTTAGCTGCAGCCCAAGATCTAACAGGCCACATACCATCACTTTCTCTATTCTAATCCCTTACCTACAGGGAGGAAAGAAATTACATTTTGTCCAGGGGATGGTGCTGCAGGAAAGTTCCTAGAATCAAAAGGACCATCTCCTTGGGAGCATACTTTTCTTCCACAACTTTTATTAGCCAATTAATTAGATTATAAAGGTATCTTGTGGGTAGAACTGACATTTTGTACTGAGGGTGCTTGTTCAAAGCCTCTTGAGTAGGCCAAAAATGACAGGGTTCATCCTCTGGGAAGCAAATTTCATGCCAATCTGCCAGTTTTTTCTTGTGTAAAACCGGGAATGTTAGGTTAGAGCAAACTGCAAATAATGATTATTTTAATTATGGATTAATCACTTTCACCATTATACAACTGATTCCTTGGTTTGTAAAAAACCTGAAAATGGTGAGAAATGCCTTCACAATTAAAGTGAATCAAAGTGACACATTCCCAATGTTTGTCTTACCCAACCAACAGTACAAACCTCAGAATTATTAAAAATGCATTTAAATAATAAAAATAATTAAAGGGAAACAGTAAAGGCTCACATTTATTGAGCTGGGACCATGAAAAATGGGTAGGGTTCTTTAATTTATACCAAAACATCCTATTTTATAAGCTAAGTAATATGTTTTAACCAGAAGCTAAAGCTATAAAAAAGTAGAGCGTTTTCACAGTAGCCATTTTGACATGAAATAGTAGGGTAAACACAGGTGTGGATACTAATGATACTAATTAAGGATCTGTTGCCTTAAGGTCAAACAGAGTCAGGTTGTTCTTACACTAAATGGAATGGAACCTTAATTAGTATCACTGTTTTCTTCCCTTCTTTTTTATGTAAAAATGGCTGCTGTGAAAAAGGTCCCTCTGAGCTGTAGTGAAGTGAAAGTAGAATGAGGCATGAAATGAAAATACCGAAAATACCGAAAAAACCTCTAATGTATAGCTCAGTACAGTACTTGAGTAAATGTACTTAGTGACATCCCACCACTGAAAGATTCACATAAAAAGACGGTCATGAAGCATACGACATTTTACATCCATCCCTGGAGAGGTCGTGCCCTGGCTCAAAGAAAAATGGACAGACAACCAACACTATCATGACCAGCGGGCAAAAACGATAAAGGTTAGCTGACACCTCTGGCTTTAGGGAAAATTAATGAAATGACACAGTGAAATCATATGCCACCCTGTGACCACTGCCTCCTGAGGCACGGCGCTGCTAAGATTCAACTCCACATAAATTCAGTCTCCCAGTGACGGCTAAAACTAAAGCTCCTTAAATGCAGAGATAGGCTGCAGGAGCGAAGAATCTTTACTAGCCGGATTATCTCTCTTGTAGCAGCCTGCTCTACAAATGCTTTTCTATCTGGTAAACCATGTAGCTCTAAATTCAATTAGGGCCACATAAACATTTTCATGTGTGGCAAGTGAGCTGTGAAAGGGCAGCAAACAGGCTCAGGCTGCAGCTGGGAGAGACAAGCTGGGCCTGATCTACTTCTGAGGAACAGGGGAGGGAACGGATTTGAGATGCTGCAGGAGATGCGCTGTAATATTTAGCATGCGCTGAACTGGCTGCTTTGCGAGAGTCCAAGAGCGCTGATGTGTCTCTTTATCACTCAGTGTATGTCTGCTGCTGTCATGTTTCCATCCATCTATCTGACTGTGAATGCCTCCCTACTGCCTTCTCTCATCACACACAAACAGACAGACAGACACAGACAGAGAACACAACATCTATTAATTGTAATCACAATCAAGCAATCTTTTTATCTGCCAAGCATGACATTTGTCCAGTGGCATCCATCCAGCCACACTCTACACATTCAGCATGCAGTATATTCATCTTGTTGTAAGTACGTGCATTGAGACTGTGCAGGCCACAATGTGGCTCTAAAGGAACGGTAATGAATAATTAGTGGTCTCTCCCTCTCGCTCTACTTCTCCCTCTGTCCTCCTGTCCTGCAGCTCATATTACACTTCATTATTCTTTAGGCTACCCACTCCCTCTAGTGATGGACAAAGGCACTGCCTGAAGAGCAGCCGGCAGGCAGGCAGGCGGCAAATGTGGGACCACGGGAATGACAGGAAGAGTCAGCCTCCTTCGCTACGGGCTGGATGCCGTGCCAGGCAGCCGGTGGGAAACACAGTGGTGGACTGAGAGGAACACTTGTGTGACAAGAACACACAAAACAGTCACTTCCGCATTAAAAATGAGCGACTGAGTGCAAGTGTTATGCTCTGTTTCAGGAAATGTGGTGGGCTAAAGTGCTCATAGGCACAAACAAACAAAAAAGCACAGAGGAACAGACAGAAGACAAACACACACACACAGACACGCACAAACACACTTGATTAAACTGCTCTCCGCTGTGAAAAAGCATGTTCATTTGTATTTAAGTGCCGCAACAAGATAATTACCTGGGCTGGGTTTCTTCAGAGCTACATGCTACTCTGTTGAATTCCCAGCAAGGCCTAGTTTCCCTCGGCCCCCACTCCCCTCATCCATCTCACTGGTGTGGATGATGTAGCGATGCCTTTGCTCGTGGCCCTACCTCGGCGAATGTTAATAATCATACACAGCCTCCGCTTTCCTATCTGCTTTCCCAGCACTTATCAGTGGGATATCGTCTTCAAAAGATAAACAGTGTGAGCAAGAAGAAAAAAAAACAAGCCTGTAGCTTTAATAACCCGTCACTTATTATTTCAGGTTGTGTGTCCATGTGTTCAGAACAGGGAAGATTAGCCCACTTAGAATCAAGCTGTATGTATAGATACATAATGAATATAATAGCTCACTCCAGAGCTATATGCGCAGAGCAAATTACAAGGTGAGTCAGAATTCAGCGCACGGAACTGAATAGAATTCATTAAATAAAGTTGCTACAGAGCACTCTCCATACAACAAATCATTGCATCAGTTTGAGTGGTCTCATTTAAATTCCATTATGTCTTTACACTGACATGTTTAAAATCAGATAGGCACTGTAATGAGATCCATCCCCTTCGAGATAATTGATACCGCCAGAGTCTGGGCAGACCACACGGTGAAAATGGGGGCATTATTCATAATTCATAAAATTTTATATAACTGACTTACTTTTGAAGATTACACAATAACGTATTCATTGTTAAATGGAGAGCCCGTGGTCAGCCCAGACTACACTAACATTGTTGTATTGAAGGCCCAGACACACATGATGAATCGCTCCCTGTGTGTTTTGTCTGAGACATGTTACGTAGTCTGCTGCCAAATTACTAGATTACCACTGTGCGAGTTTAGTGATGAATCCAGGTGTTTCCAGAACAAAGATTATCTCCCTGATGTTCGCATTTTCCAGGTTTCGTCAATTTTTTTCTGTTGTGATTCGGCTCATCTCCCCATTGAAAAGGTCAAGCTCTGGGACAATGCGTGATAATTAAAAGGGCTTTGGCATATGGCTACCGTCGCTAGCATGCTGTGTGAGTCAATAGGAGCCATTCGTGCCTTGTGGGAAAAGAGGTGA
This sequence comes from Morone saxatilis, assembly GCF_004916995.1. Classification (NCBI taxonomy): domain Eukaryota; kingdom Metazoa; phylum Chordata; class Actinopteri; family Moronidae; genus Morone; species Morone saxatilis. The sequence continues at coordinate 2,813,580 of NW_023339729.1, forward strand.
AAAAGAAGTTCCATTGTGAATGGGAATGCACCACAATGCAAAATGTAACATGATTCAGGGTTGGGTTAGGTTAGTAAACAGCTAAAAAGCTAATTTAACCACTGGAATGACATAACCACCTGACTGACAATAGAATTTAGCTATTATAATAGCATATAGAGTCATGTTTCTAGCCAGCTGATGGAATGTAATTCTTCTATTCACTTCACTTAAAGCTCTGTTTTGGTTTCTACACACTCTCAGAAAAATATTTGGATCTTTAGCTAGCTTGCTTGGAGCTAGTTTTTTTTTTGCTAAAATGGCCACCTACAGGGAATGATGAGAGTAGTGAGAAGGAACCATGCAGCTGTGAATCCAAACAATAGGCTAAAAGTAGCTAAAAAACTCTGTGCAGAGTCAGATTTTAGCGAATGTGCCATGACTTCAACCCTAAAAATGACCCCTGTCACAGTATAGTCATTTGATTCATTGTTAATTTCAAAAATATTAATAAATGCAGGTTTATAGTGTCCTCAAACCACAGGAAAATACAGCAGCCAAAAAACTGCGACTGAACTGCTATTTGCCATTTTCACTGTAGCCTGAAGGCATATGACACACCAGGAATGATACTGAGGACCATTGATTGTAAAGGCCCACTATCAGTCTCTCTATGACAGGACTGGGGCAGCACAGTGGCTACCTTCACTGAGAATTATTAGGATTTAGAAGGTTTAAGCTTCTACTTTGGGGCAAGAAATGCACAAGGAGGTGCCAGACTTGGGATGATGGCTACATCTACGTTTGTTCATTGAATGACACAGCAATATAAGTGAATATTTAAGAGGTTCTCTTTATTACAACTACTACTACAAAAAAAAGGGGTGATAAAGCTTTACATTAAAAAAGAAAAAGCCCTCGTCGATGCTGCCTTTTATGTGCTGCTCTCAGCACGACAAGCCACACTGCAGAAAATCACTGTGCTGTTGACGCAGGCAAAAAGAGGCTCACAAGCTGGAACACGTAAAAAGTGTCAGACTAGGGGTATTTATTTAGTTACACGCCTGTTACCACTCATTACTCAACATTACTGCTTGCATTCAGTACAACCTCGACTCAAGACGTCGTGAATAAAGTGTGGGAACAAACAGAGGAAGTGGGAAAACGAGCAGCGGGGGTCGAAGTGGGGCCACTCGGGGGATGACTTTATTACAGCAGCAAGAAAAAGACAGATTATTTAGCTGTCGAGATTAATGTACAGTAGAGGCTTTCTTTTTCATTATGGGTTTGCTGTGTGTGATTATATATCCATTTGCAGCAGGTTTTTGCTTCAGTGTTGAATTTCTACTTTTGTTTCGTTGCTGCAAACAAATAACTCACTGTGGAAATGAATAAAGATGGAACTTTTCAAGCTCAGGCTGTTATGCTTGCTTTGTCAGTTAAATAAGCCAAAGATGATGACTCTTAATTCAACGTGCTTCATTAGGTTTTCATGTGTTAGGGGCAGCTTGCATCCATTAGCGGCAACACACATTAACACATACAGTATGTGGTTTTGCAGACACGCGTACAGTACGCATAGACAAGTGCGTGCCCCACACTAATGCACACAAACGCACACATTCACACATCTTAGCCGCAGATTCTCACAAATGTGACAGCGTGAGGCAAGTACAGTGTAGCTTCCAGAATCTTTGCAGTCATACCTGGCAGCAAGCATGAGCAATGCACGAGGATGAAGGCAATCTCCTCTCATCTATATACTGCAAACGGAAAGCAACAGCCTCATCCCTCTGTGCATTAGCTTAACAAACTTGATTACAGGTGGCAACAGCTTGTTGTCTGTTGGAATAAGGTGCCAACTCTCAAAGATCCTAGAAAGCAATTATCAGCTGAAACAACATATCAAATACCATTTGGCAGATATCTTCCCTGTGATTCCTAAACAGAGTGACCAGAAAAACAGAAACCCCTGTAATGCAATCAAGAGCAACAATGTTTTTTTTTGTTCAACTTAATTTTTATTTTAGACAACAGGTCCACTGACTCACTAGTTCTGGAGGTTTTGATTGTATCATACAGTTTTAATTAGTACTCAGTTGTTAGAAACCTTTAGATGCTCAAACTTAATATTGTTCTGAGCACTTTAAGGACTTCTCGTCCACATTGGCTTAAAGTTTAAGTTTCTTGTTTAGGAGAAAAAATTTGTTATTTTTTCTTTTAAAAGTTGCAGTCTCATAAAAGTTGAGCTTGACAACTCAGTTTTGACCTTGTTAACAGCAGCGACTCCAAGTCCACTGTCCACTGTCCAGGATTTAGTGGCATCTAGCAGTTGTAGATTACAACCCCCTCACCTCATTCTCCCATTCGATGCTCTGTAGAACAGGACCCGCTCCCTGTGTAGATACAAACAGCTCATTCTAAGGTAACAAAAACCCAACAATTCTCATTCTCAGGTGATTATACACTAATGAAAACATTCTGTGAATATTATATTCCAAATCTGACAGTAGATCCTCTTGAATGTTACACGCTGGACCTTTAAAGCAAGCCTATGTGGCTTTTGCTGGACAGTTACGTAGTTAAGTTGCTAACATTAGCTAATATTAGCCACCATAAGCTACAGAGCATATCAGAGTGCATAAGGCTGAGCGTACTGAACTGAGCAAGAGTTCCTTTTATATTTATATATTTATATTATATATTTATATATTTTTACATTTCTTTTTTAAGAGGAACATTTTTGTTATTTCTTCATTCAAATGTTACATTGTGTCTCTTTAAAATCTGAGCTTCTCAATTTTGACCTTTGAAAGAGCAGCTCCAAGGCCACTTCAGGTCCACTTGACTCACTTGTTTTGTATCTTTCGACCATATCCCAGGGTCACGTTATTTTTTAAATGTGGTTGAGATCATGACAGAGAGATGTTGAGTACTAATCCGAGGTGGACAAAATATTGGAAGCATCTTTCATCAGGTCAAATACGCCGTCATCACATAGTACAGCCTTAAAGTGTACCACAGCAATGTGTCAACACAAACTGACATTTTAAACAAGGTAGTATTACTGCATCACATTATAAACTTGTTTCTACAGGATATACAGCATGAGTGCATACCTTTATAATGGGGCCTCAGTGGGAATTAAATGCCACAGGATTGCAGTGTTAGTGTCACCTCAATTCAGTGACTAACTAAAGGGGTCGTTAGCGATACTTTTACCATGGCCTATCTTACTCTGTGTAGTTCTCACTATATTTCTAAGCAGGATTATGTGAAGGCACTGTACTCTCCGCTCCAGTGGAAGCTCCACCCTCACAGAAAACACCTATAAAAGAGGATGGGGATTAATAATTCATTGATATCCATGACCACTCACACTCTCCTTTATAAGGCAGGCTTACATTAGTACCATACCCGTCAAGCAGTTCAAACAACTCTTACGGCGTCATTAAAATTTTAAAAGCAGCACAGCAAGGAGGCTGGGTAAATAAGGGACAATTACTGTGTTTGATAGAAATGTAATGCGGCCCCCTTTCAAAAGAAGTGAACGCAAACCTGGGAGGGGAAGGAAAATTACTTATAGCCGGTTGAGGGATGATTTATTTTAAGGGCACTTTTCAAGCCAGATACTATGGACAGTCAGAAGTTCAGTCACGTATGGCAGCTGCTTAAGTATTTTGTGCAGCTTGAGCGGGGGTATTAACAGGAAATGGAAATCCAAAAATCATGAGCATCTATCTCCTGCCGCCACCAATGAAAGATGCTTACACAATCTGTTTGGTAATGGGGGGATCTTTAAGTAGGTTATTACCATTAAAATCCAAATAGAAATAAAGAAGCAGACCTGATTGTAAAGTTAATGCAGCGTGGACCCATTTTATAGCCACTTTCAATCTCTCATAGATAAACCAGTAGATCACTTTAATTAGACAATGTGTTAATTGACTGCAGGTCCTGGGGTGTGATGTGTCAACATTAGTCTCCATCAATGACAGCCTCCTCCAGGCACGACACCACTCACTCCGACCGAGAGTGAGACGTGATACTGAGAATGATTGAGGGCGCATGTGTGTGCACATGTGCATGTTTGTGTGCGTCTGCCTGTCTTTTTTTTTACATTAACACGTGTGTAAATGCGTGCAACTTTGTGTCTGCCTGTTTGCGTGCGAACGAGTATGTCTCTGGATGCCTGCGATTTTGTATATCTCTGACCTAGTGAAGACATATCAATGCGTGGGAGGGACAGTGCCTGCTGAAGGAGGACAGAGAGAGAAAGAGAAAAAGCGAATAGAGGGTGAGGCAGAGGGAGAGAGAAACACAGCGTGCGGTCTATCGCTTCACTGTGGTCTGACATTATTACGTGCTCATCGCCTGGCCGCTCTCCGCAGCTTGTCTGTGTTTGGGAAATGGCAAGTCACATCAGCATTACAAGGTATCGCACTTGGCTCAGGAAAAAAAGAGAAAAGTGGATAAGGTCAAGATGCACTGTGCCTCTGGGACTTGGAGCAATCAAACTCAAAGCTTGATTTTCCTTAAGTCAATCCATAGGTGTTCAAACTGTGCGCAGCATGAGGAAAACAGTGGAAAGAAGAAAGGCCTCCCTGGTAGGAGGTACCCCCCGTTCCCTAGGTACCCCAGATGGGGAAAAGGCATTTAAAAGAAAATAAATGAAACTAAATTAAACCTGACACTGGGGTATACCAGTGTAATTAACACACATATACTTCACACACTTCTCACTACCTCGCACTCTTTCCCGCACACGGATAATGTCAGCACCCTTGTACTGCCGAACAGGATCAGTGGCCAAGCGTATGATTATACTCAACTCTCTGAAGTCGTAGCGAGGTGGCTTCCATCAGCGCCGCAGCCAGCGTGGCAATCATACAGGAAACATAATGAGGCCATTAAGTTTGGCGAACGCAGCCTTAAAGCCTCTTGTCCGACCGGCTGGGTTTCTACTATGCACGTGCTCGTGGCTTCAAAGCTTTTAGCGGCTTTATGTGATCCGAGCTCCGTGGCCCGCTGCAGCAGCAGGTGCAATGCATCCTGATTGGATGGCTTCCTGAATGGCTTCCTTAATGTGGTAGCATTTCTCTGCCGAGCGCTAAGGAGAGTTTTTAACATTATGTGACACTTTTAAGTGCATCTGGTGACCTTTAGCAGGAGTTATAAAAGGCAGTCTCAGAATGTGCTGACCTAGTTAACTTCAGGTAAAAGGAAAGAACTGGATTTTTGTGCAAGCAGCCATAAGGGTTTGATGTTTTTGATGTATGTGTGTCTGATGTTTTATGCTTAACTGTATTTCGTTATATTTCAAATTATGTGGTTAGCAGTTCTGCCCTTCCCACACAAAGCCTTTGTAAGCAAATGCTGCTTTCTATTCTGCAAGGCTGAAATCTGCACACATTAAGGTATCCAGAGAGGAAATATCACCTACCATACATTATGTGACTCAACCTACATGTGGAATTTGAACGCTTAGGCATAAGCATTAGGTGACATAACATGCTTTTAAAACCACACTGCATGGAATCAAGAGGTCAAGAGTGAGTCTCAGCGTAACCCCGACTGTTCGGTAACTGCAGCCAAGAGTTTAGCTCTGGAGGCCAGTCAAGACAGATTCTCCATTCATGTTTTGTGGCACATGGCTTCTTGCCACGACATCATACTTGCAATGCAAAAAAACAAGGGACGAGAAAACAAATTTGTAGACCCTAATTAAAAGAGGATGGGGGGGGGGATCGAGGCATAAGGGAGATAAGGATCCGCTGGAAGGGCTATATTATTTATGATATTCTCATTTTTCTCCCCTCTTTCTAACTCCAGAGCAGAGGGCCACCAGAGTAGCAGGAGAGGGAAGAAAAGAAACAACTTTATAATGTATTACCATCAGTAATTTAGGCTGAGGGGTGAGATGGGTTGATGGAAAGTGAGCAGGAACAAGACCTGCCTCTACATCCTAAATCATATTCCCTCGCTGCATAGACCATGGTTGGAAATGCTGCACACGGCTCTGTCCTTGTAGGTAGGTCTCTGGGCTCTTTCTGCACGATGGATGGTGCATATAATGACCATAACATGCAAATAGCAGCCGGCCAGGTTGATAAAGTATTCCCCAACAACATTTTTGCAGGATGTCGGATTCTTTCAAAACAGGGAATCAATTATTGACTATTGATGTGAGTATTGTATTTGTCTGGTCTTTGCCTTTAAATCTCTTCTACATGCCTGGAGCACAGGTGTGTTTTTGCTGCATGACATTTTTGCCTTCAAATGCCATTCATGGGAGTCTGCATGTGTTCCTCCGCTTCTCAAGAGGGATTCAGAAATTTCACACACAGCTCTATTGATGACTTGCCAGATATAACTGACCTGTCTCTGTGTGAGTTCCCATGACTTTAAAGACCACTGGAGTCGAGCCCACTCGCTTATGTTAATTTTTCTCAAAGCTAACAATACTTATAGATGCCCAACCCTCCCTACCCCCCGGATGAAGGGACATCAAAGCCACGGTACATGAAACAAGCATCTAGGAGTGAAAATATAGTGTTGATCAGCCGAAAAGCTGACGCCCTGTCCTGAGCTGTCAACTAGATATGCTGATATTTATGGTCACAGTTTTCCTGAGGGAATGTATTCATTGTGATTATTCTGTTGGGAGGAAATCTCAAGGTTCCCTTAGACGAGATGAATGTTTTAAGATCATACTAAAAGACGCACTGCTAAAGCAATCCATTTTGTATTCAAGCTGTCAGTCACAATACCATTATGCTCATGTCTGCTGAGGGTGGGAGCATTACACAGCCTTAAAGATACTTCAGGAAAGAACTTGCCACTTTGGTGTAGGGATGCTTCATTGGAATTATGCCCATGAATATAATAAATGACAGTTAGTATCAACATTGCTGCTTCTAAATTCTCAGTGAATATCTAAGGTTAAGGCTTCTGAATAACCTGCGTAAGCTGGAGGCACAGACCTGAAGAGGCATACAGAACAGACAGAGAGAAAAAGGTAGGGTAGCGGGGGCCGAGACACCAAGTTGGACAGGTACAGAGAGACAGTGAGAGTGCATTAGCCTTGTGTACATGCCTCAAAGGACACACCATTCCCCCCCAGGGAAGCAACAGCCGCGTCAAGTCTCCCAGAGGTAGTCGTAGTACAAGACACGGCCGACCAACCTGGCTGAAATAAGACTGGGTGAAAATCTCTAGACCAAAGAGGATGTGAATTTATTTATTTATCAATGCCAGGGGCAGTCAAACAAACCAGTCAGCCAGCTGAGATTCATTTACATTTATATTTTAGGTATTTAATCCAGAAAAATGAAATGGTTGATCAGGTAGGAGTTTGATATCTTGATTAAAGGTCAGTGGAAGAGGGCACATAACAGCCACCCTCCAATAAGTCAGTCAAGATGTTTAATTGTCTACCAAAAATGAAATGTGGTAGTACCAACAAGTTCTCCAACCTAAACGATGGTTGTTTGTCATTGTCTCCCAAAACCAACCCATGTAAGCATTTTCTGATCTGGCACCTCTTTGGTCATTGGTCATTGGGCAACAAAAAAACACTTGGTCGTTGTCATTGACAAACTACATGGTTAAGATCCCGGAAAAATTGTGGTCAAGGTTAAAGAGGTCATTATTAGGAAAAGCTACTGATAGTTTTTATTGAGTTGTATTATATATAAATAAATATATTTTTGTGTTCAAACAGACAGGGAATGTTGGGAGAAAGATAGGGGTATACTGTGAAGTAAATGTATCCAATAATACCAGGGATATTTTTGTTCTATAGTATAGTATTTAAATACAGTTAATATAGTTTTGGAGATATCGACTATAGAGATGTTTGCCTTCTCTCCAATATAATGAAATTAGATGGCACTCTGCTTGTGGTGCCCAGAGCACCAAAAAATGGCTTTAAAAAAACTCAACGGCAATCGGCAATGTCTCCTTCCTAAACTCATGACCAGGTTACTCAAGATAATCCACAGAGCAGTTTCATGTAGGAACTATTTTCTTTCTATGAATCAACACGCAGAAGGAAGTGTGCATCTACTCCTGGACAAGAAGCTTGTGCTCGTGTCAGCACAGAATGTAAACATTATTGGCGTCCTCCTTGGCTGAGCTGTAATGTTAGCCAGCTCACGTATCACCCTGAGATAGCTAACGTTCAGCTACAGTTGGCGGACGTAGTTTGGTAGAAAAAAAATATAGTTCCTACATGAAACTGCTCGCAAACAAGGTCTGTGGATAATATTGAGTAACTTGGTCATTTCATTGTTGGAAAGAGTTGTTGGTTTTGCGTTTGCGCTTTGAACAAGCTGAGTGCTATCTGGTTCAGAGAAGGCAGACATATCTACCGCTGATTACCACAAGACCACAGGATGTACACCCAAAAAACAATATTGTAATTTTCCTGGTGAGTACAGTTTCTGAAGTATAGTCAGGTGAAAAATGAAGGACCCCAAAAAGCGTAGAATGGGCAGTAAATTTACAGTCAAGATAAAGGTGGCTGGTCATTCATCCAACCAGCTAGTCATCCTATTAGCCAGCCACTCACTCTTACTCTAACTTAACTACTGCTGCAGATAAGTTAGAGGTCTTCAAGCTCAATCTCTTTGTCCTACCACTCCATTCATCACCAGAATAAGCACCAACGGCCAATGAAGATTAAGTAGCAGATTTCCTCTCTTGAGGACGCTCTCGAGGCCTGGCCCTGACTTCCCTTCTTTCAAAAGAAGAAAAGACTTTGAAATAGAGGCCTCAGTATTCAAGATAATTATCAAAGATTTCAAGCTGAGGGGCAGCGGCATTCAGTAACCTCCTCACCCTCTCCATCCAGCGCACAGTCACACAAACACACACAGACATGCACGCACACACAAACATGTTCCCCTCACAGCGCCTCAGTCTTCACTGCGGGTTAAAAAACAAGTTCATGCACCATGTCATAATCAACTCAGACAAGACTGAATATGTGGGATTTTTTTCAAATGGAATAAAGCAAGAGGAGCAGCCACAACAACAAATTAAGCTTGTGAAACCACAAAGAAGAGCCCATCGGCTTACATGGTTGTGTAAATGACTTTGATTCATTTTGTCTCATTATTCTCTTCCTATGAGGGTCCTCTTGTGTAAGAGGGGCAGGATTTTCATCCAGTTCGTATGCAGAATGGGCTTGAATGTGGTCTGAGTCATTTTAGAGACGAGTTAGTGGCACTGTGAGAACTATTTACTGCTGCTGTAAAGGTTTACACATGTTATGGCAGCAGGTTGCTCCTGTGTTTGAGCTGACACTGAAAACTGCATGTTGTCCTTCCGCACCCCAGAGAGCAACAGAATCCTTTATTGTTACGGTTCTCATTTTGATGATATGCCTAAATTCTTAAATCTTAAATTGAGCATTATTGATGTATTTTTGGATGTATGTGTTTCAGAAATTGGGCAGACAAATGTTCTCAGAAACTAATAGTTTGCCTCAATTTTATGTCAGTGCTGTCATGATCCTACAGCATTTAATCCCTGAATCCATGATACCATTGAGGCGAACATCTCCTGTTTAGGATTATTGTAGAGGGGATAAGACCTAACCTCCAAACACTAAACACCCCCCTTTGGAAAGTCTGTGGTAATGCATCCAGTGCTGAAACCTTTTTATTTGCAGTGCATATACTATATCGCACATTACTGCTTATATATTTAAAGATTTTTCTAAACAAAGTCAATAAAGCCAAATTAATTCCCTCTTTCGCAGGTATTCAGATCAGTAAACACCAAAATTGAGGGGAAGCATATGCAGTCATCCATACAGGGGAGAAATTCATAATCTAAAGAATTAAAGGGCGTATTGGAGATTGAGCAATAATTTACGACTCCCTCCTTCCCCAATCAATTAGTTTGGATGAAAAATCTCGCATCATTTGGGAGTAATAAATCATGCATTAGCATATCTGAAAACCGCTGCAAATACATCATAAATATTTTTTCCACCACTAAGGCTAAATCCCGACAAATTAAATATGAAACTCAAAATGCACGACAGAGCGTGCACAGACAGAGACATGTCTAGATGTTGGAATAATGTCGGAAACCAGCGCAAGAAACGCTCCAGCAGACAGGAGTTTGAGTGCGTAATTGCTGGGAGAGTCAAAGGTCGCGGCCGGATACAATTCACAGTCGCTGCACAAGTCTGGCATTTAGAGAACAGTGTGCGTCGGTGCGCATCTGTAGCTTCCAGTGCACCTGTTAACAGTGAAGCTCAACTCAGCGGCACGACAGAGCACCGAGTCTCTGCTCTGTGCGTCACCGAGTTTGTTCACCCAGCTGCACAGAATACCCTACTCTCAGGGAAGAGTTCCTATGAAATGTGGAGCCGTGAAAAAGCAGCAGAGGAACAACAACAACAACAACAA
>NW_023339729.1:2824002-2824941 GCF_004916995.1 Morone saxatilis
TATACCACCGCGTGGTTATGCGCAGAGTCCCCCGTCAGAGCAAAAGTGCTGCTGGTGAGCTTGGGCTCATCCTGCCGGTTATTCCCTCTCCCTTCGTCCCTGTTCCATCTGAACTCGGACCTTCCCTGCCTGTGTCCGTCTAACAACGAGCCCCGATCCTCCGGAGCGCCATCCATGCCAGTCCGGCCGGCCCACCCGCTCTCGCTGAACTCGGCAAACTCAGGACTGCTTCTCCTCGCTCTCCGGAGCGCAGCATCCTCTCCCTTCTCCTGTCCCCCTGCCTCACCGTCGGCGCGGACACTTTCTTCATTGGACCATGGTGCATCTTCCTTTGCGCTAACTCCATCAAAACTGACATCTTGAGGGAACTGGGGGACATTCTCGACAGGAATGCCTGTCTCACGGTCGTCGTCCACTCCAGAATTTTGGTCGGTAACCCCGAGTTCCCTAAACTCTACTCGGATGTTTTTTAGGATGCCCGGTTCCTCTGTCGGTTCAGTGCGCATCCCCAGCTGTAATTCCTCCAGGTGAAGTTGAAGTGGCGACGAGCAAGATGCGCAAGTTATCTCCGCCTTGGTGTGTTGTAGGGTATGAGCGGCTATCATCAGCCAGATACCCAGAGATAAGTGCAAGCCTGGGCAGAAGCCAGCCCAAGTCTCCATCGCTGACAGAGATTTGGGGAGGGGGGGGATGAAGGACCGTTGGAGACCTTACCCGACACCTAAACTCCTTTCTCTTAGGTCGATATGGAATAACTGACGCCTCGATTGTCCGTCTGGTTGTTTTGGGGTGGGGGGAGAAAAGTGCTCTTCAGCGAAACTGTTCACGTCCAAGGATCTTTGGTCGGGAAAGCCACCACACAGGAGGGAGGAGCTGTATCGCAGCCAGCTGCCGAGTGTGCGCCCGGAAGAGACTGTTAGAGAGAGAGGGAGAGAGAGA
>NW_023339729.1:2825041-2827599 GCF_004916995.1 Morone saxatilis
AGGCTGGCAGCCAATCTTCCACTTCTCACCTGCAGGACTGGGGAGGAGAAAGAGAGAGAGAGAGAGACACACACACACAAACTATACACGTAACACACTTGAAAACAAAAATGTTTATTTTTTTTGTTTATGTTTATGTTTTCAGAAGTATAACAGACAAACCAAGCAAACTTGTGAGTTTTGCAGCTACTGTAGTGTCATTCACACACTTCTACATCCTACACAGGACACTACACAAGGCACAGTGTCCTTTAAATAAATGTGAGTGTTATCAAGAAAATGTACTTAAAGTATCCAAAATTTTAAGTACTTAACATATAGAAATGGCAACTATCTAATCCAACATATATATACTATTATATAGTTTATTAGATAATTATTAGAATATTACTCACACAGGTGAGGCTAAGTCTTTTATATGGGGATGCAATTTATAATTATTTTCATTATCTGATGTTTATTTGTTTTTGTTGTTGTTGTTTTTTTGATAAATCAATGTATTCTATATTATAGTCACAATTACAACAGAGCTCAAAGTGACATCTTCAAATGTATTTTCTGGTCTGATTAACAGTCCAAACCTCAAAATGATCTTATTACTGCAACTGAGTATAAGGAGAAGCAATAAACCTTCACATCTAAAAAGCTGAAACCACGAAATGTTTGGGTATTTTTGAAAAGTTATCAGAACAGTTGCTGATTATTGTTTTGGATAACTGACTGATTATTGAGAAAAATTTTTATATATCTGCTGGGTATAGTTTCCTTCTTCCTTCCTTCTTCTTCTTCTTCGTTCTTCTTATTATTATTATTATTATATTAAGTAGTAGTAGTAGTAGTAGTAGTTCTAGTAGTAGTAGTATTACAGTGCATCATGTCTTAAAATTTCTGTCTTGTATGTCAGATCTTGTTCTGTGTCATCAAATGGATATACTCAGGTAAAGTATAGATATCTCAAATTTACAGTACTTTTTTTCATTTTTAAGATTTAAATCAAACTTGAGCTTCTCTCATCATACTGTTTATTTTGATGCACTGAGCACATGATGCTCACTGAAGATCACGGCACATGAATTTTAAATTCTATTTGTGTGCAACATAAGACAGATCGTACACAAGCTGTGCAGACTTTTAGATCAGATCATAAAAAGTAAATATGACTAATACAATGTATTCTATGGACTGCAACAGAAAATTCAAATTAAACAAATGGGTCCCACACTGGGAAATTCACTACTGGAAAAGCCCAAGTCCTTTAACAACAAGAACAACAGTAAGACAATGTGAGGACAGGAGAGCTCAATGCCAAAACTAAAAATAAAACAAAAGTTATTTACAATATTACTTACTTTTTATTAATTACTATACAAGTAAAGGTCCATTTATTTGTATAACTGTTTTTATATTTAAGATGTGGTTAAAGAGCAACTTAACGCTTATCCACTTACAGTATATATACTATATATAATGCCAAGATTCATAGAAATGCTGGCCAGCAATATCTCTATATACAGCATATATGCAGTAATTTCTGTACCAGAAACCATTCTGCTGCTTTGGCATGGCATGCTACTCCTTGGAGCTCAGAACTTGCAAAGTGGACTCTATGCTAATTACATGCTAACCTTTTAGTGCATCCCCTTGAGTATGCCACACTCACATTTCACTACACATATTGAGAAACATGAGTATGTGACAATAAATCCTTGAATCTACAGTACAGCACAGTAACTATTATTATGAGTATATTATTATATTAGTATTATAAGTATTATACTATAAACTGATTGTGATCCCTTTCTATCATGTTCTTTTTTTCACTTCTGTCCTCTGGATTGAAATTAATAAAACCTTATTTACTTACTTACTGTAATGTTACTGTGCATTACTATCTGAAGTACAAAGTAACTCACTTTGATCTGGGCAAAAGACCCCTCAATCAGCGCATATAAAAACTGAAATTAACTAACAGTTTTCTTTCACTGACTGCCACTAATGATGGATCCAGGCATTACATACTGTCTCTGGCAGTCATCTATAATTTATAGAACTGTAGTCATGTATATAACTTGTTTGGGGATGTGATTTCCAAAGAGATCGAGATATTGAGAATGAGTGACTAACATTGGATAGGTGAGTGAAATATGAGCCATTATTCCACCAATGTAGACAGCCATATTGATTAAAACTGAGACTATAGAATAACACAGTTGAAACATACAAATGCGGGGTCATTTCATGGAACTGCGATCTATATTTAAATACATCTTCTGAATATATAACTAAAACAGGGTGTAAGTTTAGCCAACTATAAATACTTTGCTAACATAAGCAGGAAAGTTCCTTATTGACCTTAAAAGCTCCGTAAAAAGCCACATTGGTTTAGACCAACCAGATATGGTTAGTTGATCTGATTGATTGAAGTTCCCCTGTGATAGACGGTGACAGCCAGATGGTTCATCCAATCACCTGTCAAGTATTTTTTTTAAAGTGCTCGCCCGCCTTCAAACAGTTTCCATTGACGACTTCCCAGATTGATCTGTGTAACAAACCATCCG
>NW_023339729.1:2827614-2833312 GCF_004916995.1 Morone saxatilis
ACAGAAGTCATTTTCAGTGTTTGAACAAACAACCAATGCTGTTATCTTGAAAAGAATGATTTGACTCTGACTGCCGAGGGTTTGTTTATCCCAGTATGAGGTGATTAGTCAAATTAACTGTCATAAATGTTTGCTCATGGTGGGAACTGTTGGGTCGCTGTAAATAATTTTATAAGGAGTACGGTCTTGACCTGCTCTATGAGATAACTTTTTATGAATTGAATGAATAAATTGAATTTAATTGAATGATAATAAATAATATAACTAGAAGATTTCCAAATAAATAACTGAGAAGGAAAACTATGTCATAGCCTTGCAGTGTTTTACAAAACAAACATACATATATGTAGTCTAAACACCAAGTATTTCATCAGTAGGAGGTCACACATGCTGAATCAATAAAGACAGGGGACACGGTAAACACTCCAAAGCCTGGGGAATCAAGCACTGTCAGGAAACATGTGACATTTGGATGAGACTCTTGTGGGTTTCCTGGCACATTAAGCTAAAAGGTCATGCTATGATAGAGAGTCCTTGGACACGCAACTGTAATTGACCTTTTCCTTTGATACGAGGGCATGGATTGACATATGCTTCTATAGGGGCTAGGCTTCATTCACTGTTACACAAATATAATTAGTTAAGTTGCTCAGGGAGTCATTAGCCACATTAAGTATTAAGCTTAGATGGAGGTGAAACACAATAGCTTTTTTTCTCTCCTTTGCATAAGGCATTGTGGTGGACAAGACAAGATCTGAATTCGATCATTGGAGGGTTGGCTATATGTTTTGAGTGTTACCTTGGCTTGCTTTTGCATCTAAATGTTGACCTCTCAAACTGGAACATTTCCAGACTTTTTGGGACACTGCAATTCCAGTACTGTTTAGGGACCCCAGTAACACACTATATGTTATATATATAATGGATGGGTTAGGTCATATACTTTCATATAGTACCAGTATATTCACTCTAGTTTTAAAATGAAGCCCTACACATGGGGTAGCTAATTAGATTTCAAAAGAAATGCCCCTGCTTTCAGATTGTATGATGAAGCTTCTGGCATGACAATTGCAAGAGGAACAGATATTTTCCTATTTTAAAACGTTCTCTTCTAAAGCTTCTAATAGAAAAACTATTATTTATCACTGACACCCTCAGGTGTTATAATGAATGCCAGTATCTTGTGACTTAGCACTAGCACTAGCATTCCTACAGTATCTCTATAAGTATCACTCTGTCCTATTTACTTTTCATGCCTAATAACCTATCAACAGCCATCAGCTAGGCTACACATGCCAACCAGCTTCACTGAATTTCTACTGTGTAAAAGTAAATCATAGCAACTTTGTCACATTTACTAGCTTTGAATATCTGAATCGGCCCCAAATTAGCTGTAGATGTTGATTAATTAAAGACTGTACGTCTCTCCCTTCATGGTGCAGTGCCAGAGTCAGAGTCAGAAGCTGGCAGGCACATCCTGTGTGTACATCAGCCACAGCTTAGGGACAAATACTATTCAGATCATGTCTTGATGCCGCAATGGAGGCAGAGAGATTATGAATGTAAGTGGACACAGATCAGAAACACCCCTTTCGAGTCTCTGCAGCCTGCAAGAGTAGGAAGTGACACAGCTATATTTTCCAGTGCTAATGGAATTTGCTTGTTTTATGGAGTTTTTTTTTTCTTGTGCATAGTCTACGCTGACTCCTTTTCATGAATGTCACTAATAAAACTGTGGTATAATAACAACAATAGAATGTGTGATGCTGTGTGATGCTGTGTGACATTGTGTGACCTGTTTAACCTGTTTTGGGGTTAAAAAAAAAGCTGGGGCTCTTTTGATCCAACTTACTGGGATTCTACTCAAGAAATGTTTTCAATGCAATTTTGAGTCATCCATCTGATGGAACAAATGCGCTTTAATCATCACCAGCCATGTAACAGCTTGTGCTTCAGCTCTGGTTTATATGTTCAGCTATGACTGGATGAGTATTTTCACGCTGCGGGGCTATTTTTTTTCCACTGAAGCACATAAAAGCTCCATTCAAAACCTCTGGATGAGGCATTGCACTACTTTAAAGCTGCATTAATCAATATTTTTGTACCAATGGAGCAAATGACTATGTGTAATATATTTTAAAATGGGTCACTCGCAGCGATGAACTGCCCTCACCTCTACAAAATATTTTTGCATCTTTCAGCTCATTGTTTTGGTTTCATGCTTCACAACTTTATTGTTTTGGTTCACTCTCACCTCTTTCATTAACCTTGTTTTCAAGCTACAGGGAAAGAAAATCCTGATAAATCTCCACCTGTACACTACATTTCTCCAGCAGCAAGCAGCAGGCAGACACAGTCAGAGACTCACTGGTGAACATAGTGGAGCATTTAGCAGCTAATTATTTCCCTCAGGAGTTGGTGGAGACCAAACACAGCTAAGAGGAGAGTGAATATTGGACTTACATTCATCAGGTGGCCAGAAATATGACACCAGAAGAATGCTAGAATGCTAAGGTTGCTTGGTATCTGCTGGATGTGTTAATAGGCAACTGTTTGCCAGCACATTCACCATAAAGATTTCATAAGGTAATAATAGTGTTTCGTTAACAGCTTGTTCCAGGTGGCCAATGCTTTAAAAGGCCTTTAAACTACATAATAACTATTTGATTGTGACGGTTATTCTGTAACAGAGAGAAAAGAACACTTAAATAACTTTCTGAATGCGCCTCAGTGATATTTTTTGTTTGCAAGTGGAGAATTTGGCCCGTTTGTGGCACTAGGAGGAAGGTCATGATTATCAGCTAAAGCATTCAATTTTTTTTGAGTAATATTTTCATTATCCATTCATTTATTTTTCATTTTATCTTTGTGGACAGCAGGGTGGGGGCATGGGTTTGATAAGGACAATATGGACACTGGGTAGGAACAGATACAGGGACATATTTCAAACTTTTTTAATCCAACCATAAACCCTCTTGTTTCTTTCAGAGAAATTAGTAATAAAATGTTGTTAAGATATCTTGCTCTAGATATTGGAAGGAGCAACTGAGTTATTTTAATGGACATTTTTATGTGCTTGTTATATATGCCTTTATATATATGTACTATGAAGTACTGAGTGTGGAACAGAAAACACATATTTATGACCACTAACAGCTGAAATGTTAGTTCCAATTCTACCGTTATAAGTACAATACAATCAGTAGAATACAAGGTACAAATGCAATGGTAATTGTGATTTTGATGTGGACACATTTACTCTCAGTGTCTGACTAGAAGAGACATGATTTACTGGACTTTAATTTCACACTGTACGCTTGTTGAGGCCCACACTGCAATGCAGAATACAAATGCTGTTTTCTTTTCCAATTGATTGAGGAAGACTAGAGTTAGTTACTAATTCAATGTACTGAACAGCTTTTGAGAGTCTGCAGCACCAAGATATAGACACAAAAGCTAATGAGGAGGTATGTCAGTTCAGCCGCTACCACTGTAGTTTTTCCAGCCCATGTGTTTGGTGAATTAAATTAAATTCCAAAGTCATTAAATTAATTTTATTTATGCGCTAAATCATAAAAGAATTTATCTCAGGGCAATTTTCATATCCTGACTACAGAACCATCTGGGAAGTCGTCATTGGAAAGTGTTTAGAAAAGGGCAGGCACTGTATGAACCATCTGTCTATCACCGACCAACTTTAACCAATCAGATCAATAAACCATGTTTTGGGGAAACTCTTGCTGAAGCTAGTCTGGAAAAGAACAAAAACATCTATGCTAACCTCTTTAGCAACTGCCATTGTTGTTATCAGGCAAACTTCCGACTCACATGTCATCACACACATGTTAAACCACACCCCTAGCTCATGCTGTACTAGTTTCTCATGAGATGCTGATTGGTCTGAACCACTGTAGTTCAGACACAAGGGCGTAACTTGAAGCCTGGCACAATAGATTCTTGCGTGATCTGAATTCTGAACTGATTTTCATTAAATTTGGGTTGTTATAAACGTGAAAAATTAAACATGATACTGGTTGCTTGTTGGAATTCATTCAGTTCAGCTCTGTGACAAAGAATTAAACTTTTGAATAGGAACAATGATGCAACATTTTTCAAAGCGGTGACTCTTGACTGTTGACCTCCCCAATATGGCGGCTGAGCATACACATGTCAAATTGAGAACATAGTATCTACATTTCTAAATATCTATGCATGCAACAGCTATAATTCAATGTATAGCTGATATAGTGTGACTATAATAGTCACTTTTTGCACTTTAAAACTCATCAGTTAACATGATATGGAAAATAAATGCATCCCTCATCAATGAACATCCAGCCCGGTGTATATAGCGCTATTGTTCACTTATCACTTTATCAGTCTACCACTAATTGCTTGTTCTTTGCACTATCACATCTGGCAGCCTAATTACTTGTAGTGCTTTTGTGAGTTATTTTTCTTCAAGAGAAGCACAGGTGATAAATCTACCGCTGAACACTGTGGTTTTATGTAACTAATTGTAGCAGCCTTGAGGCATCATTGCAGTGAATGTCATTTGCTAATGAGTAAGGATGCGAGGACTTAATAAACGCAGAAGTTTTGAAGTTTTTCAGAGCCCTCAATTTAGTCGCAGAAAGCATGAGGGGCAGGGGGAATGGTCGCTGTATCGATTACTGCTTTAATTCTAAATAGAGACTGACAGTTCAGGCAGGTACTGGATCCTCCAATGGCTGAGTCAGTGCCTTGTCGCTGTCACAGCTGTGCTTGCCACTGGCAGGTTTGTTCCCCTATCAGTGGATAAGGATATCCATCTTCACACCTCAGGGTCCTCAGTAGGCAGCTGCTCTCCCAAACGGCCAACTTTGCTGAATCAAAGCAGGGCATTTCAGGTAACCACCCTCTCTCTGGATGCATTATTTAGCCGTACTTCAGGGACGTTTTTGGTGCTGGAGCAGGAAACTCAGGGGCAATGCTTTGAACTCTATACCTCTTTTTTGTGTGCACAAAATTTTACGAGTTACCAACCATGTCTAAAATCATGTCCTACCAATATGTGATGTGTTCAATATGTTAACATTTCAGGAAGCGTAAAAAAGTAATTTGTGATTGAGCTGGCAGTGTCGGGAATGCAGAGAAGTCAGATCTGAACCAGCAGTGCTTGACTCAACCCTGCTGAAGTTTCCTTGTGTAAGTCAGCGGTTGCTTGCATTGATGTGATGAAACAGACCTCAGATTATTTGGGACAATGAGAAAGAGACTTCCGTGAAATATAATGTTGATGAATTTTAGAAAACAGGAAGACATAAATACTTAAATAACTAAACTAAACTAAAATGTTGTGATTAAGCAGAGGGAGAGAGGATTTAGGATATTTGCAGTGCTTGAAATGTAAAATTGAAGTTCAAAATACTGCCTCAAAAGGGAAAAAGGTGGAAGGTGGAAAACACAAAACACATCTCATACAGAATACCCATTGTTTTGTTTGTTCCATTTCTGGTTTTGGCTTTTCGGTCGTCATTGCCGGCTATATTAAACTATAGTCAAAAGCCGCTGTCCTGGTAAGTTCACACAACCTGTTATATATTTCTCAAACTTGTCCACATTTTTGAGTAGGTCATATGGCCTAACAAAACACATCCACCTCAGATATCAGATTAACATACGTCATTAACTAGCTTAAGGGCGTTTTCACACATAC
>NW_023339729.1:2833337-2847273 GCF_004916995.1 Morone saxatilis
CACACATACTCATTTCGCGTCCGGCCACATTCGCGACTTTTCAGTTGGCTGCAAACGAACCAAAATTGTAGGTGAGAAAAGGTGCCACGGACCACCTGGTCCGGATCAAAAGACAAGGGTACAAAATTTGTCCGGACCTACAAGAGGTGTCCGGATCAAACTACCTGATTCGGGTTCGTTTACAGTTGAAAACACTTTTTGGATGGTTGCGGACCTTTCGGGACCCCAATTACAAGGAAGTTAGGCATACATACCATGAGGAAGAAGAAAAAAACGCCAAGAACAAGCGAAATGAATCGCTGGGAAGTACGTGGGGAGAGGAGGAGATTCACAGTGTTTCAAATTAAATTCTTAAAATCATTCATGTCAATTTTGAATCTCCTTTCGTCGGCCGATGATATACTTTTGTGCACCTACGGAGCAACGTACATTCTCCCCAGCGAGGGCGCAGCCCTGGTGCTGACGTTGTTGCGCTGGAGGGTAATACCATAATAACGCAATCCGGGATTTGCTCATTCCATTTGGTCATTCATTTCAATTCATACAGAGGACAAAGACACCACGGCAAACTGACAACGACGCCAACCGGTCAGGACGCACGCCCGTCTACTCCACAATCAGAAGGGAGACAACACCATGTATCGTGGGCCCGACCGAACGACGCGTAGGTATGCTCATGGAAAGGTTCCTTTAAGTGCGCTAGCAAAGTTACTATGTGAGAACCCCCGCGAAAATAACGGGACAAAGCGCTAAGTCACAATGTAACTTAAACACAAACGTTTAACACTTTGCCCCCAGAGTCCATGTTTTATCGGCAAAAGAGTGCACAGGACAACAGCTCTCTCCGGAGTTAATTTTGTTACATTTGGCATGGAGTTAATTTTACTCTCCTTTAAGTGCTTAAATCTACACTGAAAAAAATGCTAAATATCACTAATTATACAATTAATTACAATAATCTTAATAATTTTCAAAAATAACATTTATTTTTGCCTTCTTCATGGTAAAACAGATGCACATCATATTAGATCATATATCATGCATATTCATTGTTCATGATAAATCATACAAATTAAAGGTAAAATGTGCTTGAAAAAATGGTTCATCTAAAGGCTTGAGGAAGTGGTGCGGTGGTCATTAAAATGGATGCTATGGTGTGAGAGCTGTGTGCGCTCCAGTTCTTTGATGCCCAACAGCAAAGGATATGTTGTGATCCTGCTGTCGCAGAGTATGCCTGCCAAACTGTAGGTGCAAGGTAATAGAGACAGATGAGTGAAAGACTAATTAGAAAATAAATCATCTGCCGCCTGTCTGTATAAGGAAACTTATGAGATGCAATTTCATCACCTTTTAAACAACCCTAATTTCACACGCTGTAAGATTAATGTGACAAATTTTATAATCGGGTTAATTAGTTTTTGGTGAAGACTTGCGCCCGCAGTTGATGGTGAAGAATTATCCAGACAGCACAGAGTCATTTCTGATAGCTAGAGGACAAAGCAAAAATAACTCAAAAACTCTTTAAATTGTTGCTTTTAAGTTGAATAGAACAAAGACTTATGATCGTCTTGCCAGTAGTCATTACATCATCACTTTCGCAATCAAATTCATAAATGAATGAATAAAGGCTTTACTGTAGTAAATGATTTTAAAACGCGGAAAAAAGCAATGATCATTGGTTTCGCCGCATGCAGACTTGTTCAAGAGCCAAGTGGATCTTGTTTCCACCTTTGAGTAAGAAGATATTCAAGTTAGGACGGTATTGACTTAGCTGATACAGAAATATTTAAATTTCATTAATTTAACAGGGTTTCAGATTGCCAGAACCCGTGTGCGCGAGATGCGGGTCTTTGGTATTTTCTGTACCCTTCCCCAGATCTGTGCCTCAAGACAATCCTGTCTCGGAGGTCTACAGTCAATTCCTTCGACTTCATGCTTGTTTTGTGGTCTGACATGCACTGTGAGCTGTAAGGCCTTATATAGACAGGTGTGTGCCTTTCCTAATCAAGTCCAATCAACTGAATTTACCACAAGTTGACTCCAATTAAGCTGCAGAAACACCTCAAGGACGATTAGTGGAAACAGAATGCACCTGAGCTCAATTTTGAGCTTGATTGCAAAGGCTGTGAATACTTATGTATAAGTGATTTCTTCGTTTTTTATTTTTAATAAATTTGCAAAAATCTCAAACAAACGTTTTTTAAGTTGTCATTATGTGTAGAATTTTGAGGGAAAAAATGAATTGAATCCATTTTGGAATAAGGCTGTAATATAACAAAATGTGGAAAAAGTGAAGCGCTGTGAATACTTTCCGTATGCACTGTATATGTATGTATATATCCCATTGATTTTATGGTTTAAGATCTAACGTGACCCGACCTTACGGTGGTCCTAGACAGAGAATTGAAGCAGACATTTAAAAGTAACACAAAAGTTACTTTCCCTAGTAACTAATAACTTTTATATACAGTAATTGGTAAAGTAATTCAATTACTTTTGAGAGAATTAACTAGAAACTGTAACTAATTACTATTTTTCACACTTGTCATGACATTATTATCTTAGTAAAGGTAGAATTTATGGCTGAGCTGGTTTATTGGATTGCTTTAGAATGTGCTAAATAAAGTAAATAAAGTGGGCACTGAGTATATATGAAAATAATACATAACTTTGGCCAACGCCCACTTCAGCAACTCTTTGTCATCGGTGTGGTGGTGACAGTTACGTTGTTCAGCTTTGCTGTCTATAGTGGTTATGTTTTTATAATGAGTCTGGATGCGCGCACACATTGCTCGTGCACACAAAAAATGCTGCCAACTGTAATACTATTTTAAAGCTTTTCCAACTCAGTTCTTAGTAGAGCTGTAGCTGTCCCATATTGTGTTTAGTTTACTTGCTTCAGTTTAGTGGACCAACTGTCAGGACATGACCACCGGGAGCTCTCGCGACTGGAGCTACCAAAACCGCTGTGGGGCTGAACACAAAGACTACACAGCAGTGGGGGAAGTCTGTTTACTGTTCTGTCATCATTGGGCTGCGACCATTAAATGCACTGGTTCCTACGCAGCACCATGTGTGAGGAAAAGTAAACATTTGGGTTGCAAAAGCTGCAAAAGCCCAGACCTGGCACGCCTATGGACTAGAATAACTTCTCTTTCCAGAGTTCCTCTGACGATGCTTGTTTGTTTATCAGAGCTGCCCCCCTAAATAGATGTTTCTGGTGTGAGTAGATCTTGTTTAAATGCTAAGAGCTGTTTCGACTAGAAGGAGGTCTGAGACTAAGAGGGAGATTAAAGCGGCAATCATTGCTAGGCCGAAAAAAGCGGCTGGAGCCAGGGACCGGGAATTTCCATTTTCGCAATTTCTCATCATCCAATATTTTTCACAGGCCAATTCATTTAAAAGCCCCCGCCCCCTTTGAGAAAGGGACGAAAGCATTTGGTACATGGCACTGCTTAAAGACAAGCCTGTGTGTGTGTGTGTGTGCATTCACAGAAGCATAGAATTCCAATGCATGTTGTGAAGACAGTACATGTGAATGTGTAGAACTGTGTAACTGCAACTGATCAGAAGCAGCAGAATGCGACAGGTTTGGGGAAACCTTTAGAATCTGCTACTGTTATTTGAATGCAAGTATTAATATTAATGCAACTGTGCTGCCAACAAGCTTTTAAAGACACACACACTGAAAGGTGGCAGGGACTCTGGTGACATTTTGTAGTCAATGCTTTTAAGTGATTTGGACAGATGCTGACAAAAACTATCTCAATCATGAACTTTGAACAAGGGGAATCTGCTCGGCTGTCCTCAGTCAACTGTCTTTAGTTACTAACATGGTAACAATAACTGACAGTATAGTGTGAGCAGATTAGTGTGAGATTAGAGTGCTCCCACTCACCACTCTTCTTGCCATTCAATATCCCAGCTTAAATTCAGATGGTGTTATTTTAAAATAGCATGAGGGATTTTAAGACCTGTATATTGGTCATTTAATATTGGTGCTGGGAGAGACACATTACTGAGTAACACCCTACAGCATATGTGTCAAACTCAAGGCCCACAAGCCGAATCCGAGAGCGTGAAATGCGTATGGTTGTCTTGAAATAAAAGTCTATCCTAATTTAAAGCATACAATGACCATAAACTACATCTCCCACAATGCACGTCGATTTCATGACCCGCGAAGTGGCTGCCTCCGTTTCAGTGTTTAACAGGTGGTTTTCCAACAAGCGAAGATTAGAAATGTCAACAATTTGTCTATGGAATTAATAGAGCTACAAAGCCATAGTGGCCTAAGAGCAAAGTTCCAGGATGCTGCAATGGAGGACTTTTACCGTCTGCTGCCCCCTGACTTGATGCCACAGCTCCGACTTCATGCTGCCCCTGTTCTGTCCATGTTTGGCAGCACCTATCTGTGCAAATAGAACATGATCAGTGGATGAGGATGGTGTGTGATATGATGCCTCTGGGTGAGAAGGGATCTACTTGGTGTGATCTGGGACAAGCAGCATCATCTTATCAACCTTATCCAAAACTTGATCAATATAGTTTTGAACTAAGACAACCCTTATTGTTATTTTGAGTTAATGACACATTTTACTTTGTATGTGCAGCAATATTCTTATTTTTGCTTGATGTTTTTGTTAAAGAAAAAAATATTTTGAATTAAAATGTTAAAACATTGCCAGTTATAGACTAAAGTATTAATCCTGTTTGGCCCGCAACTTATACTGTGTTTTAAACTTTGGTCCCTTGTGTGATTGAGTTTGACACCCCTGCCTTACAGGGTATATGATTACATTTTTGGGGGCTTTACCTTTATGACATTGACAGCTGAAGACAGACAGGAAAGGGGGGCAGAGAGAGGGGATGATACGCTGCACAGGGCCGCAGGTCGGATTCAAACCCTGGGCCGCTGCAGCAAAGACTCGGTACATGGGTCGCCAGCACTACCCACTGAGCTAACTGGGTGCCATGATTACCTTTTTTGAGTAACACATACACTTGTTGTTCACTTGGGAATCCATCTCGCTAGGCTTCAAGTTATACGCTTTTGTCTGAACTACAGTGGTTTGGACCAATCAGCATCCTATGAGGGACCACAGGCAGCTACAGCTTGAGTGGTTCAAGGTTAGTGTAGATGCTGACAGAAAGATAGATAGATACAGATCGTTCATCCAATCAACTGCAGAGACGACTTCCCAGATGGTTCTGTGTAACAAAGCAAAGTCAGGTACACTGAGTAGCACCCGTAGCACAAAATGAAAACAGCGCACAAGTAGCAGTCTGAATGTGGCACATACTGAGTATGACTGTCAGTTTCAGAAAAAAACTGTTGGACACAGCCCCCCGCCCCCTGATTCCAACGCCTAAAAGGTTTGGGTTTCAGGGTGTTCAACCACCCAAGAAGCTTTTGGTTGAAGTGTACTGATGCCTTTAGGCAAGATGCTTAGTTTATCTCTTGTCTATCATGTACACAGAAACTGGTCCAGGAGGCCAAAAGAAGAGGCAAGTTGTGATGAGGGTGAAACTGGGCTAGTGAAATGGGAAGAAAAAGTGGAGCATTTTAATCATCCGATTTATTTAATTATGCAATGTTATGACTGTTTCAACAACATTTCAATGACAAAGTTTTATGAACTATGATCATGATCTGAGGTAAACAACGCTTTAATGTCATCAAACTGATTTCTCTGGAGCACTTCAGTTGGAAGAAAGACTTTTCAGATAAACAATGGCTTCATTTCACTGTAGTACTCTAAAAATGGAAACCATATCACATCTCTGGAAAAACCTCCTCAGCAATGACACATATGCTAGCTTATCCCCCCATGCTAACTCTAAAAAAACCTGACAGTTTACAGTGGGAAGGGGATAATTTACCATCACAGTTTGATCAAAGACAATTTCCTGTTTTATTCACTGGAAAATCAGCAGCCAAGGCTGTCAACATATACTAGAGAGTACTTTTTGTTTACTCTGTGAGATTTGCACAATAGATGCCTGTGGAAAAATGTCTAGACACTGATTACTAGTCACTGCTGACACAAAGGAGGGAGGAGTAAGTGAACGATAGCAGCATTGTCACTGCTTCCTCCCTGATATTGTCTACACGTTTATAATTTAAGCATCTCACTTCAGATCAGAAATTCTGCATAATCACAGACTTTTGGGAGGAGAAAGATGATAATCAATGTCAATCTTTTGTTTTCAACCCTCTGACACAGTCTTCTGAGCTACCACTGCTGACCACTCCCCAGCCGATCTGTGGCAGGCTGCTGCTGTGATAAAAATCACACTATCCAAAATCAATGTTTGATTGTGGCATTCATAGATTCAGTGTGTGTGAGAGAATCTTTGGTGCTTTATGCACTATCTGCACTGACAAATTGTCTGAGCTTTCTGTTCCTCCAGTGTCTCACTGGTCTTATATTGTGCTGTCTCCACTCCACTGTCTATGTCACTAAGCAGCACTTGCTAATTATCATGGTAAGATGGTAGTTGTCAAGTGGTGCAGCATTTGGCATTGCCCCTTCCGTCTCACCTTCCTCAGGCAGCGTGTGTAATTAACTGTTTTGGATTGTACCTCTGATGTGCCTTTAATCTGGTTTACTCGGTCATTTGCCGCAGGGCATTTTACTGTGACACTGTTCTTTATATATCCACCTAAGGAGAACTCAATTTATCTATGCTGCACCATACTGTGTCCAGATAGACTTTGAATCATTGCTGGAACTATTCCCCTAACCAAAAATATGTTAGATCAGTATATGACTTTTTGGGGATGTAAATTTATTCTGATTTGGAACAACATATTAACCAGTTTGCACAACCTTCCTTTCAATTTCCCCTTGCATTACAGATTTTAATATGGTCTTTGATAACAAAGCTCTGTGAGAGTGCACAGCAGGGATTTCATTGTGGTGGAAAAGTGATGGATTCATTTTCACAGGCAGTTGAAGGATCAGTCTTAATTATCTCAGGTTCTGGACTTAAAACCGATTCCTGCCCACGTCTCCTGGCGCCTCAGGTGTCTCACATCATGTTGAATGTATTTGAAGTGTGTGCTGTAAGGCTTGTGTCCTTGTCAGGATCCAAAGTCTGCACAATGATAGTGAAATGAGGAATAGGTTTTCTGTTGGTCTGTGTGTCCAAGTAAATTCAGGCTTTTTTTTCTGGACTTCCAGAAAGGTATAGGATTTATGAAACATTTGGGGTTAGAATTAGGAGAAGGGAGAGTGTAGGATTGATTTTAGGGTTTGCGTTTAGGGAGAATAGCTAAAAACAGCTTAACAACAAATAAAAGCAGCTTATTGTAAGAAAGAGAACAATCAGCCCCAGGGCATCAATTTGATATTAATGTTTCCCAGTTCAACAATGCAAAGGCCAAATGGTTGTGTTTGATTAACAGATTGCCTTTATGTAACAAAGCACACAATGGTAATTGCATGCAAATGACTTAGAAATACATGGGATTAATGTATGAGGGCTCCTGATCCCTGCTGAAACTCATGATTTGAAAGTACTGAAGTGCGGCCTGTTTTGTGCCGCTGTGCCTGTCTGTTAAGCCGAAAGTGTAGCTACGATGTTAACACTGAGTGAACTGATTGGGCTTTTGTTTCTTCATACACTACACATGTCAAATACAACTAGGGCATTGGGGAGATGAAGGAAGCTTTTGCTGCCGTGAATCTGACCATGTCTGTAGCAGTACCATAACACTTTTAAACTATTTTCTTGTCTTCGATTTCACCATACAGCTGTACTTTATAACTATATCTATGCGGATAATGAGCCCCCCCTGGAAGGACGTTTCTGCTTTTGAAGTCAGGATTAGGCCCAAATAACCACAGCACCTTTGCCCTATCAAGTAGCTCTACGGCAACTTTGACCAGATCTTAGTTTGTGTTAGCTTTTGGCTGAAACCCAGGTCCTCCTCTTGGCTCCCTCCAATCATGTTTAAACAATGTCTACGACTTTATAATGAAGCATGATGAAGCCTAAGTAATGAGGTGGCAGTGAAAGGCCCTTGTATAGCTTTTCCCAAGCCCTTTAACACAGGGCCCTGACCTTTTTAACTAGCAGAATTAATTGGACCGGGCTAACCTTTTAGACGCTAGCTGTGAAATAAGACTAGCGTTCCCGGGTTGCCTCATTATACCACACTAGCTTTAGAGTGTGAGTGCTCCTTTCCCCCTATAGTTTGGGGACACACAGCAGCAAGTCAGCAGCTCAGATGGGGAATAAATTTCAGGTCAGTCCAATTGAGCCCAGTGCTCTAAGCCTAGTCTTTTAGACTCTACAGTCGTATTGAAATTGTTTTGATAGGACGCAGTAGTACAGTGACAGAGTTGTGCTTTCTAAAGGACATGTATCGTCAATTTTTTCCAATTGAACCTAATTATCATGGTCCTGGAAAGTTTGCAATGTGGTATAAGGAGCCCCAAACATCCACAACTGAGCAACATGGTTAATTTATCCAGACTTTTCTGAATGCAGACATAAAATGAGAAAAAGGAGTTCAGACATCAAAGGTACTATTCACAGGTACAGAGGGAATGCAAGAAAACAAACAATTAATGTTAAGAATATTCAACCAATATGCAGTCATACAGTATGAAGTTAATATTGTATAATCTTGGGAGATAATTAGAAAATTGGCTTACGTCGTTTTGGTCCTGTTGTCGCAGAAACAGTTCTTTGGTATCAGGAAAGAAGCCAAACAGGTATGTGGCTAACTGCTAGGACAGATGGAGTGCAGAAAAAGACAATCACCAGACAATTATGAATACATTTAGAGAGTACATAGAGTATTCTCAATCCCCACTACATGTGCCGTTGTGTATGCTAACATTTCTATTCTGGATGAAAACAGCTCAGCCATAGTAGATCGTAGATTTGATCATCTATGAAAACACATATTAACATTTTATTAAATTTTTATTTAATTTCACCCTGCTTCACCAACAGACCAGTGCGTGCGGGTGGGAAAAAATGTCTCCAGTGTCATCTCCCTGAGCACTGGCTCCCCCCCAGGGCTGTGTCCTGAGTCCGCTGCTGTTCACGTTGATGACCCACAACTGCTGTGCCACTACTAGACTGTCTAAGTCTAAGTCTAATATATGAATAGTGTAGTATGGTATAAGGATCTTTAGTCCATTTTTGGTAGCTTTTTGTGACATGCATTTCTGTCATGATTTAGGTACAGCACTGCAGAGGTCTTCACGGTTCCAAAGATTAATGGAAAGATCCAGAATGGGCTACTACTATGGAACCAAATTGGATCTATCTATTATTTGAAAGCTGGGACCCACAGAAGTCAAACAGGACCCGACCCAGACCTGACTGACCATATATATTGCACTTGATAACTTGGTCAGTTGCATTCACAGTGTCTCAGTGGACTTTGCCAAGGCAGTCCCTTGTCTATTCTGTTTCTGAGGCCATGTTACTCTGTCAGAAAAATATGGATTGACCCCCTTCAGGTTAGGAACAAGATTCAAGCGCAAGAGTTAACAGTATCTTGGGGCAAGGGTAAGATCCTGTGTGGTGCTCGATTGAGACTGGTGCCACTGTACTTGGACTGTTGTGGTGAAGAGCAGAGGCAGAATAATGGCCAAGCTCTAGATTGAGCAACTGATCCATGCTGTAGCCCATATCTATGGTTATGAGGACTTGAGATCAAAGTGACCAAAATTAGTTTACTTTTATATACCGTCTGGGCTCACTTTTAAGGACAGGGTAAGGAGTTTGGACCTCGAGGAGGAGCTCAAACAGAGTTTGCTGTGCCCTCACGGTGAAAGGAGCTAATTAAGGTGGTTCGGGTATCTGATTAGGATAGCCCAGGACACATTTCTGTGGAGGTATTCCAAGCACGTCCAACTAGAGGGATTATATGTCCCATCTGGCCTAAGAGAGCCTTGGGATCCCCCAGGAGAAGCTGGAGGAGCTAGCTAGGGAGAAGGGCGTCTGGGCTATTTTGCATAGTCTGCTACCACTGCGACTCAGACTGGGATTAGCATAAGAGAACAGATGGATGGAAACTTTGTGCCCTTTGTAAATTAGCTTTTTACAATCAAATACTCTACCAAGTTAGGATTGAAGGATTAGAAGTTGGTACTCTACTCCTTCACTGAGAAGAGCAGCTTGAATCAGCCTGACTTCACAGTGGTGACACTCTGGAGTACATCGTAACACTTTTTGAATAACTGAAGAGATCATTTTCCTTTCAACAATATTTTTGCTGTCTGGTAGAAAAGAAAAAGGCACCTGCCTATGACCTTGAATTGTATTGGACCACCTGTACAGACTGAACTGTCATGAATATGATCAATAGCCTCCCAAACCTTGTCTGAGATCTCTGCTACTCACTATGTGGATCAGGGCTGGAAAAGCCAAGTGGATCACCGGACAAAGTGGCTACTAGATTGAGTTCGAACATTTTATAGGTAAAAATAAAAGAATAAATCTAAAACGTATACTGTATGTAATTGTTGTTATCCATACATTGCAATTCAAACTGAAATGGTACAAGTCTAAATACCTTGAATATGCAACCGCTCAGATTTAACCTACATTCAGGTTATTTGAAGAATCAGGTCAAAAACAGAATTGTCTTGTCACAAAGCAGTTAGGTCAGCTACTGTGTTATAATTTAAAAACAGGGTTCCATAAAGACTGCTTGACATCATATTCTCTGAATAACACCACGCCCGTTCAACAGAGCAGTGCATGTAGGTTGTATTGTCTGCACTGATCAGTTCCACGAGAGCACGCCAACCCAAACAACAGGCATCTGCTTTGTCTAGTGTCCAAGCATATTGGTGCATTTCCAGAAGTAGGTACTGTGTGATAAACATTTTTTTTAAACATTTTAATATTTTGCATGACATATAGTGTTGGTCTGAGTGGTTTGGTATTGACCCACAAAAAGAACAGTGTCAGTCAGAAGTGCAAATTCAACACAAATGAAAAATAATAGATCAGTCTGTGGTACTACCAGTTTAGTTTGTATTTTAATTTAAATGTAAAATTATATACATGGATTGATTAAATTATGGTCTACATTTATTAAAATATGAATTCATTCTTATCAGTTTATGTGCTTTGGGGCTGCGGTGACTCTGATCAATGCAAGGAAACTGTTCAGCAGGTGGAAATTCAGAGTGGGTGGTAACTTCTAGTACTTCTAGTGGCAAGTTCATCCCCAGCCCTGGTTGCAGTGCCTGGTTCACTTAGAGAGAAGCTGAAATCACAGAGAAGATATCAGGGGCTTGTGTTGAAAATATTCCTGATAGTTAAGTCAGAGAAAGTCTGCCATACCAGACTGCAGTAATATTTACTTTTACTTTTCTGTGTGACATTTTAAAAGGACAACAATGTCTTTTCAGTTCTTGTTATTCCACAACTTTTTTCTAAGGCTTTAAAAAAAATAACTTTATTCCTACATTAACCTGGAAGTTACAGTTACAGTCTTAATAATCTGTGAGGACCTTCACATTGGAGATGGGGAATCTGTTAGACAAGAACATTCTGTACACAGTGCCAATTAGAAAGACAAGGGAAGTTACTTATTGCCAGCTGTCAACTTTATTCAAATATGTCATATTTTAACAGCAGCTGCTATAAATCAGTTTACTATCGTTGTATTTGTTTTTCTTTATTAAAAACAACAATGTAAGAACAAATATATTAGTGTGCAGTGATGTGGTTATGTACAGTACATCAGTACAGTCAGGAAGCTGGGAAGATAAGGTATAGATCCAGTGTGTAACATCTAGGAGGCTCTATTGGAATATTGTATTCATAGGCATGTTTTTATAAGCGTATAACCACCTGAATATAGGAATCTTTATGTGTTGTTACCTTACAATGAGTCGTTTATACAGGCGCCAAAGGTCACCATGTTAAACTGCCATGTTTGTATTTTTCTGTTGGTTTTGGTGAAGACCAAAACAGGCCTTAAAGGAGAGTGAAGATATGGCTTTTCCTCTGTGTCCTCTGTGTACATAAGCAGCTCTTTGCAAACATGTTCACCATGTCAGCTTTATAAAGTGATAAATCGTAAACCCATGCCCTAAAGTAAGGCATTCGCCACACATGCAGCAAACCCTCTCCCTCTCATCATGCTCTTTGGTTGGATATTTTCAACAGCCTGTTAATTAGTAGTTGTTGTTGGCAAATATTGACGTGTACAATGCACACATGTAATGCAGTTAGTAGTTATAAAAGACAAGACAGTAGCGGTGGTAACGCTCTATTCATTGAGTTTGAGTTGTGTGTCACCTGTCCTACTTGTTTCTTGTCTCTTTCTCTGCCACAGAACACGGGCCTTTCTCATTTCTTTAATTTGTGCCTCCTTGTCTCCTCTCTCCTCCGTCCTCCTGCCTGTGACCCGGAAATCAATCTCAGTGCGCCATCTTGAAGGACGGTCAGTTCCTAAATTGCATCTGGAGGAGAGAGGAGGGAGGAGAGAGGAGGGAAGAGGGAGGAGAGAGGAGGCTGGCTGGAGCAGCTATAATCAAAGATACACGGATGTCTTTTCAGAGTTTTCAGCACCCGTGATGCCTCAAGGAGGCGTGGCAGACAGCTGGAATATACAAACCCATGGCTGGAGCTCTCTACAGATGTATAGATAAGTTGTATTAGTTACTGAAGATGATCAAACTTTTTGCCCTTTACTGTTTGTGTAGCGCCTCATAAGTTGCTTTTCTAACCACATTCCTTAATGACATTTCACCTTGATACAGGTAGTTACTATGGTAACGGCCAAAAAAACACCTCAGATACAGACACACACAGATAATAGATGGTGAACCAACACTGTTATGAGTCGATATTTAATTCAGCGTTTACTTAATCCACCAACCAGCACTGATTTTAGTATGAAATAATAATTATTGGAATGGTCTGCCTCTCATTCCCACAGTCCTCTCTCACTTAAAACGGACGCTGCTGTTAGTTGAGGTGACAAAATAGTCAAAAAGTGTATTATATTGATACTGAATTGACCAGAAGACTGTCGACATATGAAACCCTTTATTTTGTGTTTTTAGAGTTTTGTGTTGTTACGGATACATAAGGAACTGTTAAATGTCATATTTCTTAAAGGGAGTCTGTGTAATATATTCCCTGACAATGAAAAGCAAATATTGTTTTTATATAATAGTGTAATAAACTGAGATTAGTGAAAGAGCAGCATTATTGGCCATAATTAAAATAAAAAAATGTACATTCTTGCCATACATTGTGAATTGTAAATATATAATTATTAAACACTGTTATGCTCATCTGAGAGAGATCATAAAATACAGCAGTAGTCTAAAAGAAAAAAACTCCTCTCTCCTCTGTGTCTCTGTGAGAGGAAGCGAGGAGAGGAGGTGAGGAGAGGATGTACAAACTGGGAAATTAGAAAGGCCTCATTAACTGCCAAACTCCACCTGGAGCGATCCATCTGAATAAGTAAGTAAGTAACACGTTTCTTTAGAAAAAAGAAAAGAAGAAAGTAAGAAAGAAAAGAAACACGTTTTAATATAGACAAATGTATTTCTAGTTGATAACTTGTTGTGCTTGAATGCTGATGTCCTTAAGAATGGTTTGAGTGATTTAATTAATACAGTACTTGAGCAGATGGAGTCCACCTGTACTATAAAAGGGAAAAGGCTGGGGTGGCTCAAGGTTACATGGACTGACAGAAAAAGAGATCCACATCGCTACAGACTGCAGCTCCTGCCTTGGGCCCATTTTAGTGGCATAGCCAAAAGTGCAGTCTAGAGTTATTTTCCTTTTTTTGGGCAAACAGTTTAGTTAGATTTTATCTTTTCATCCTAGCCAACCATCTTTTATTCCCTGTAAATATCTGCACAAGATTCCACTACTGCGATATAAAATTCACTTGGACTTTAAAATGCATGTTTTATGCTTTCATATCTCATTA
>NW_023339729.1:2847373-2853708 GCF_004916995.1 Morone saxatilis
AAAGAAAATGATAGCTTGAGTTTACCCACAGCTAGCAGTTAGTATTCAGACTAAATCAAATGTTGCAGCAATTAGCTGCAGGCTGGTGCAGTGGCCTGGCAGGGTTTATTGGACTTAGGACGTAAACGATGCAAAAAAAGTTATTTAAAAATCTTTTTTTAGTTATCAGCTTTCTCTCTCCTCTCCTCCCTCCTCCGTCCCTCGACCATCAAACAAATGCACGCAAACCAAAAACTTCTTTCTTTCCCTATTTTGCGATGAAAAACTGGGAGAATATCAGTTTGGCTGGGCTACTATATATGAAAAAATGGCAGAAATAAACAAATTTGGCAATTTTACATATCTCTGCCAATTAATATCAACTGACAACATCACTGTGATCTATATATGTACATTAGGTGTGTAAAGATTTACGGTGGCTCACGAGCGTCGTGACTGAGGGGCGAGGTCTAAGGTAATCACAGTATAGTCTTTTTTGTCTGTGTCTATAATAATTCTGAAAGACATTTGTCTTTCAATTTTTCATGCCATAAAGAAAAATACTTGGGATTTCCTGGTATTTTATTAAATAAAAAAAAATAAAAAAACTTTTATAGAATTAGCTTATTTTAATTTAGAATCGAAAATAAATGTCTACATTAAACAAATGTTAAGAACTGTATTAGATTGCCTCATATCACATCAAATCGCACCGAACTGTTCCATATTAAAATATTTCGTCCCTGAATCGTATTGTAGCCTGTGTATCTAGATAGGTATCGGATCATCTCAGAAGGGAAAGATGCACACCCCTAATATACATAATGAAAACCTGCTTTAATGTAACACCATACTACATTAGAAAAATACTTTTGTCAAATTGAATGATCGTCCACCATGCAAGAAAACACTAAAGCGCAGATTCAAAAAGAGACAAGGTTACAAAATGAGTTTCATATTGAGTGATTACATCCTGACTGCAGAATTTTGTAATGTGTCCTTTTCATTTTCTATAGACACAGCACAAACTAGCTTACTTTGAATAGTTTGAAACATTAAAGGAGATCTGGATTGCTGTAAGAGAAGGTGATTTCAGACTTTTAGAGTCAGAGAAACTGACAGATATAACAACAATCTCGCAGTCACCCTCAGTGGAATAATAGACAGATACCCTTCACTGAATCCAAACTCTGTCACCTGCTTATGCAGTATACAGTACATGTTTGGGTAGCACTTTCCATAATGACAGATAGCATTATCACCATAGCTTTTAATATTTAAGCAAAAAGAAACTCTCTAGGGCCAAAATCCTGTGAATAATAATCCTATGTGAATAATTACTGATAATTTTAGCAAGCCAGTTGTTAACTTGTAAGTGTGCATTGAGTGTACTGCACTTGTCTTAGCTACAACGAACAATGACAATGACTTTTTTAATATTTCATGCATATAATTTGATTTGCCAGTATAATCCTCGTAATAGCATTAACGTACTGTGTGACCTTCATTCTTTTTTCCAGGGAAGAAAGAAGGAGAGACATAAACTTGAGCATTCTGTACAGTGAACGTGGGCCAACATTTTAGCACAGGCTGTACTTCTGATGAAAAGATCCAGCTACATGCAGTTTCAGTTTTTTGACAGTTGCACTTGGGTGGCAATTTCCTCGTCCCTAGAAGCTGGTAAAATGGCAGGCTGCATTAACAGTGTGATGTTTAGTTCACAGGGTATTAACCAGGCTTATCCCTGCAGTGTCTGATGAGCTCCTTATCCCTACTAACCCGCACTGTGATTCTCTCTCTTTTTTTTTAATCGAGGGCAATTCCTGTTTCAAGAGGACCTGCGAGAAACCAGAAGTAACAGTATCAAACGCAAACATGCATTTAGCTAAATATAGGACTGGCTGCAACGGAAATAAGAACTTCAAGCTCCCAGAAAAGGCGACTAATATTTGAATGTTCACAGAGTTCCTCTCAGCATGTGAAGGAATTCTTCCTCTGCGTGTGCTTATTACTTTATTAGAAGATTCATGCATGATTCATCCTGGAACAGTAGCATTTAGGGCTTGAATTCAGCCTGACTGGGTAATTGCACAGTAGATATTGTCTTTCCAAACAGTGAAAACGCTCACTTTTTGCATCCTCTTTCAGGCCTAATGAATATTTGTCATTTGTAATTACATCCTCAAGTGGAACACTGACATTTTTGCCTTCCCTAAATTCCAAGCGCCACCCAAACATTTGAAACAATCCACCCTCAAATTGTCTGCCAGCTTCTGTCAGTACAATTCAGCTTGAGGAAAAAAGAATTCCTTATCTATATGCAAATTATAGGTTATCAACTTCAATAACTGTTGAACGAGGTGTCTCCAAACATGCTATTGCCTTCATTTGTCAGGCTGCCAGGGTGGCCCAGTTTTTAATGCAAAGCATTCAATCTTGAGGGAGATGGCAGCAAACACAGACAAATAGTACATGGAAAAAAGGGAGAGGATAGTTAAGAGCACAAAACGCCAGTGACGATAATGAGTCTTATTTGTGTTGCCCACTTCATCTTTATAGCAAATGATAAACCAACCAGCCAAAAGCAAATGAAAAACACCTCCGTAATGCTAATTGAAACAATTTCCTTGCACAGCAAGGGGAATTGAGCAGTTGAGAAGAGAAGAGAAAGTATGTCCTTGAGAGGATCCTAAGACTGAACATTGTCCGACAGCCATCTGCAAAGACAAATGTGGCAGGCATAATTTTAAAATAATGGCTGACATTTTCTTTATATATTGTTGGCCCACTTCATATTGTACAGAAGTTATTTCATATGGCCCCAGGGCAGCTCCTTTCTTAAGACTTATTACTGGCGCACAAGAAAAAGGCAAAGGCATCACTGAGCTTGGAGTTAAAATATGGAAATCACACTGGTATTTAATTTCTGCTCATCATCAGGACTGATACTGGAGCTGGGGGGTGGGGGGTGTTTGGTTGGTGAATCACCCGATGTGGGAGGTAGTGTGGGGGGCTGTTAGGGAGACACAACCAAAAAATCATTGTTTTGAATAAGAAATCTACAATAAATCAACATATTCCCTCCCTTTATCTACTGTGTTACCAACAATAAATATAAGTGTCATTCAGAAAGGCACCTGCAGTCAACAACAGCACTGTCCCCATTACAGAGAGAGTAAGAGTGTGGAGGCAGCCTTTATTATTATGTTTTAATAATAATAATGAATCATTTAATTCATTTTTTTTACATGTTCTAATATGTGATTTACTTTGTTTTTAATTGTATGCATTGTAGAAAATACTGAATCTTTTTATTTTGTTTGCTTTAAAGGTCCAGTGTGTAACATTTTGGAGGATCTGTTGGCAGAAANATATTCATAGCTATGTTTTTATTATTGTATACTCACCTGAATATAGGAATCACTGTGTGTTTAGAATGAGCTGATTTTATCTAAAGAGGCAGTGGGTCCTCTTCCACGGACTCTGCTATGTTGAATACACTGGCTCTAAATAGGGCCTTTACACATTTTTTGTGGGTTTTGTGGCCACCGTAGTTTCTCGTACACACTTGGTTAAGTCAAGGAGTTTCAGGTGGTTGCAATCTGCAGTCTCCCTGCTAGATGCCACTAAATCCTCCACACTGGTAACTTATTCATCATCGCTATGTTCCTTTGTCTGTGTTTTAGTATTCATTGCATTTTTGTTTTGTGTGGATCATAGTATTTTGGAGTCTTCTTGAACTCAAGGCAGATTTTTTTTTTTAAAATATTTGTCTTTTAAACGTTGTGCATGTTTTAGGATTTGTAGGATTTTTGCATTTGAATGCATTTCTCTCAGTGTTTGTCTTCTGCCGTCACCACACAGCTACTGTGTGCAGGGAGCTAAACACACTTCCTATAAAGGTCGAGGACAGTGGATTGCCTTTGAAGTTTTGAACTGTGAAACTGTGAAAACTAATAAAATGACAGTGAAAAACATAATAACATAACATAAAACAATATGATTCTGTAAACAAGGGTTAGAGTTATTTAACACTTAATTTAATTACTTGCTGTTACTTATTTCTGTTAAAACGATGTCCATGCCTAATGTTGTTTTTATTGACCTACAAAAGCATAACAACATATAACATATGTTTACTTTACAGCATAACATATTTTTCAGTGATATAGGAAGCAGTATTTGCACCTCGAAATGGGCTCCCTTGTTAACACCCTATCACCTTTTGTTGGACATACAGGTTGAGTGTGAGGGTGTAGGGACTGGGTCGCCAACATACGCCTGCTGAGAAGGGCCTGGCTGCATATTCTCCCATCTGTCTGCCTGCAGAAAGTCCATCCATAAAGGCAAATTGTCATTGCAATCCAGAAGGAAAAGAGTCTCTTTGAATGTCAGGCGGTTGTATATATCTAATACACTTGAAGGCAAAACCGAGTCTGAGGCACATGATTTGAGCCTTAGAAGCCCCTAAGAGCTATAGTCCTTATCTGGTCCTCTTTCCCCCAGCAGACGGCAACTGTATGAACGTCTCCTCCAATCGTCTGCGCTGCAAACGTTCTTATCTCCACTCCACTTCATACCTTCTCCCTGCACTCACAAAATTGAGCCACAATTCATTTAACTGCATGTTAACGCTTTCATCCAAGAATGTGATATGTGATATATCCATTTGGAAGAAAGGGTCCTTGATATATTTCCTATTAACACATATGATCGCGTCCCCTAAAATAATACTGCTTTAAAGGTCAGTGGGTGGCTGATGGCACGAGGAATGCTCCAAACTAACTTTTTCTCTCTTCATTTAATTTGTAATAGAAGGCAGATTTCACAGTGTAGCCATCTCTTTTTAAACCCTCTAATATAATCACTGATACCAATGGAGTTTGGCCATTACATGGCCCCTCAGAAATGTTGTAAGAGCTCAAACAACAACAAAAATCAATAGCATGAGGAAGATTAATGCTTCAAAGTATTGCAGCAGCTTAAACAATAATTTTGTTACGGCTGAGTACTGACTTAAATTCCCAGCATGCCTCCTGGAAGGGTTATTAACAAAG
Organism: Morone saxatilis; assembly: GCF_004916995.1. NCBI lineage: Eukaryota > Metazoa > Chordata > Actinopteri > Moronidae > Morone > Morone saxatilis. The sequence continues at coordinate 2,852,410 of NW_023339729.1, forward strand.
GTGGTGTTTATCATGGCGCCGTTTGGCAAATGAAACAAAGGGAGAAATGTGTTTGTGCTTGTAGCAGTGTAACACACTACATCACTGTAATTGAATGTATGCAGGCAGAGGAGGGAAAGATGTTGAGTGGCCAAACTAATGCCTGTGTTTGACATGCGAACTAATTTTAAACACACATACTGCAGTATATATACACCCACCTCCTACATACTGTACACTGACATGCACAGCCCATAGCAGAAATTATATGAACTCTAGGGCTGCAAGCGCCCTTCTTTTTCATTTCAGGCAAATATTCTTCAACAGTGCCACAAAAAAGTCTTTGTTTCTCTGTGCTAGGTCCAAAAAACATAGCTACCAGGAATGATGTCAGCCAGGCAGAGGAAGGAATAAACTGCACAATGCTGCGTGTCAAAATGTCAGTGTTTTGAGTTAGCAGCTTAGCTTACTGTAAAACTGTAGAATGCTCTTGGCAACAATGAAACACATGTTAAAGTAAGTTTGAGGGAATCAAATGATTTGATATTTTATAACCCGGGTTCTGAGGCCATAGTCTGAAGGACAGAAAGAAAAAGGGCACCACAATTACAGTTAATTTATGTGACCGTCCCTGAGTTCAAGATGAGTAATCAAAACTATTTGTACATTTTACATGAATTTTTTTGATTTATTTATCACATAACAGGAGATAAATTAACAATTAACATAGTGACACAGTGTTAGAAGTTGGAAAAAGTGTTTATCATTTTACTGTGTCTTTAGGCAGACAACCATATTTATTCTGCTTGTACTGTCAACTCTGCAGTGAAGAAGCCTGAGGTGCAGATAAAGAAAACAGGTTGGTAAATTGTAGTATGGTCACAATACTAAAATTAAACTAAATTAAAAAGTATTGATATTCAATACCATTTTCAGTACAGGGGGTTGGGGAGTTCACCATTTGTACAAATTGATCAAAATGAAGGTTTTAGCACAAGTTCCAACAAGGAAACATTTATCAGTCTAATTGATGATTATGGATGGAGCCCCAGTCCTGATTATCTAATAATTATCACTGAAGGTTATTATCCAATGATAAGGATTTGTTTGCAAGCTCTTTGCCAGCTCAACTACTCCACTACCACAAGAGAATCCGCTCAGAATGTTATGGCTGATCAGTGTAAGTGTGCAACCAACACCTGCTTATAAAACTTTTGCATTATTTCCCAGTTGTTTATTTTAATTATTTTAATTTATTTGAAATGTATTTATACTATGTATTAGTGTTGCATGGTACACCGATACTTCAAAAGTATCGCG
>NW_023339729.1:2853808-2859190 GCF_004916995.1 Morone saxatilis
AAAGTATCGAAAAAGTATCGAAATCGCAATTCTTGACTTGGTATCGGTATCGAAACAATAATTTTTAAAAAGGAAAATTATAAGGAAATTATGAAATGATGGCACCTGCATGAACACAACATTACCAAATATGTATTAATTATTATTAGTATTAGTAGCTTTAGCCAGATATCTTAAAGACAACATTTAAATGGAGGGTCAATTCCAGTATTAATGGTTTTAAAAAGTAGCACATATTTTTATGTTGAATTTTTGCTTTGGTTTGAAGTTGAAAAAAGAGGTCCTTACACTGGTTGAAATCAGAACAGGATCCAAAAAAATTTCAAATCAATAAATAAGTCAATAAAAAAAAAAAAAAATGTAGTTTGGGTTAATTAATTTATTGACAACCAAGGGCATGAAATCAGTCTTAACATTCATTCGTAGTTCCCTACTCAGTAGGAGGGTAAAAGGTGCAATCCTGACAGATACCATCAAAGTCACGCTCACACGCCAATAACCGCAGTGCGAGCAGAAAAGGGCTCATTTTACCTGAGACATGTCCTCTTCATTCTATGGAGCGAGGCCCTTTAAGACTCAAGGTTACCCTCTATCACTGGGAGAAATCATTACGGCGAGACGGGGAGACAAATCTACAGAGCCCGGTCCCTATTCCCCCAGCATCACAGCTAACCTGTTTATTGGTATTCTAACAAAAGAGCACATGGATGTTGTCACAGCGAGGCAGGCCTTTGCAGACCTCCTCCTCTCTCCGCACAATTGGCTGTTCAGCACATTTATAACATTAAAATATGCCTGGCAGCTCCCCCGGCGTTGCCCTCTCCTGCACCGCATGCACTGATTCGTGGCATATCCTAACAGGGTGACGTCCATCAAAGCGCTCTCTGCACTCACGTCTCTCAGCGCTATTGCAATATTCACAGCAAAAAAAAAAGTTTCAAATTTTTTTGCTTGTATTGAAATGCTAAATCAACAAAAATAAAAAAGGACTGGTTCCCGCGCTGTGAAATACCTGACTCAGTCTGCAAGGGTCTCATGTGAGCCTGGATGCATATTGTGCTGCAGTGTCAAATATGCAGCCTCTTCGCTGAGGAGCACCATTTAGTAAAGAACAGAAAGAAAGAGTTAATTTCCAATGGGTTTATTGAACCTTTAACTTGATCTTTTCTCCGCTGTCGAAGACTTGGCAATTAACAGGTCATTTGTATTTCTTTATTGCCGACTTGGTATGTGCCTGAAGTCTGTTCATTTCCTCCTGAGAGCTGTGGCCGCGCTCTCCCTGACGCCTCCATTGATTATAGAGGCTGATAGGACCGAGCCATCAGGGAGCCCATTCTATAAACGCAGCATGCTGTTTGTTCCCCCATGTGCTGGCTGAGCTCTGCTCTCACTCAAGAGTGTGTGGGTTTCACTGTGTGTGTGTTGCTTTTGGAGATGTAGTCAGACAATATGAGGTAGGAAAACCAAGTCAAGAATAATCTGAGGTGAAAGAGAGACCGCAGGAGAGTGAAATAAAAAGAAAGTCTCTGCTTCTTTTTCAGCGTGCAGCTGCCACCAACACTGCTGGTGTCAGCTCCTCAGACACACAGTTTTCCTTTCTCCTTTCCTCACTTCATCTTCCCTCGCTCTTTACAGTCCCTCTTTTGCCTCCTCCCTTATCCCCCCCTTCCTCCTTTTATCCTAGATTTTCCCCTCCATTGCCTCCCTCGTCTTCTCTCCCCTCATCCATCCTCTTTCATGCTATTATTACCAGCAGCATTAACACCAGGTGTGTGATTGTAATGATTCTCCTGTTTGGTAACACGGACGAGATCCTCATTAAGTGCAGTAAAAAGTGGCACATTCAGTGGATCTGGAAGGGAGGCATGGTGTTGGTTTGGTTTTATGAACAACATATGCTTAGACAAACAAACACAACACAGAAAAAAGATATACCAAACTAAAGAACACTGAATCAGTAATGGTTTACATTCTATGTATACTCAACCACACAATAAGAAATTCAATGAAATTAAAATAAATTCAGTAGGTCTGCAGGGTTCTGTTTGCTCATATGTACAAATAGTAACTTGTGCGTACAAATCAAGCAGTCTGTGTTTTCTAATGAATGAACTTCTGTGAACTATTTATTAATTCATCTGAATACATTTACAGAAGAGTGTAAACAGGATTGTTAATATTGTTAGCACACAATTGAAAGCTCCAGTGCAGCCAGTAAATGAGCCTCTGGAATTGTTTTGTCAACCGCTGTGTCCAAGGTTAAGGATAAACCTTCAATCATAAGTCCTGGAAATACCCACAAGTACATTAAGTACTAATACAACAAGTGTCATTCCAGCAGGCTACTGTGTTTAGTTTCAGTCTAACTCAGACACAGTTGTGTTTGAAAGGATTTATCTTACCTTACCTTGTCCCAATATATGTATGTGTTGTTTGACGCAATCGAATCTCTATATCACCAAATGGCGTATGATTAACAATGCCGGTATCCTAAATCATTCTGTCTTTTTTGCGTTTTGCATGTAATTTCACAAAATTTCTTCGGACTTATGTTTTGCAAACGTCACAGAGAGAAAAATGTCGGGCGACGTAGTATTAAGAGTGACGGTCCACATGTGGAGGTGGTGAGGTGGATGAATAGGTCAAAAGCCATTCAACCATGTGACCGCCATTTATGTCCCATTAGTCAGTGTTACTTATTTTAAGTTTTTCTTACTGTTTTGTGACATATTTAACATGAATAAACCTAACCAAATAGTTTTGAGTAGTTTTGATACCTAAATCAAAACTTCTAAAATGCATCTTTCACCAGGTTAAATGACAGGCGAAAAGCTTAAAATATGTAAATATGTACACATGCAAATGTCCTTAAAAGTGACATGCTATTTATACGCCAACCCATGACTTCATCTTGCTACAAAAGAGGTGATAAATGCAAAATTAGCATGACACATAGAGCCACAGTCCCCACATTCATGAGAAATACACCAGGTTTAAAAATCAATGGAAAGTTAATATGGCAAACTTGCAGCAGTCGCCTATATTTACCATACTTTTCCTATGAAATCTTGTGTATGGCCACCGGGTCAATGCAAGCCCAGTATTCACTCCCTGTAGCTCTGGACTCTTTAACTGCTGGATGTTCCACTTTTTTCATCAGCTACCTTTGTCTGTCTGCTGTGTGCCCTTTGAAGAGAATGGCCCCTCTCAGACTATTTTCTTATTATATTATTGGAACATAATTATAGTTGAATCAACGTCTAAGCTGAATTTTTAATGTAAGCGGTCCAGGTGAAGCTATACCGTTGGATTGTTCTATGACATACGTACATATTTTATTTGTTGATTATGGTTTTTTTTGTATGCAACTAAACTACTGTAAAAATAGTGAGGTAAAAAGTACAATATGTCTTAATTGTAGTAAAACGTAAAATTGAGATAATAGCTCTTGAGTAAATGTGCTTCGTTTAAAACTACTCGACAAATTCTCAGCTCAAAACGAAAAACAATATGAGGGGAAGAATACTAAAGCATAAAACAGGAAGAAAATATTACAAGTTATATCATATTCTATAGTGGTCCTGGTGGCAAGTCTGTTTGGTTCCCTCTATATCTTGATATTTCTTGTATCTGTAACAGAGTAAATATTGAGTTTTGCCTTATTGTCATGGTGGTATGGATTTAGTCTAGTTTACCATAACCTGAATTCTTGGTGAGCAATGCCAATTACCTCAGCAATACATTATTTATTGCACTGTATTACAGTACAGTGTACATGTGGAATTAGAATAAATGACACAATGACACATTCCACCACATTTAGAATATGTTTCTGTGCTGTAAGTAAATGCAAGCCAGGCGCAGTCTTAGCTTCAGGAGGTCTCGCTCCCTCCCATGCCTGAAAGGATTCAGCAGCGCTTCAGTTGTTCATCTCTGGAGTTGGTCCACTGCGCAGCTCCATTTGTAGCATCAACTGTCTGAATGCACAGCTTGTTAGCAGCTCCAGGCCAGCGAGCTCGCTGCGGTGCAATGGGGACGCAAGCAGGGAAGCAGCAGGCCCACCGGCACCGCTGGCCCAGTCTTAATGGTCATCATAGCAGACAGGTCGGATACTGGTAGAAGAGAGAGATGAATGGGCAGAGATGGAAGACGGAGGTGAGAGATAAACAGAGAAAGCATAGACGGCAACAGCAAGAGGCATCTTTGATGATATTAAAAAAACAGAAAGGAGAAAATAACAGGGTTTCTGTCTATTAAAATACTGCTGTCATGCGAATATAACTGAATGGGACTACAGTAAAGAAAATACTAGTAATCTAACAGGATTAGAAAAATGGGAAGTCTTTGTGAATAGTGACGGTGAGGATTTTCTACATAGAGCCCAAGTTAGTGTATATTTCTGTATATCTCTAAGATATATAAGACAGAGCATGATCATTGAGCAGAAACATTATGGGTTTAAAGAATAATAAGCACCTATCGGCAAAAATTGGTGAAATACTTTATGCGCCAAAGGTGACACATTTTTAACCAAGCTAGCGTCAGGTCTCTAAGGGGGGCAATGTCAGTTGATCCACCACGTTGGCCCAGACTGAAATATTTCAACAACCACTGGATGGATTATCATAAAACTGTGCACATTTGTACAAACGTTGCACATTAGTAGGCGAGTAGTATTGAAGCCTGTCCCAGAGGAGAAATTCTAATCCTAGAAGCTAAGAAATGTGGTGAAATCTTTCAGGCTACAGTGGTGGTTTGAGATTTCAGTGTGAGCACCCTCCAGGGTTCCCCTTCCACTTGACTAAAACCTGATTAAGTGCCCTCCAAAGTGTTGTTCTAGTGGAGAAAACATGACAAAGTGAACTCTGGGGTGACCTTCCAGTGTACAAAACATGATAAAAAAGCCCTTCAGCATTTTAGATTAGATTCAACTTTATTGTCATTGCACAAGTTCAGGTACAAGGCAACAAAATGCAGTTAGCATCTTACCAGAAGTGCAAAGCAGTAAAGTGCAGAGTATTGTGCATATGTACAAAACTATGTAAAAAAGTAATAATAACATTATAGATATATATATATGAACATACTGGCAGGATATTTACATTATGAACAGTATTAACAGAATGAACGTAGTGAGGTGAATAGACTAAGCTATAAACAGCAATTAAGTCAAGATATTTACAGTATCAGATTGACATCTTGACAGCTAGATATGAATACACTATAGGTAGATATGAAAAAACACAGAAAGAAAGACAGTTCAGTGGGAGTTCAGGGGGAAAGGGGGTCTCCTTGATGCAGAGTCTAGCAGGCTGACAGCTGATGGGAAAAAACTGTTCTTGAGCCTGCTAGTTCGGGAACGTAGCGCCTCCCAGACATCGC
>NW_023339729.1:2859290-2864797 GCF_004916995.1 Morone saxatilis
GGTCTAGACCGAACTCCTTTTTTTTTTTTTTTTGGGACTTTTGCTGCACTTTCAGAACATGAGATGGATGACATGCAATTGACCACACAATCTGACATGCCTCAAACTGATATTATATCGTCTGCAACAGATCACACTCAGGAATCACACAGTGTGACACACAATTTACTAGCAGACTGTCGCACAGTGCGTAGTGGCCTTTTGGCTGAAGGCAACCTATCAACATGTGTCAGCTATTTAAAAGGTCTGACAATCAGTGATTGATATGCCTGTTTGGGTCCAGTTAGGGGCACATATAAACTGACTTTTGTGAGTTATTTTCCAAGATTTTTTTGCGACAGCAATGCAATGCAGCTTGCTGACCCTGTGCCCACACCAGAGGGAATAACATCTCTGAGGAATAAATAAAGTATACCAAAATGAAAAAAAAACATACATACATATTGGACTCAGAGTCAGGTTGTTTGAAAGACAGAGTAGAGGATGCGATGATGCTGTTTACAGTCTTCAGGCTGGATCACATCCACCTCCAGCAGGAATTGAATAAACACTAATGAGTAAATAGAAATGAAGTCTTGGAAAAGAATCCGTTCCCAGAGCAGCCTGCAGAGACAACAAAAAAACGTGTTTGTATCGTTGTGATTAACATAAAGTTGCTCAGCCATGTTGAAGTAAAAACAGCGCAGTAAGAGAAAGGGCACAGTGGTTGCCAGTGTTTGTTTTCCAAGGAAGAGCGAGACAAAGACTAAAACAAACAGCATCTGTTAACAAAGACAAACTGTATGACCCACTTAGAGCCGGGCTCCAAAAGCAAAGGTCTTCTCCTCTATGTTCTGTGCTCTCTGCACTTCAAAGTTGCTCTCTCATTACTCCCATTTGAACCCGGCCGACAAGACACTCCGCCGGCTCTCCACTTCAGCTCGGCTTGTTTTCTGCTGCCCCACTCACGCCGTTCCGCATCCAGATGGAACAGAACATGTCTGCACCTTCTGCGGGGGTTCAGACATCTGTGCCATGTTTTTGACTTTACTTCAAGCACGCTTCCTGGCTTAAGAAAGCTTTGATGCCGAAAACAGCAGGCACAGAGCCACAAGTAACAACAGTTGTAAGTAGAGCAGGAACAATGACAAATTTGTAAAATCAACCAATTAGCATGGAAATGGAACCAGGACAATAGTTAGCCCCCGCGGCACTAAGTGGAAAATTGAAAAACTACCCACCTGGAGACGCTCCGAGCTTCCAGGTGGGGCTAACAACCACAGAAAACTCAAACAAATTAAGTCCTATTTAAAGAGCGGTGACGTGGCGGAGGTGTTGCCGGTTTGTTGTGGAGACAAAAGAGAAGGCAGAAGGGAGAGAGTGAGAGACGTAAAATGGAACAACTCCCAGGGGCACGAGTGTTCAGATTTGAATAACGGAAGCCTAAAAGGGATTGTTGAAGAAATATAGCAGCCATTAGCTGTGCAGAGAGTGGCTGCTGACAATGAGGAAAACCGTTTTCCCTCAGCAACTGTCCCTCAGAAGTGAATGTAATGAGCCCTGTGGAGGGAAAAAACAGTGCAGGGTCAGGGGATGAGGCGTGTGTGTGTGTGTGTGTGTGTGCATGGGTGCCATGGAGAGGTTACAAACTGAATAGGAGGTCTTCAGCCATGGTTAGTTTATTTGGCTCACTAAAATAGCCTCCAGGCACACAGTGGAATGGGGAACAGTAACAGGCAATGAGTTTACTTCCCCTGAAAATGATCAAGTTCCACCCCAGGGCGGGTCTGCTGTGGCCGACCAACAAATTACATGTTTCTGTAGATGCTAAATGGGATATTAATTTCTTCCTGACCGTGCACAAATATGGGTAATTATGATGAAGGTTAGTTTAGAGTACATAGCATATCTCCATTGTACAGAATGCAATGTCCTGAATCAATTCAACTTTAACCCTTTAAGGTACTACTCAATGGCAGGGCAGAAATTCTGAAAAATATGAACCTAATGCCTATTATAGAGACAGACCTCAGTATTAAATTTGTAAAGTGTAAACGTTATTTGTAAATGTGTAAATGTAAAAGTGTGAATCTGCAAAGAAATTCCTCCTCATTGAGACACCTGCTCTGACTCAACCATTGTGTGATGTCTTTGTGGATCCTTGACCTGATTCAGATGATGGATTTCTTTCCAAGTCACCTGGAATTGATTCATGTTGGTGCCACAATAAGCGCGCGTATACCTAAGGGTCAAATAAGGTGAGGCAGGTAAACAACAGGTAAACAAGGCTCAAGGCCAAAAGACACACATGACATGAAGTCAAACAATTGCAGGTGACAGATGCATGCTGGGGAAAAAACATGTTACTGATGGGACATAAGAAGAATCTATTACAACTTAAAATCAGATTGCTTAAAATGGTTCATTAAAATTATATTTATTGTGCAGAAGTGATGACTGACTGAATGATTACTGAGTGATAAATGTATCACAGTGCTCTTAAAACAGTGCTCTTAGCTGGAGCCTTTTTGTTAATGTGACAGAATTTAAATCAGACTTGCACTGTGTTACAGAAATGTTACTAGATTTGTCCTAGTAAGATCAGTGGTGGACCTAGAGAGGTGATATGGCCCTGGCCACCTCAGTTTGGTGTCAAATGCTGTCAAATTGAACATATTAATTCAGACAAATCTGAAAAATAACAAAATGATTTAATGGTCTGTTATGGCCACATTTTAGACTGAGTGGTTCATTTTGATGAAAAAAGGCATGTATTTGGAAACATGTCTAAAGATTTGTAAATAAAACAATGTATTGATTTCTAACGCCAACGTTCAAATATTTTCATTTAGGGGCTTCTCCAAGCAAATATTGATATATGTGATTGTTTGTGATAAAGTCAGCATAGATTTCTGCCACGTCCCGATGACTCTGGCCACCCCATGAATATTTCTCAAGATCCGCCACTAAGTAAGACCTCCGTTGTGACTTACGTAAAAGTGACTCCAGCCCCATTAAGACCGACATGTAAGACAGTTGCATCAAATTTATGTAATGTGATTCATGTCTAAAAGGCTTGATGAATTGTTAAAATACATAAAAGTATAAAAACATTAGGTGCATAGTAACAGCCATGCCTCTGGCACAAAATGAAAGTTTCCCCCCCTTCCTCTTTGATCCACTTTTACTGTCCTTCTGAAGGATACGCTGGTTGTATGTGGTGGCAATGGGAAACCCATGATCCTAGGATAATTCAAATATTACTATTTAAACTATCTATGGTGTTTGTTTGGTGGTATTTGTGCTTGTAGTTGCTCTTACCTGAAAAGAGAAGAAAAGAAGGTTACATGAGCCAGGGTTGTGCCAAGCAAGGAAGTAAATCTTAAAAAAAAAAAACACTTACATTTTCTAAGTAGAAACAGTGGCATATCTGCCCATGTTAGTGTTGTTGCCACATTTTAGAAAAACAGAAAAAAAACTGCATCTGCCAGATGCAGCCAAAATCAACAATATGAGAGCGGTGAGTAACATTACGGCTTTGGGCCAGACCAACATGTCCTCATACCTAACGACAATACCCACATTTTAATTGATACTGGCAGAATATATAATATAAAATAATATAATATTCAAAGGCATTTTTTTAATAATGTATAATTACCTGAATATAGGAATCGTTACGTTTACATTACCTTAGAATGAGCCGTTTTTATCGACCATTTGTTGCCTTACATAGAGTCCCCCATGTTGAACCGCCGTGTTTCTACAGCAGACCAGGATAGACAAATCAAACACTGGCTGTAGATAGGGTCTTTTGCATTTTTTGTGAGTTTCGCAGCCACCATAGTTTCTTCTACACTCTTCACAGATGGTCTTTTTTCCAGGTTGTCAAAGCCAGACACCAGCGGTGTTCTTTTAGTTGCAATCTCCCAAAACCTCCCTGCTAGATGCCACTAAGTCCTCCACATTGATCCTTTAAATAAGGTACATTTAAGTCACATGCATTCATTCAGTGATGGCAAAGCCCATCAAACAGAGACTAATGTGTTCAGTCACATCCACACACCGATGCTCAGCATGGTGAGCAATTTGGGGTTCAGTATCTTGCTCAAGGATACTTCGACATGTGGCGGGAGGAGCCTTCCGATTAGTGGATGACCCGCTCTGCCTCTGAGCCACAGCCAACAGCTTTTGTGTTTTGGTTCACTCTCACAGATCATCAGGCCTGTTTGCAGCGGTTGCAGGCAGCTGTTTTCAGTGAAATAACACTCTAATAAATCCACTGTACACTACGTCCCCAGCACCAAACAACAGACAGACACAGTTATCGACTTGCTGGTGAACAGACTGGACCACTTAGAAGCTAAAGAGTCAGATAATTTTAGCAGGAGTTGGTGAAGAACAAACTTATATTCATGAGGTGGCCAGACACACGATTCCATGCTGGATGTGTAACTATAAATATGCAATTGCAACTATCCAACACATTCGCTGTAACACCTTTATAATAGGTGATAATATAATGTGCGCTGCCTCGAAGTGGAAAAAAAACCCATAAATTAATGCTGCTTTTACAACATGGCAACAGCGATGTTTGTAGGTTGGCTGTGATTTACACCCTGAGACTGAACCAACTGAAGAGTAAACATGTCAGTAAGCCATTCTTTCATTTTGCAATTTGCAAAGAAATTGTAGAAATACAAGAAGGCACAGTCCCAGCAAAAGCTTTGGTTGTGCTGTTGTGTCTAAGAGTTCCAAACATCCATTTGTAGGGTCCCATTTTCACCAGTAGGCTCTCACGACAGTCCAGGCTCGTCATCTGTGGGACGGGTGAGGACAGTCTTCTCTCATCACTCTCTTGATCTCCAGATTGGGAGCAGGCAGGCAATTCCTTTGTGCTGACAGGCAACGGCAGTCCCTCTGAAGAGGAAGAATCACACTTTGTAATGAGGTATCTTCCCCAAATAGGCTCAGGAGGACAGGCAGAAGAGGTAGCGGCACGGGAGCTGACACAGGGGTATGATGGGAATTAAAATACCCTGCGTACGAGAGGAACATCACAAGGATGATAATGCTTCTTTGGTTCAGTGTAGAGTAGTAACTGTCACTACAGACTTTAAAATTCAAATTCAGTCAGTTAGTGCACTGTGACACAGCCAGGATAAAGTTCATTTTACACTGCCGACAGATCTCTTACCCTTCTAGAAACATGTCAGATATTCTTAAATATAATCAAATTTTCTTGTATTGAGCAAAAGAATCTGCCACTTGTACACTTTGAGCCAATTTTGCTTGACAAGAGTTCTTAAAACTAGCATAAAAAGCTAGCCACTATAAGACTATAATGGACCTTAAAACTAGAAGAAATGGCAAAAATGTAAGCAAGTTGTGTTTTTTACAAGCAATAAAAACTGAGTTATTTAATTTAATTTGTACCTGAATAAAATCTTAAATCTTTAAAATAGGACACAGTTTCTTCAGGCAGCATAATAAAAGTAAGTGATTTTGTCTTAAATAAAGGCACCAGA
>NW_023339729.1:2864897-2878758 GCF_004916995.1 Morone saxatilis
ACATTAATGGTGTCACTATGATCTGAAATCTGCAGTGGTTTTCATTGCAACATATGACATAAGAAATATGAACGAAGAAAGGACAAAATTGGAAACTGATGATCTGCAAAAATTCTGAAAGCAGTAATAATTGGAAGTCGGAAAAATCAGGAAGTTGTGATAGCAACCATTAACACAAATTCAACTAATCCCTGTGAATTCTGTGCGACCATTTTTCGGCACATTTAACAAATCATTGGAAGACGGAGACCATGCAGACATGTGTAACACAAACATCAGTGTGTTATTCTAACTGGAACAAATTTTAATGAATTATACAAAAAAAGCAACTATTTTTGCAACCTTCACTTTCTCCTGCAATTGCATTGAAAAAATGTGCAACAGTATCGCAACATTCAACGTGATGTTTTAGAAACGCGGCAGTGAAATCAAGTATTTTAGGCTGCAACAATCCCAGAAATGCCTGCTAAAGCCTGGAGGGACTGAATAATATGATGTTATAATTAGAGAGCTGCTTATGTTGATGAAGTATATTATTTAGATAAACAGCTAACGGTGGCTAATGGCTGACAGTTGTAGCCAGTTTTCTCCTTAGGCTCTCTAGCAGTACAAAAACCATTCACTGTTCACTTATATGCCAAGCTGTCCACTATATGCAGTTATAACTGATCAGGAAACACTTATTAAAACTGCAAAGTGCTTTTTTTTTGGGGTAAAAATGAAACTGTCCTCCCCACAAGAATGATCAATCGACATATAAAAGATGGACATTGCGTCTCCAATTCCTCCCACTGTACAAGCATTGGTCAAATATCCAAAAAGAGCCAAAATATCCCAGATAAAGCTGCTGCCATCTTTCGCCAAAAGGGGCCAGTGTCTGCGCAGTAGTGATCAGAGTCTCCACCGCAAAGTCCCACCCAGCCGACTCAATCGTAAGCAGGCATCATATTTTTGAAGGACTTTGGAGGTCCAAAAGCATCAGGTATTTTATTTACAAGTGTTTCTCAAACTATGGTGGTAAGCAGAGAAATCTCCAAAATTAACTACATTAATATAAAAAGATATGATGCAATCAAATACAGAATACAGAAACCACTGTTTTGGATTCACCAACACTCAACAATAAATAATCTTCTTATTAGGAAATTAACCTGCATCCTGTGTGAACTGCCTCTAGCTGAATAGGGTCGGCCTATGCTACTGTATTTAAACGTCTGTCATAGTGGTAGTACGTGGAAAGCCTAATATTTTTTTCAGGTGGTACGTGGTTTAAAAAGTTTGAGAAACACTGATATAAGACATAGAAAAGCATTCTTGTAGGCTGTTTTCTTTCCTATCATTGGAAGTACTGCTCTGTTGTTATGCAAGGAAAGGTAAACCACAGGTGTTGCCCCACTAACATTAACTCCATGTGGCATGTTGCCTGCATCCTGCTTATCTCACAGCTTTCTCAGAAAGGCCCAAATAGTCAACTCCTCCCTCTTATGCACAGAGAGACCAATAGCACCCAAATACTAGTCCCTGAACATGTACACAAGAAACACTTCAGCTGTATCACCTGAGCTGGACACAAATTGTTTGAAAGTCATTTGGTAAGAACTCAAAACAAGACAGAAGATATCCTGGCATTATAATAACTGTTGTGCTCTCTACGGTCTTGGAAAGGGAAAGGAGGAAGGGGAAATACAGGTCACCATTAGGTGGGCAGAATATTCATCAGCAACCTGACTCACAGCAAGATCCTCTCCTGAATCCCTGCCAGTCAGTAGTGGGGGGTTAGTGCAAAAGAGATGCACAGTATTTCTACTCTTCATTGAATAGCAAGTCCCTTTAAAGTACTATTGGAAATTATTTTCTCAAAAGTTTAAACCAATAAATTGTCTGGTTTATCAGGTCCACTAGGTTTTATTATTAAGCTATTAATTACAGCCTACTCTCAGGCAGAGAATTTATTGTTACAGCTTTAAATAAAATAAACTCATAGAATCAGGTACACTGGACTGCATTACACTGTTAATGAGCCCCTCTTGTGTTTTCCCTTGACTTTTTAAATAAAAGAAAGGATGCTCCACTGGTGCTGATGATGGGCTACTTGTTGCCATACTGTTTCACTGCTACTTGATTTATATAATATGCCAACACACACTTGAATATATTGTCTTAATATTTTCATGCTGACATTTTATCTATAGGTATTAGCCCACTCTCATCTTCTTCCCCTTTTTTATCTTCTTGTCTTTGCTCTGGTCCAGTTTTTAGGTGTTTATTTTTGCTGGTGCTCTATTTTATCAGTATCTGGTGTCTCAGATTGCAGTTGAAATACATTTGAAAAATTGACCTTTGCTTTTTATTGCTTTCATCTGTCTTTGGGAAGTCCTTTTCCCACATAATCTGCTTTTTTTTCAGTGTACCAGAGCTTGAGTCAGCCATATGAAAATGGCTGAAATTGGATTTGATATACTTGCTATATAACTATAACCCTAAATATAATCTATTTCCTATACCTATACCTATTAATTAATAATATATGAAGACCTTTCCAGGCATGTGTTACACAAACAATATAAATTGAACATGTAAATGTAATACTTAACATGTAAGGCAAAATGTTTTGTTCCACTTGTGCCTTCTGCTGCTACAATATTCATAACACACAGGTAGGAAAGTGTTGGATGGAATAATTAATATGCCAACAATTGTATTATTCTATTTTGTTGCATTCAGGTCATGGAATCACCAAATGTAGAAGTATTTATCATCTGAGGAGCACTAATATACTTTGCAAATGCCATAGAAATCACCCTGTTACATCATGCCATATGTTCTGTAAGAGTGGAAATGTTGGTGCAAGGTAGGTGCAAAGTAGATTTTATGGTATTTTGGTCATTTGGTAAAAACTGACAAATTTATTTTACTCAAGGAGTGGCCAAATGGTACATCCTCTGAATTAATGAGCTCACTAGATATCTGTTCTACCTGATGGTGGTGCTACAGGGAAGGTCAGAGGTTCACTAACAACTAGGGAGGTCCCCTAATAGTCGACTGTTAGTCGATGAGAAAAGTCTTACGACGCACTTACTTTGTTTTTGTGTTATTTATTTTGAAGTTATTTATTCTGTGTTTTAAACAGCGATACTTGTGTTATTCTGCTGAGTTCCCTCACATTCAGAATCATTACCACGACTAGTCGACTAGGAACATTTTAAGTCAGGGACAGCTGTACTAATAACATTCAGATATGCTTGAAATAAAGTAATTTGTATGACCACATCTGAAGATTAAAAGTATTTATAACTGTTTCAAATGACCAGACTTGAAGGTAAAGTGAAAAACCTTTCGTCACAGAGACAATGTGATAACCGTTTACACAGGGATAATGACAGACACTTTCAGACAGTCTTCCCTGAAAAGCCTTCATAGTGTTTCACTCATATTTTTTTACACTTGAAAAGTGACAGTTGTATGAAGAGCTTGAGAGACAAGTTGAAGTCCTGCCTCTGCACACTCAGCCATTGATGTGCTATGTTGCCATTCTTGTTGGGTTGTCATTTTGGGATAGTTTAAGTACAGCCTTGTTGGGGCATACTGATCAAATCAGGGCTCATCCTCTGAGGAGCATGAATATCCAGAGCACATTAAATGGAAATCCAGCCTCTTGATTTTTAGTATCTTGCGCAAAAAGATGGTACAAAAAGACAAGGTTTATGGTGTGACCTAATTGGAAAGGGTCCTCCATCTGGGGATCATTAATGTTCTCAGTAGAAATGTGGCTGATGGTAGTGCTAAATTCAGTGCTAGAAGATTTCACCATGTATTTTGGGCCACCAAATATCCAAAGCAAATATACTGTACAGATACTGCACATTACCACGTATCAGCATGTTGGTTGGGAAAAATTTCAGATGAAGATCATGTCATAAAATATCAAGGGGCACTCATATCCATACCAAGATGTATGGCAATCTGCGCAGTAGTTGTATTGATAAGTTGCTGTGGGCCACAGTGTTGGGCAGACTGTCTGGTGACTCACTAGCCAGCATGACCTTCCTGCTGCTAGAGGGCAAAACTGTAAATATCCTGTTGTATGTAGAAATTACATTTTCTAGACCCCTATGGAACAACATGGAATGTGTGCACTCCTTGTTTACACTAATGCCTGTGAGCAAAACTCACATACACACAAATGTAAACACAGTGCTGTGCACCAACACAGGCAGACGTGCATACACATTCACTGCATGTTGTTCTCCCAGCAGCTGGTGCTGGCAGAGACAGCTCTTTCAATTCATGGCAAAGTCTATAAAGCTGTCTAACGGTAACCTCTTAGAAGCCCTCTCCTCATCTCGTCTTTGAAGTTTGCTAAAAAAGACTTGAAATAAAAATCTGGTGACTGCCAGACACATTTTGTTATGCCATATACAATAGATCATGAGAAGAAAATACTATATAGCATCAAACACGAGAAACCTGTCAACCAGGGGTGAGCGAGTACACCATTATCTGTATCTGTTCAACCAACTAAATTATCCATATTCGGAATCCATACTCGGAATGGGCAGGACTTAAACTGGACGTGGGTGGGACTGACCAGGATGTGTTTATTACAGCCTGAAATTGATATGGATTGATCAGAAGTTGCTATATTAGAAAACAGAACAACCACAGAATTGAGATTTGGAGCAAGTGTTTTTGATCACGAGAGTAAGACAACTATTTAAAGTAAAACAAAAAAGGTTAACATTTTACTCTGATGATACTTCTATGTATTTGTATTTTTACCGATGGTCGTTACAGCGGAGTACTCCCTCAACCCTAGTTCAAGGTCTATTAGTCTTAAAAATTTAGTACAGTTTGACCGTATGACTGTGACAGTATGTTTTAGGGGTATGGGACATTTAACAGTAGGACAATACGGGAAATGTGAAGAAATGTAAGACTTGCTGGGTCTGGAAGTGCAGTGCTTGTAAATGGCATTTGCTGGGATAAAGTCAGTCAGCGATAAACTGCACCAGACAACTCAATGGACTTGCTAACAGCGTTGACGGCTACTGTAAATGAAGTTTGTGGGGTTTCTTCATTGAGGCTCAGTTTACAGGATAGATTGACTGGAACATTCTAAGTTATGGATCCAGTGTTGGATAAAGAGCATAAAAGTGAGGTATGGTCTGGTAGATCAGCATAAGGCCAACGCTAATGCAGTCCCAGTCTGGAAGATTAATGCTGTGAGTTGAGTCTATGAGTTTTGCGTGCAGACTTGTGGGTGGCATCCTATTTTAAGGTTGAGACAAACTCCAAGCCACCCCCACACCAGAGAGCAGTCAGCATCTTGTTAGGCAGGTAGGAAGCACAGTTAGCCAGCAATAATAGTAACAACGAAAAGCAGCTACAGTAACTACCCTACAATTAACCCTGTTCAAATTACTTCTTTGCCAACTCTAAGACAAAAAATGATGTAGATAGGGCCCAACCTGAAACAAAGAGCTGTAATTATTTTTCAGATTCTAAAAGGTGAAATAAACATTATTAACAGCAGGAAAGGCACAGACAGAGAGACATGTCCATGAGTCTGCACAATACAAACACTATGGCATGGGGATATTATCAGTTTAAGAACTTCCCTGTTTTGGATAAGGCAAAATATCCACCCTGCCACTGAGGCCTAATAGCTCTTCACAGCATGTATGAGTTTTGTAAAGGTGGAAATAACAAAGCCCTTTCCTGATTTGAACAATTTTGTTGTGTGCAGTACCAAAAATATAATCATTGACGTTGTATTTTGCAGTTTACTCACCACAAGTGTTTTCATTTATTCACTGAGTGATTAGACCAGGACCGTGTGACTAGTGCACCTTGTATAATGCTAGGACCTTTGACAGTATATATATATACAGTATATATATATATTTAGACAGAGCTTCTAGGTCTGTGAAGTAAAGCCAATGCAGAAGTGTCTTGAACCTGCATTCTATGTAATGGCCAGCAGGGGGCAGCTCCATTGGCTGCAATAAAACCGATAGCATGCAGTCTTATGGAGAAATGAGCCCGTTCTCACTCAATTTATTAGCTCAGTAAACAGTTTCCTTATGAGTTTATGGTCTCAATCTCTAGTTTCAACTTTTCTCCCATACAGCATGATGTTCATTTAGTAAATGATGGTCCAATTTAGAGTTAAAAGCAGGGTATGCTTTGGGTGTGGCTTTCTTGTTATTGACAAGTCATTCTC
Source organism: Morone saxatilis (assembly GCF_004916995.1). Lineage (NCBI taxonomy): Eukaryota > Metazoa > Chordata > Actinopteri > Moronidae > Morone > Morone saxatilis. Next base: position 2,871,121 of record NW_023339729.1, read on the forward strand.
AGCACATTCATCCAGTTCGGATCAAAACTATATACGATTAGATATTAAGAGAGACCATGGATCTATAAAAAAATCAGACTGAGTGTCTATTTCCACAGACCGTTTACTGCCATAGTTACACTATGGGAGGAGAATAAGTAATTTATATGTCTTAGGGAAACATACATTTACACCTTTTCAACACGTGGCTAGAATACGCAAACAACCTCCAGAGGTGGTTCAATTTCAAACACTTTGTGGATGCATTAAGCTTTTGTGCGATCAGATAGCTATCTCATCATCAAGATGCATGCAGTGACTTAAGTGTGCATAAATGGGGTCCAATACCAATTGTATTCAGATTTGTGATGTGGCCACTGCATATATGTGCAAATGAAAGTGTTCTCATCAGTATTTTATCCACATAGAAGAATCGTGGATACATTTACCCCCTTTTAACATCTGGCTAGAATGGGTCTCAAAGAACCATAGTTTACAAGCAGAATTCAATCCAACTCTAATGTTTCTTCTTCTTGGTTGCACTTGCACTTTTTTGATATGTAATAGCTACACTATCTAATCTGCTCAAGATGCATGAAGCAGGTACAGTAAATGGGGGTGTGAATGTGATGAGTCATCAGTGTATTAGTGCAGTATCAGTTTTTGCATCAGTGCTCCAATCAAGTCCTGTATTTCCACTACATGGTACGGCTCGACTCAACTCTGATCTGGTACCTTTTACTATGTCTTCCACTCCCTCAATAGGTGGAGCTGATCGTCATAGTGACGCCATGCCAGCAGTTGGGAAACAACACACAGAACCTTCACTTTGTTCTTGAGAAGCTGCAACCTACACTGTACATCTACTGTAGGACTGACAACTTTAATGTTCATCTTTTCCTCTGCTCCTTCCACATCCACCATCACTCTCTGCCGCTCTCTCTTTGGTTCATCTAAACACTAACTATGCACACAAAAAGGAGCTGCTACTCATATAACCGAGGATATGAAGGGATACTGCACTTTGTCAACTGAATACGGTGTGGTTTTGCACGCTTCCATTTTTAAAGGAATAAGATAATTGTGGTGGCTATTGATGGTAGCTCGGCTTTTTAAAAATACAGGGTTTGTGCTGCATGTCCCGTGTTGTGTGACCAATCGCTGGTCTGCAATGTTTTCACATCACCTTTTAATATCGGTTTAGTTCGCTTGCAACCTCGACCAAGGTGGAACCAGTACAGAAAACAGTACTAGGTACTATCCATGATGAATAAACAAAAAAAGAGCGAGTGTAGTCAAGCCGTACCATGCAGTGGAAATGTGCCTGAAAATGCCTCTGTCAGCCATGACATGGCACCTCAGCTGAGACTGGTTTATTCGTGTGATAAACAGCTTCAGGGTTTGGTGAGAAACTGGAACATTCAGGTCTTCACACTGTAGGGCTGCTGGGGGTGCCTGTCACGGAAACCTCTCATGCATTTGTTGACCACTCTAACAATTTAATCTAAAAGTCTACTGAAGCAATGTAATAACAATTGATCTGATCATTGATTGAATGAAAGAGATTCAGTGGTATTGAATGCTGCAAGTGTGTGCACTAGTTTCCCACTGCTGCTGCTGTTTGAAGATTTATTTGGAGTAATTTTGTTCTGAAAACATCATATATGCTAAACAGAGAAACCCGGGCATGGTAAATGAGATTAAGCTAATTGTTTATTCCTTGGGGTTTATGTGAATAACATTACACACAAGGTTAATTATCTCAATAAAATACGCTAACATAATCGACAAAGATCATGTCTTTGATTAGCAAACAAGAGTTCCATTGCTTTATTCCAATTAAACACATGATAAATGGCGTGTGACAATCTGCTGGCTCTGCTCACTATGTTTGCACAGGAACCCTCTGAACCTCTTTTAAAAATCACAGTTTAGCAGTGACATACAGTATAAGTCATAGGCTTTACAACTGACAATAAAGTCACGGCTCATAAATCATTATGTCACGCTGCAGCTGTTTTGCTGTGTGCTGTGATAATGACTTATATTCTGACAGCAGGCGGAAAAAAAAGTTAGGCCATTTGCCGACTATTCATTAACATCTCAAAATGTAGTCAACCTTCTGCAGCCACGCTCAAAAACAGATAAAATGTTCTGTCAGTCAGCGTTTGTCAGGGGAGAGATGGAAGCACATGACAGTGCGGGAGGATACCTGGATGTCACATACTTCCACCGCTTCCCCCAGTCATTAGCATCGGTTTGTCATGGCAGCGCCTGACACATGACAGGTAAAGGCCTTCTCTGTCGTTCATCCCAGGAGAACACATCTGACAACCAGCTGACTTGACTGACTCACTCACTCATAACACTGACTAACTGGCTGACTGACAGACGATCCTGCAGTCGAGGGCTGCGGCACTACACAGATGATAAGCAAAGAGGACAAACAAGCTGCAGACTGGAAGTGAAGAGCAGAATGGAAGAAATTGGCACACGTCGAACCACTCTGTTTGTTTGGAGAGTAGCCTACGCTGCTGCACACCAAAGCCGGAGCCATTTGTGACCCGAGTGACACCCTTCCACACCGCCACTGCTCCGCCACAATCCCCCTCCAAACTCGGGAAGTCAGAAATAGCAGCAAGAGAAACAAAGACATTGAAAGACTCAAAGAGACTAGTGGCGCTTCTTGCTAGCCTGCCAAGTGGCACCGGTGAAACTGCGCACAGAGCTGGGTGCCAAAGCTTGTCAAACATGGGGCACCCATCCAATCCAATCCAGTGGCAGAGGGGAGCTCACCGCTGCCAGGCCGTTAAAAGCACCTGCTATCGAAAAGATCCCTTCCTGGTTTAAAGACACAAACTGCAGGTGCACGTCCACATCGAGGGAAATTAGATTACACTCAGACTATTAGACGGGGCCATATGTTTTGGAAACACTCAAAAATATGAGCGCTGAACTTTCAACTTTCTGCAAATTCTTTCCACTCCGAACCATATGTCAAGACTGCTGCATTTGTCCCACACTATAAATAAAAGGAGGCTTCTTGCTGAACCAGTAAATTTCACGGTGCACAAAGTTTATATGACAAATGTGTCTTGTGATCGTAATTGGGGTTGGCTCGCTTGCAAAGGCGCTTTGTTCTGGGTATTTACTGGGAAAAAGCACCTGAGGGATATAAAAGGAGAGTTATCTTCTCAGTCGAGACAAGAGTGTTTTGTGTGTGTGTGTGTGTGCAGATGTTTCTTGATTGGGTTTGGCCTGGGTCTACCTGTGCATGGTGTGTGCCTTGATTGGGTTTGTATGTGTGTGTGTGTGTGTGTGTGTTTGTGTGCGTGCTCAATTGCATGCATTTGCATAATCATCATCAACAATGTTTTCTCATTGTAAAAGCAAGAGACTATTAACATTTCCCACACGTTAACAGCCCCTGTGCCCCCCCGCCACCAGATAAATAAGTGAAATGTCCAAGAGAGATCATTATCAGAGAGCCTCTAAATCGATCGATCCTAATTAATTACCTGCTTGATAGATAGGAGTGAGGCCCGTCACACTCCAACAGCCCAAGAGAACAGGACCGCCTGTGCAGATCCCACACATAATACGCACTCTAGACACATTGTACAGACAAATACATAACGGAGTTATTGTTGATAGCAAACTAAAGCTATTGGGGCCTATTAAGACCTAGTATTATCACCTTTATCTAAAAAGAGAAAATGTATGCATCCGGCGTAACCACATTCTTAAGAAAACCTCCACCCAGCAAGTTGAAAGGTCACCTGACTGAGCCACTTCCTGCTAGCTCAAGCAAGCACCACAAAAAGCTACTGACCACCCCATTCCTCATCAAAGGGGAATCTGGTAGAGCCCCTACAGCAACCTCACTTCCCTTGGCTTGAGATGTGCCATGTTGCCATCTACTTACCTTATTAGTTAGTTAGTGATCAGTCCTGAAAAATGTGGGACATCGCCGAATTAGGAGCAATCCTGTCCTGCTAGTCCTGAAAATGAACTGTTACAGTAAAATATCACATGAACTATGCCGCAGAAATGAGAGAGAGCTGACAGGGTAATTTTGAAATATTAAAATGCTGCACTGAACGTGCTGTGTATTTTGAACGCTGCCAAATTGTCTTAAATAATTAATAACATAATAAAGATACAAGTAACAAGCTGCTGCTGTCACCACAACAAAGAAATCTAAATTCAAATGAGAGAACCCTTTAATTAAATTATCAGTTAGTCTATCAAATACAATTCTACATAACTTGGTAGATCAACTTTTTTTACTCTCTGATTTGTGAAAATATCCCAATCCATTATGTATAGTTCATTCTTTGCTATTGCATGTATATAACAAGTTTGTTTTGTAGCATGAGTATTGAGTATTATTGAAGTTTTTTCCCTTTTGCACTGATTAACTATCATAAATAATGGATTGTTGATGTCTTTCCACCTGTTTTCTACCAGATTACAGAGTGCAGCCGCCACTGCAGGAGGAATTTGTGATAAAATGATCTTTAAAAAATGTGTTTGTAAACTCCTACAGCTTAATGACTAATCCTTGTTTTTTTTTTTGTTTTTTGTTTTTTATTGCCTTTGATGGATAGTAACAGCTGTAGAGTGATAGGAAAGATGGAAGAGAGAGAGGGGGGACATGCAGCAAAGAGCCACAGGTTGGATTCAAACCCGTGGCCACCATAGCAAGGTCAGCCCCAGCACATGGGCTTAATGACAATCTTAGTTACTGAGAAGACATACACATACCTGTCACATGTGCGTAGTTGTAAACACTGGCAGGACTCTTAAAATAGGTCGGCCACGTGACCATGCCTAACCCCCATGTCCCGAATTTCACCCATTCTCATCTGGTCACCCTGCCTTCAGTGCAAATGTTCCAACAAATCCTCCAAATAAAACAGCAAAAGCTAGGGAAACGTAGTTTTGGTTATAATGGCTACTTCCTGAAGGCTAGGGGACCTTCGTCATCATGGTTACAGTTGTGGAACATTCTTCATCACGCTTTAACAAAAAACGAACATTGAAGGTTGGTTGGAAACCGGAAAAAAACAGCAGTGAATCCATATTAATCTGAACATTTATTGACCCATGCATCAAAGCCAAACTTGTTGTTCTATAATAACATCACCTGACTTCCTCCTTTGCTCCGATCATAATGTCGTTTGTCACTGGAATGTAAGCATATATCTTTTTTGGGGCACTTACTGACATTTCTGACGTTCTTCTTGGGAGCACAGTCTCAAATGGTAAATACTTATGTAGAAAGCCAGATTAAGGATGCACAGGTCGTTTCCCTTATGATCCCCACCCTAAACCCCCTGAGTCAACTATAACCAAGTGTGCTTGTTATATAAATTTAACAACAAGTTTATTTGTCATAACCTGGATAATTCTTGGCTTCCATACACTGACATCATGTTGCTCTTCATTTCACTGATTACTTTCAAAGCCAGAGGCCTTGCCCTAAATTGCATTTCTGACCTTTTATTGTCTTCTGTCCCCTTTCGCTCCCCAAGTTCCTCAGATTCCTCTCTTCTTGTTGTTCCAAGGTCTGGACACAAAGGCAACTGGGCCTTCGCAGTCAGGGTTCCTAGCCTTTGGAATGACTGGCCTGAGGAGATCAAGGCTGCAAACTCTGTTTTCTTTCTTTAAATTGCTTTTCAGTGAATTATTTAATATTTTATGCTGTTTTATTTATTCTAGTTTGAGTTAATGCTATCTTCTGGTTTTATTCTAAAGCTATTTGCAGAAATGCAATCTAAATGAAGTTTATTACATAATCATTCCCAAAACTTAAACGTACTACAACTGTGAAACAGTCTCAGTTTAATACAGATGCCTCTATATGACCTACATAAGACCATCAGAGAGAAGATATTTCATATATAGTTATTCATAATGCCAGGTCCCCCTTGAAATCAATGAAACAAGGCAGTAGAAACACTACCACTTTTGTCCACAAGTCTGCCAGAATCAATGCAAAATGAAAGTTTATTATAGCTGCTTGCACTATAGATTGGAACTGAAAATGTATTATAATCAAAGGTTGTGCAGAATCGTCCTTGAGTTGAGATAACCTATCCAAATACATATGGCATTTTACAGGTGATGAAATACACCAAAAACAGATTACATTAAGTTTAAATAGCATTATTTAGTTATTTTAAGTGACACTGACATAATAATATAGTAATTAGTAAAACAGTATTAATCAGGAATGTTTCTGTAATTAAGTTAGCCTAAAATCACTAATAAATCTTTTTTAACTCAACCAAAAATGTTTTTATCTAATCTGTTTCAGCAATTTTAAAATAACTTACACTTACATTACAGTTTAGTGAAGGTTCAAACATGGAACAATATAATCTTGGGTTGCAGCTTTGATCATGGGTGTGGCTGGCTGTGTTCAGAGGTCAAAAGATTGAAGAATTAACTTTAAAATAATAAAACAATAAAAACAGAAACAATTAGAAACATATATAGTTTTCTTGAAACTCACTCAAGACAAACCAAACAAAACCAGTCCTAAGTGCCTTCATCAGGCTGGGCAAAGTGTTAAACTCAGTATAGCTAGATGGACAAATGGACACACTCTTTGTGTGAAGTGAAGGAACCTCCACACCCCCTCTGGAGCATACAGGCAAGGAGCAGAGAATCCAATAACATTTCATTTTCCTGTTGAAAAGGAAACTCTCCTTTCTCCTCTGTAATCCTGCCTGCACAATGATCCCTGCCTTTTTTACCCCCTCACACTTCCTTATCCAGAAGATATGCACCTAAGAAGAGGATCAGCGGGCTCATCTGCGAGCTATCTGGACGACCAATGTAACATTAAAACACCCGCTAAGCTCTAATTACATAGTGTGTTAGAGAGTGGCAGATGAAATACGGCCGTGCTGTAATCTGGTGCTGAACTGGGACACTACATCAGCGGAAAGAGAAAAAGAGTGCAAATGTGAGACATAAACCAGCTCAAATTGGTTGAGTTTAGCACAATATATCTGCTGGCTATATCCTCTCGGTATACCCTTGCGCATGTGTGCTTTTCTCGTTGTTTCCGTCGAGATCTACTTGCACTTAGATGCTCCATTTCCTCCGTCTCACTGTCTCTCATCGTGGACTAAGGCAATAGTGTTAGCATTATTTTGCACTGAAAATGTATTTTCTGCACTTGGCACAAGTTTTTTTGTGCGTCATTAAAGATGATAAAGTTGAAGTGAAATTTTACAGAAGGAAATGTTAAATTATAATGAAGCTGCAGTTATTATGTGAGGTCATATTGTAACATTAAATATTTAAGAGGACTTATGCTGTTTTAGCTAATATTACACTTGGCGAATGCCTAGCTTGCTAACGTGAGCACTAATTCCTGCTGATGTTTCTTTCTATTCATGTTATTTCAACAACTTGTTGTCATTGCTCCTGCACACTGCTGTGTTCATTTTACCTTGACAGGGCTCCAGAGTGCGACCAATTTGTGGTCGCACTGGTGCACCTGACGCTGCCCGGGTGAAAACATAAATTTATTTCGCAAGCGCATCATCTCTCTGTGTTCTCCTGTGACCGAACTCACACACTCATGGTAGGATCATATCGTGTTCTAAACCAATAACAGACAGAGCTCGGGTGGGTCTTTGC
>NW_023339729.1:2878858-2884512 GCF_004916995.1 Morone saxatilis
CAAAAAGTTAGTCTGGAGCCCTGCTTGACCTACCTTCATTCTACGATGGGGGCTCGCTCGTCACACACAATTTCCTATTCCAGCTAAACAGTACACTAAAATATGTTTCTGAAACGATTTTAAGTGAGAAATAGTCAATGCAGTAACAGAATCTTGATTCTTATTCGATCAGCACTGCCTGGTTTGACAGTTTAAACTGAGTTCTGTGTGTTGAGCTGGGCGGACTCACTGAGAATGACCTGTCAATCTCAAGGTAGCCACGCCCAAAACCCCACCCTGCTTTATTGTCTTTTTTACTCTAAATGGGACCATCATTTACTAAATGAACATCATGCTGTATGGAAGAAGATGTTAAACTAGTGATTAAGACCATAAACTCATCAGGAAACGGTTTACTAAGCTCATAAATTAAGTGAGAAGTCCGCTCATTCTCCATTAGAGTGAATGGGATCGCTGTGTTATTGCAGCCAATGGAGCTCCCGCTGCTGGCCTTCACATAGAATGCAGGTTTTAAAACACTTCCGCGTTGGCTTCACTTTTCAGAACCCGAAGGTGTGTGCATTATATATACTGCCAATGGTAACACCTATGTTACCTTACTATTTCATGTCAAAATGGCTGCTGTGAAAAAGTTAAGAAACCAGAATCCGCCATAACTGTGACTACCTGTCAAGTCAAGTCAAGGCAGGGGACCTTTCCAGGTCAGACTTTTCAGCTTCATTTCCTAGTTTAAAACGTGTTAGAAAAGTAATCAAATGTATGAAGTTACATTACTTTGATGTAATTAATATAGTTACATTACTTTTACATTTTTAACGAGGTAACTAGTAATCTGTAACCTATTGCATTTCAAAAGTAACCTTCTCAACACTGGCACCAAGCTATAGGCTACTGATTTCTTTCTTCTTCTTTCTTTACAGTATTGTGTATGTGAGTGTGGATGTCAGAGGGGACAGACAGGGTGAGTTTAGAGGTTCTGGAGAGGTTAGACAGGCGACCACGCAGCGGCGCCACACTGTGTATGCCACGCTTGATCAACTCTCATTACAGCTGTGCTTGCACAGCGGGCTCATAAACATGGCCGCAGAGGCAGGTTCACATGCACACCCACACATACCTGAACACTCACACTAGCAGATGTAATAACCTGTGGCCTCATTTGCATACGTTTTATTGCAGACTTGTCAGCCTTCTGCCTGACACCTCCTGCCTCGCCTTCTTTACATGAGAATTGGCGTCAAGCTGTGATCGCTCATCACACATCATCAGCATCAGGTAGTATCACAACACACACACACGCTTGTAGACACGCAGAAAAACAAAGGACAAATGAGGCAGAAATATATCCGCCATCAATTTTTAAGAGGGAGAAGTAAAAGAAAACTATTGCTTTTGTGATCAAATGTCCTACAGTAACTGTCTTAATAGTCAAAATGACTTATATTTCTTCATGTTCTTTTCAAATCTTCTAAAAACAACTTGCATTACAAGCTGGTTCTGTTCTGAGGATACATGCTCCATCGAGAGCAAGATGCAATCTTGAGCCACGATTTCACGGCTGATGCAGTTTAAAATGCCAATTTGCACCCGTTATCAAGATAAACACAGAGAGCTTGCAGTATCGTTAAATGATTTAATTTCATGGTCTAATCAGTGTGGATTTCATGGACAACACCAGATCCATATCTGAACACATCTTGTTACAGGTTGCCTGTTCGGAGCAGGCAATGTTTGAATATTCTTCATTGATTTTATTGAGTTTCTTATTGTCATTAGCAGCGTGACCCAGGGAAATGGATGACCTTCACTTTGAAGAGAAAAAAATGTTGGATTCAAGGAAAACAACTAGAATCCCTGTTGCCAACAATCAATACATGTAGTGAAGTGATGGAAGCTAATTACTGACTAGAGTTAGAGGTGAAAAGAAAGCCATAACATTTACCATAATCCAGAATCTGCTGAATTTCACAGATCCTCAAAAAAATCTAATCCTGAGGATGAGTTTAAAATATTCTACCAAGTTTCTGCTTGTGCTTTTTGATGTGAGCATTAGCATTCGGGTGCTGGAGCTGTAATAATGTCAAAGGTCTCCATCTGAAGTGCATGACTAATTTAACAGAGGTGCGATTTCACTAAAAGAGATGGATGTGTCATAATAGCTTGCAGTCAATTTGCTCAAGAGGGACATTGATCTACATTTGATCTACACTGCTGGTGGCCCCAAGGACTTGATTCCTCAGTCACTCCGCGCTGATGAATCGTCTACCTGTGTCATCGTTGACCCCGGACTCTATTAAAAGGCACCCGACCCCGGTGCTAAGCAGACACCTTCCCTGAGCCTCTGAGGGAAACAACGGATGAAAATCAAAACTGCCATCCTCCAGGGGGGGGATCAGAGCGCTCTGAAAACAGAGATGCTGCAGTCAGCTGTTGTGTGGCTCCTTATTTCAGGATTGAGAGTTTCACTTTTGGAAATAAGCCTGGGGAAGTTCCCATGGCATTACGAACAGGTGGAAACACACACATTTCAGTCAGCACACAAACTTTCAGTATCCCCTATACTTCCACTGCCACGGCCAGTATCACCACGTGAAAGCCGAAAGAAGAAACAAGAGACCAGAAGGGTAATGGAGGGATTGATGAGGAGGGAGAGCAGAGGGCAGAAAGCAGGAAGCAGATGGAAAAGGAGGGTGAGGGAGAGAACTGTCGGTCAGGAATTGCGGGAGGTAGGAAAAGAGAGAAATTAGGGGAGACTTGCTGAAGGAGTTCTTCTGCTGCTTTTTCTTTTTCCTGCAACGTATGGAGGTTGTAGCATAAAGCCCTGGATTATCAAGTTACTAATACCACCAATAGTCAGAAATAAAACAGCAACAAAGGTCTAACTGCGTACAGCTAAGAGGCGGAATGAATAAAGTTGTTGTGAATGTGTTAGCAATCAGTTGCCTATTTATACATCCAGCAGAATTAGAGCAACATTAATTTGGAGTTATGTTTCTGGCATCCAGACAAATGTCAGCGCAGTTTTCACTCCAGTATTAGGTCTGGGTTTGGTCTCCACAATAGACTATATAATTTAAAATGGATGTAGTCTCTGTGAAGTCATCCATAGGTTTCTGAAGAGCCATTGTGAAGCTCAGTGTGGTCAGCTCTGCCCGTCACCATCTTGGCAGTCCAGACTCTGCTGGCTCCCGGCTTATCCAAGAATAGACAAAGATGTAAAGTTGTACATTAATGGGGAAATTAGCTATAGAGACCAAAACAGGCTGTAAACATGTTTATTTCTGTTGTAAAATCTGCCATTTGAATATGGGGCCTTGTGGAGATTGACTTACTTCTGGAGATAGCCTCAAGTGGTTGTTCAAGGTACTGCAGTTTTTGGCACCTTCGTGTTTAATTTGCCAGCCGCATAGGTTGCTGCTTGAGGGAAACACATCAAATTAAACTAACTAATGTACCTTCATTTGTTCAAAACCTTGTCAAAAGGTTAGATGTGCCCTAAAATGTGTTAAACTGTGGTTGGAAACAAGGGGGGTGGTGGTGCAGTTGTGGGCGGGAAAACCAAATATGTGAGCTAAAAGAGTTAAGAGTTAAAAGAACTGTAAAGGGGTCTTGTATATTAGTTAGATTTAGATACATATTATATACAATGCACATTACAGTGTCATAACAAACCATTCAGAGCAAACCTATATTAAAACCACACTTGCCACCACTATTACTCTAAACATACTACAATGCTCCAACCTAATTAGGCTTGAAAAAACCAAAGACAAAGTCCCTGCAGTCCATAGTCTGCATCCACAAGTCGCTGTGTGGCGACTAGTCAGCAATATTCTGCCTTTATTCTATTTCACTCTTCATCCTCTGGCTCCCCTTTGAGCCCGGGGGGGGGGGATTACTTACTCACCATATGTCGAGATCCATGGCATACAGTTTGAGGTGATAATATGTTTTTACAGCGGAGTCCAGATCCCATGCCTCCAACAGCTCCCTCCAAGCATCAATGGAATGAAAGGAGAGCAAGAACAAGGGGAAATGCTTTTGTTTTACTGATAGAGCAGGCGTTACACTTCATAAGCACAGCCGATAGGGAGCAGGAAAAAGGGGCATGAATAAAATCCATCTTATCTCTTTAGAATTAAAGACAAACATTTGTTTATGTTCACACCTCTGGTATGCCTTTACGTGTGATCTCCCAGCAAGTTCAGATCTCTCATCTCTAATTGTCCCAGCTGCTTTAATAAAGCCACCTAGACACTTCAACACCATGAGTAGGATTAGTATCTGGTGGGTTGCACACGTTAACGTCAGAAACAGATTCAAGTGAATGTTAATATTGTCTGCTGGGGTGTTCTGGAGCCATGCTGAGGGAGCGCTTGGCCCAGAGGGACACCACAGAGGCCAGCCGGGGTGAACAGCCTGACATAAGCCGGGCTGGATCTGGTGCATCAAACCTCTGTGGCACAGTAATGGAGACAGTGCCCCGGTCTGCGTGCTGCGTCCAGAGAGGAAGCACTCTGAAATGGAAGCGCCGGCTTTTGGATGCCATTAATTTGCAGTGACAGTTTGGCTTTCGTCGGCCACAGTGCTGCATAAGAGAGGTCGACCTTAATACAGCTCTCAGCCTCTTTTTTTATGTGTTTGAAAAAAGGGGGGATGGGAAGGGAACTGTCTGTCTTTACATACATTTGGTTAAACAGCAGCTGGCAGTCAGCCGTAATTATACACCTAAGCCGGTGTATTATTTATGCCACCTTTTAAAATCCATTAAAAGTCATTTGGTCTCCTCTAAAACCTGTCATTATCGATTGACTTTACTGTAATTGCTGCTTTAAGCTCTCAAAGATTTTCTGCCGGGTGATTAAGGATGCAGGCACGGCTGCATGAATGTGCAGCGAACATGCGCTAATCAAAGCACTGTAAAACTCGCAAGCCCAAGTAGTATTTCACCTGGTGGTCAGCAGCTGATGCAGAGGCCTGGACTCTGATTGGTGTGGATGAAGGTTTTACAACTCAGATCCCTTGGACGTTCCTCCTCGGCTGATGATTTATACACTGCGTAATAAGGCTGTGGTTTACTGCTAAATCACAGTGCTGATTTCACTCTGACTTGCTGAACCTAATGAGGCAGCGTTTCTAAGCGGAAACCACCTGACTTGACCTGTGAGCGCAGGCTGGTAGTCAAAACCTTCAAAAACACAATTAGCAGCTCTTTCTCCCTCACTCTCGCTATTTAAGACGTGCAGAAGTGCCTGAGTCAGAGACAGTAATCAATACTAACATCATTAGCATGGCCTTGCCAGAGTGGCTGTCTTAACATTATGTGTTTAACATTTAACGTCATGAGCCGTTAGAAATGTTTCTGGGTGGGGAGGCTTATTAATTCAAAAGCAAGTGTGAGTCCACCCAGCAGCACAGTGATCTACAGCTAAATGAGCTCTCAATTGCTTTAGTGTGGTTTTTAACTGAGTGATATATCCACTGTACCACTGTCCTTATGCACTGGAGAATGCAGTCACAGAGAATAATATATTGTACATGCATTGAAATAGGGAAATAGAGGTTGGGAGGTTTTGCAAGCTTTTTCTCTGTCTACCTTTTCATTGTTGGAACTTAGGTGTGGCTACATCTTTTTTTTGAACATTCTTTTTATT
>NW_023339729.1:2884537-2890380 GCF_004916995.1 Morone saxatilis
CCCTTTCAAAGTATGTAACTTCTAAATTTACTTATCTTGGAATTATGTGCCAGACAAATTCACAAAAATTTTTAATGAAGAACTTTCCTTCTCTCATGACGCAAAAGTTGCAACAACTCCTTAAAACGTTGGCAACCAAACTCCCACTGTGCGGGTGGTTAGGTCGAATTAATTCGATAAAAATGTCCTTACTTCCAAAATGTACATATTGTTCCAGAATAAATTTCCCTCGTTTTCTTACCAAAGGTCTTTTTTTTCGTAAAACTGGACGGAATTATTTCGCTCATTCATTTGGAATCATAAACCCGCTACGAGCTAGAAAAAGACCTTCTGACACGACCCAGTGTTCTTGGTGGCATGGCTCTGCCAGATTTCCAATCCTACTATTGGCATGTAACATCCGACCCATGCTGCACTGGCTATTGAAGACCCTGGTGCTAGATGCACTTTCGTGTGCAGTCAGTATGTCCTGAGTCTATGACGTCATGTTAAAAGAGCAAATCCCTCAATTGGTCAGTTACTTTGTGTATAGCGCGCGCTCTCATCAGCCTGTTCTGTGACACAGCTCAAACAACAGAACCTTGTTGGGTCAGAACCTCTGACTGAAGGAATTTTGGACCCAGCATAACCTGGGTCGTGTCAGAAGGCTTTTCCTAGCTCTAGCGGGTTTATGATTCCAAATGAATGACGAAATAATTTCGGTCTTCGCTCTTAGTCTGAGGAGGAAACATTTGTCTCTGCTTACATCTCCTAGACATATGCAACCAGCGACAAGGGGTTGCTCCAGTAGACATTCCTTGGCATTTAAGAGTCACAAGCCAAACACGTTGCTAAGCACCGCTGTACAGTCATGTGTGACCCCTCACAGGCCTCACATGTATCACCTTAGAGTCTCTCCAATCTCATGCTGCTCATATTAGCAAACTTTCAATATCATCCTTCACCCTCAATTTCCTCTTCACAACCTCAGTTTAGTTCAAACGGTGCTGCTCTACAACTGTGAATCACACTGTGCTTTGTTTCAGGCAGTAAACACATCAGATGAAGCGTCATTGGGCACCAGTTCAGAGATGACAGCATATGTAGCAGCCACCTGAACAGAGTCCAGGCCAGGCCTGGGCAGGGAGCGGTCCGGTGGGGGGTCCACACACCAGACTCCCATGGTACCAGCAGATGGCTGAGAGGCTGACCAAGTATGGCGATTCAATCTGCTGCTATTATCCAAGGTGGGCCAACTTCCTCCCGCCAGCAGGTTGTCTCTTTCATCATGCACCCGCTCTCCAAAACTAATGTCTCCTGTGTGTATCAGCTGTGATGTTGTATGGCTCTGCTGTGGGTGGAGAAATATGAGAATTTTCTGAGTCATGCTCACAATTTTGGGAACAGCACTTGATTGCAAATGAAAATGAAGTGAGCAAGTAAATCTTGAAAAGATGGAGAGCACTTGGGAGCCTAGCAACAAGGGATAATTCCTTCCAGAGATTTCTCTATCTGTGTTTGGGAGGAATGATGAATTTGACATGTTGAAAGGACATAGAAGTATGTGCAATGGGACTGCATGTGTATCCAGTTATTTGTGGGTGCTAGTGCATTTGTACAACTGTGAGTCTGTCTGCAAAGGTGGTGATTAAATTGGACAAAAATAAAAGAAAAACCTTTCAATTTCCACAGGCCGAACACTGGGTATGCTGGCATTTTTGGCACGGAGATATAAATCAATATTTGGGTAAACAAGTGACTACAAACTCCCTCCTGTCAGCCAGAGGCCTGAAAACACAGGGCTGTGTAGGCTAGCCTTCAATTGAAATACTTAAAATCTGATTGTAGAGAGAGTGAAGGTTCCCACGGAAGGAACCACAGATGATACACACACAAGCACAGCTCGACTGGCGTCTTCAGTAGAACGTTTGACTCCGTAAGAGCCCATAATGAGGGCCGGGCCGCATATCACGGTTTAATCTTCCATGCCGCAGTTTCTATTAGAAGCCAGACAAATGATGGTAGGTAAGGAAAAGGAAAGGTCAGCTGATTCTCTGCCTCATTGGTTGTCTGATTTTCTACCTAATTTGCCTGCGTGTTCCCTCGCCCAATTTTATGATCTGAGGTATCGTTCGCCACATGCCAGGAGCCCGCGCTGACAGCTGCTGATCATGAAGGTCACCCGCGGTTACAAACGTGCACACCGGGACAGATTGTACCGCCAGAGTAAATATACGGCACTAGATGTTGTGCCTTTCCCTCTCTCCACTAGACACAGTCCTTCCCACTCAGTCGGCTCAGCCTCCTGCAAGGTTCAAGTTCAGTCCTCTCCTACGGAACTTACCGACAACAGAATTCTCACTTTTTTTACCATGCTCTTTTTCATTCCTATTTCTTCACGTTCTGCTGCTCAATGGCCGACCTTTCACTCCTTTTTCATACTGCTTCATCTGACAGCAGCCCCACCGTGTTCAGCCCGGTCGTTTCTCTCCCTGCAGGAAGAAATGTACGGTGGTCAAATTCTTCATGCTGGAGCAGTAGTGCATGATGGGAGCTCAGTACAGTTTCAGAATGGTCTTTCAACAGCATGTGCACATAATGGTTAATACTCTTTTACAGTACACTCATGACTGACATGACATACACAGTATATGATATAGTGTTACGAAATACATTAAATACATGTATATTAGTATTTTCGGTAAGACTTTATATTAAGGTACACATATTCATCATTAACCAGCTGCTTGTTAGTATGAATATTAGTAGCATATTAGCTCTTTATTAGTCATTATAAAGCACATATTAATGCCTTATTCTGCATGGCCATATTCTACAACCACTACGCCAAAATACTGCTTATTGATAGTAAGTAAGTTTTTAGTTGGACATGAATTATGACATTAATACACTTTGCTGAGTATGGGCCTTAGAATTCTCCCTCAATAACAGTTAATAAATGTGGTATTTTCTTATGTAACAAAACCAAAAACTATAAATGTTATTAGTGTCCAAATAACTCTGAATTACATCTTTCTAGCTCAGAAGATGTTCCCTATTATAAAGTGAGGTCTGTGTGATGATTTCCAATTGAAGTTAAAATACAAGTTTAATTGTGTGTTTAAATTTCATTTAATTGCAACCTTGGCTCATACTGAGCAAAGCATGTTAGTTGTGAGTACAATAACTTCCTTAGTCACTATCAATAAGCAGTAATTAGGAGGTTATTTTTGGGGGGGAAACTACAGTAATCCGTAAAATAGACAGTAGTTATAGAATATGGTCATGCAGAACTTTAATAAGTGCTTTATAATGACCAATAAAGAGTAAATATGCTACTAATAACTAAACTCATTAATGGTGAATATATGTACCTTAATATAAAGTGTCTGAATTTGAGTTTACATGTATGGAATAAGCACTAGTGATTAGCATTAGCATTTGGCAGGCTAATAGCATGATTAGAATGTATAGTTATTTAGGGTCAGTAAAGTCCAGTACAATGTTTTGTTAAGGTAGACCAACCTCAGCAGTTTCTATGGTCAATGTCATATTTTGGATTGTGCAAAAGTAGAAAGAACAGAAACAGATTTAGACCTTTCAGCCCATGTAGATTTAGCCAGGTTGGAAAGCTAGCCTTCTTGTATTACCCAGCCAACAAATAAGCAGGAACTTGGTGGAGCATATACTTTTATTCACACAGGCGTTTAGTGGCATTGAGCCGCAGTTAAAACAACCAAAGAGCTGATGAGAAGAAATGAGAAGAAAAAGCTGAATTTATCAAAAAAGAAGCCTATTTAGTTATAGTTTAGTTATATATGTATACTGTGTCACTTAGTCAGGGGTTATCAGTTTGCTCAATGATAGAAAACAAGCTGCAGTAAGTAACTTTTACGAAAATTAACTTTTTGTGACAATCCACCAGGCCTGGACATAAACAACCAATCATGCAAATACCATTAGGAGCACTACGACGAGCCAGAGGACCCAGATTTTTTCACAGATTATTTGTCTCATGTTCAATTGTCAGGATATAGATAATGTTTCGGCAAATACAACAATATTTTTATAAAAATTACCTACTGCAAGGAAGGAAAAAGGTTGAGAACAACTCTTATTGACGAGATGAAGAGTCTGTCTGGCCGTGCTCTTACATGTTTAACACCTATTATTAAATGTGTTGAACTCATCTGGCTCCAGCCTGAGCAAATGGTTTGAAATCTATATTAAGACAACCTCACATTTTTTTATATAGGGTATGCTAAGTGGGTAGCAGTGACCGTCTCCCCTTTAATTACGGTGCTGTTGATGGTCTGCTATTCTGAATCCCACATAGCACATTGTTAAAGGGACATTTGGCCCCTAATGATCTGATTGTCCTGTGCTGGCGGGCTATTAAAATAACCACACTGGTGCCATTTGTATTGACACATAAATTATCATTGTCTTGCAGTAAGAGCCTGTCTCACAGTGCCTACATGTTCCTTTGAGCATGGCCTATATGTTCAATGTCACATTAGCTAACTTCCTCTTGTCTGGCAAATGAATACACACCTGTCACTGCATTTGTTACAATGGGTGTTTTGTGCAGTTGAAACAAGCAGGTAAAACACATAGTGGTTGTAATGCTTACTGTCAGCACTTATATTTAGCAAACATAACCGCAGCCATTTATAGTGCAGTATATGGCTAGCCATATAAAAATACAGATTACATAAACACCCAGAGATAAACTGCCCTTTTATTCATATTTGCCCTGCTTCTTCTGTTTCACATAAGTTTGCACTTTTGGGGACTTACGTATGCCTCAGTTAGTCATATCCATGTCTACGTGCACTTAGATTTGCATATATCAACATCTGGATGATCCTGCTCAATTGTATGTGACAGTGACAGTGACAGCTAGCCACCCTGCCCTGTTTGACCATCAATGTGCATTTTGTGCCCCGGCACCAAGTGCACCCCCAGCTTGAGGCTGGGGGTGGAGTGTAACAAGGTTTTCCTTATTGAGAGATGATGGTAAAGCACTATCATTAATTCTCTTTCCATTTCACATGTCGATGTGGCTCATAGCTACTGTTTAGCTACTCTCCCACCACTTAAACCTGTTTGAACATAGCACTTCTGAGCAGCACATAATCCATGTGTTGTTGTGGCTATACATTTGCACTGTTTTTCCATGAAACAGGTGATTTGAGTGTTTGATTTGTTTATGTAACAACAGAGCATGTTAATGAACATCAGTATGGAAATAAAAATGCTTATTTCCATCCATAGTCCCTAGGCAGGTAACAGAAACAGAAACATTACAAATGACAATATAAAGATTCAGATATACAATCCACAAGAAGAAAAGGAGAGAATACATTCTGTCAAGTTAAAAGTGATCACTGTTTTTATTTGCCCTAAACCATCGTTTGAGATGGGTCTTAAAAGTGGAATATGTAGAGCACTCTTTTATTGTACAGGGTAGGCCATTCCAATATTTCCTTCCCTTTACTGACAGTACAGTTTGTCCACATGTGGTGGCCTATGTGGCACTTCACAATCCCCTCTAGTGATGGCCCTGATGCCAATACCGCCCTCTGTTTCATGAATTCATTTAGTGGAGGTGGGGCAAGCCAATGCATGTGGATTTTTTTTTAATTCTCAAAGCTCAATAGATACATACATTAATATATGACAATAATACATTATTATATTATAATTAGTTATTGCTGTACAGATCAGATGAAAGGGAATGCCTTCATACATGGGTCCAGACCAAGTGTGAACCTATACAAAACTTGTCATGGCAACACCATTAATTGCCAAACTCAAGGCTCAAAACAGTACCCACAAACCAATGGTGACGTCACGATAGG
>NW_023339729.1:2890405-2904200 GCF_004916995.1 Morone saxatilis
AAGCCTTGAGTTTGGCATTATGGTTGTTGCCATGACAGTTTGTTGGAGCCAGCAGAGGTGATGTACTGAGAGTTGAGCTGCTCTCATTGGCTGTGCAGTTTACTACTCTGTAGCAGTAAACAGACAACAAAACTTTTGCATTCCAGCTAAACGGTACACTAAAGTACTTTAAGTGAGAAATAGTGAACACAGTAACAGAATTTGGATCGGATCCATATATGATCAGCACTGCCTAGTTTGACAGTTTGATCTGAGTTTGGCGTGTTGAGCTGGACAGACTCACTGAGTGTAAACTGTCAATCACAAGGTAGCCATGCCCAAAAGCATACCCTGCTTTATGGTCTGTTTTACTCTGAATATGACAATAATTAACATCATGTTGTATGGAAGAAGACTGAAACTAGACACTGAGATGATAAAGTCATTAGGAAACTGTTTACTGAACTCATAAATCAAGTGAGAAGTCGGCTCGTTCTCCATAAGACTGCATGCTATCGATCTTTTATTGCAGCCAGTTGAGACACTCCCACTGTGGCTTCACTTCCCAGACCCAGAAGCTTTGTCCATTATATATACTGTTAGTGGTCCAGACCTTGGAATCTGCCCACTCCACTGAGTGGACTGATACAACACAAGCAGCTGTGGATGACAGATACTGGTGAGAATCACATCTTTTCGACTATGGGGCTCTGACCTGCTCTGAGCAGGCTGGTGGCAGATAATCACAATTTGTGTCTTCCTGGATGCCCAAATTGCAGTGCACTGCACCACTGCTAATGACATGCCCTTCCCTCCCAGTCTGATCACCAAACCCAGCAAGGGAAAAAAAACATCACTGTGTAGAGAAAAATTTTATTTTGTCAGGGCAAGGCTGTTATGTTTATGACTAGGTGTCATGTCAATGTCATAACAGGAGATGTATGTATTGGGATCATTCCAGCCATTAAAGCCTGTTAGAGACGACTCAAGAGACGACTTAAGTGATCAGGGTAATTGAAGCCACCTTACACTCCCAGTGGCTGCTGAAGAGTTAATGAGCTGGGTCCTCTTTTATAGAGGTGGCGTCATATGTTAGTAGGCTCCTGATAATACGAACTGGCGAATTTCAGTGTAAATGTGACTGGCTAAGGACTCCACAGATAATCCAGTGATAGTCAAACCAAATACTGTAGGAACCATGTGTTAACTATCATTTCTGTAAGTTAATGTTGTAGGAATTAGTTTCAACACACATTCTCTGGCACTTTCTGTCATCGGTGCCAGATTCTGATATACTCGATAAAACTCGATAAACTCACAGCGGCTCAGTGACGTGGTTTCGGTTGGCACTGATGGGCACCAGGAGCACTAGAGCTGCCATTTGGCTCTCCCTGTCAGCTCCCAGCAGCTCTGAGTTCATCTCAGTGATGCTGTTGCACTGCTGTTTCATTCAACTTTTTGTTGTATTTCTTGGTATGGAACCTGAAACATTGTTAAAGTAACCAGCAAAACAGTAGGCAAGCAGCTTTTTTTTGGCAGACATCTAAGTTTTGCGAAGGGCACGGTCTATCTTAGCCACCCACTCTTGGAGGATTTTGTTCTTCTCCCTTCTGGGCAGAGATAAAGGTTCCCCAGGGTAACAAAAAAAACAACAGGTTTAAGTTTTTCATTGCCCCAAGAGCAATAAATGCCGTAAATTTGCACTGAGCCGAGCTGCTGACTGCACTGCTCAGAAGCACTCTATGATGGCTACCATTTCAACTGAGTACTTTTGAACAAAAAGATGCTGTAAACTGTTGTCCTTGTATGTTTGTTTTTTTGTTTTAGCCCTCTACTGTAAATCAGATTTCCTCTCAAGGGACAATAAAGATTGAACCTTGAACCTTAAAGGTCATAACTACAGCTCTTCGTACACAAAAATAGAACATACAGAATACATCCACGTGTGCCATTTTGTGTCTGAACATCTGTTGATTATTCATTATCCATAGCTCTGCTGTCACCCAGTGTATATTTTTGTTTCAGGAAACATGCATGTACTCTGCGAAGGTGCTTTCCATCTGACCTCTTCTTATTTTCTTATCTGGTGCTGAAGTATGAAACAGTTTTTGCAGCAAAAACAATTTTGGATAATAGTATTCTCCTGTAATTACAGAGCCATATTTACTATATTAGTATGCATGTAGTGCTGCAAGCTAGGAGTCAACCAGGGATGGTAGAAAATGGTAAATAAAAGGAGAATAATTATTACAATAATAAAGGATATTGATAAAAATGAAAGTTTTCAGACTTTGATGAATACGTTTTTAGGAATGCAACAGCCGCCCCTGCAATACACAGTGTGGAGTTCATTAAATCTGCTGTGCAACCTGTTCGTTTAACTTTATAGCATAACAAATTGGTCTCTGTTTGTTTTTCAATTATTGTGGAAATTAGTGTCACGACTGTTGCTGATGTCCCCGGCTACACAATGGAACAAGAATAGCAAAGGGAAAAACATCTCTGTGATTTTAAAAGTGCTTTTAAATCTACTTCTTTCTTTGGCTGTGACAGGCATATATTTACAACTATGTGTCAGGACAATACAGTTTGCTTCATTTGGTAGATAAAGGCCTGAATCTGCGTCAATCACCTTAACTTTATTATTTAAATGTAGGCGAACATCAAGAGCACTGTTTTCTGTTTGGCATTGTATTACTAATATGACCGTGTCAAAAGGGCCAACAAAGCAAATTATAGGGTATTAATTAGCAGCATTACAAATGAAGAAGCCAGCTTTTTTAATTTCAGCAAAACAGATTCTTTAATTTTGGCTCACTGGAGGCCTAAACGGTGCTTACTCCATATTAGCATTGCAATTGCCTCGATGCAAGCTTGTTTAGCTAAACCGTTGCCAACAGTGCCGGGGGTCCACATTTAATTAAGCTTGGTAATAAATTATAAAAGAATTCAGCTCACAGTGTCTTCACCTCTGGGCATGGACAGGCTCTATATTCAACATGCCTATAAAGTTCCATGCAGCCAACTACAGAGACTTTACAACCACATTCTGCACACCTGCAGAATTTGGAAAAAGCCCCTTTAAATGTAGTATGCCTGTTTTTTTCCAGAGCAACGCTGAGCTCTTTAATGACTGCTGTGAGATCACCTGAGGCATCGCAAAATAACATTTTCATTTTGCCCAGAATTCATCTGAATGTTTTCACAAGGTTTGAAATAGAAGATTCGAAATAATGGAGACTGCAGGGGGGTATTTTTAAAGTCCCGAATGTGGGTTGCACATGTAGCAAATGTTATTCTGTATGGTTGAGCACTTAATTAGTTGATGGCGGTGGAGTCTGAGGTGGTGGTGGGGGGGCCTAATTATTCATTTAAGTGAACTGGCCCGAACTCACAACTAGTCTGTGAGGGAGAAATGATTTATGGGAGCCCTGAAAAGTCCTCTGCTGGATGGGTGATAGAGACAGGGCTGCTGGACATGGTGGCAGAGGGACTGTGAACATAACAGAAGTCGAGGACAGACACAGAGAGGGGTGGAAAAAAACAGGCACTCTGGGGCTGTTGGGAAATACTGCTGCCTTAGCATGCACAACAGGACTATATCCACCCTGGGTCTGCTGAGCCTCAAGTACCATTTCTGTGTCAGTGGTCAGACATACTTGGATAACAAAAAAGTGAAAAGTGTAGGAACCAGAAAGCGAGACATAGACGGGGAAGTGTGGAGACAGGTGGGACAGAGAGAAGACGGACAGACAGGAGTGGAAAACACATCTCTTGTAGTCCCGCAGCAAGACAAATAAGGATAAAGGTCGAGAAGACAAAAAACAAGAAGAAAACTAAAAGAATGTGTCTGTGTTGGTGTGACAGAGTCTGAGAGATGTTTTGACTGGAAAAAAGTAGTAGGGAGGAGGGAATGGGAGACACAGAGAGAGATGAAAGTCAGTGAAGACCTTGAGCTTTTTGTTCCTCCCTCTGATGCTACTCTGGCGCTGCTGGAGCTGCTCGGCTGCCTCTCGATCTCAAAGCCAAAATGTGCCTCGGCTCTGCACACTCTTTCTCTTGCTTGGAGTGGGAGGGTTGCAGAGAGAAACACAGATAAAATGAGTTAGTGAGTCGACAGCACTGAGCAGTCTTCTCAAAATGTGCTACACATCCTGCTGGCTGATTTATAACCAGCTACGGAATCTCACATTCACCCAGTCCCTGTAGATTATGCTGACCAGACGACCTGGTTAGTCTGGGATTGTCCCAGTTGCTTGCTGTCCCAAGTGATGACAAATATTGTTGTGTATGTGTCGTTGCTCAAGGGTTTGAATATATGGTTACTGTACAGTAGATCTGAGTAAAGATGTAATGTTGAAGCCGACAGGGCTCTGGAGTTGTGGCCTACAAATATGAGCAGCATCACCACACTGTGGCCTTCCGTTCTCGCATGGCATAGTGGTAATGATAACAGTAGAAGATTTACCACTAAAGCTTCTTATAGATTTTTGAAATAATGGGCTCCTTATTTTATACAGAGGTAGACAAAAGGATTCATTTCTAACCAGCGACCAGCTATTTTGCTTAAATGACAACTATCCTTGCCAATTTCATCAGCTGTGGCTCGCTATCCTATTAAGCTAACATTAGCACCATGAATTGGTTGTAAATGGCATGCTTTTCAAGTTTCCAGATGACTGGTTCATGATCCATGCAGACAAAATGGAAATTAGGTATTTGCAATATAGAGTTAGTCCTGCAAGTAAAGGAAAAATGTCTGTTTTTTGTTATGTTGCTGATTAAATAATCTCATATTTTACATCACTTTTACATTACAAGAGAAAAAGGTTTTAGGTCCAGGACCGGCTTCCACAAAGTGGGAACATTACAGTGCATGTGCAAGTAGTAAATGGAGCTGTTTTAGCGAAACCTGCAACCCCACAAACTCATGCAGTTAGTTAATGATGTGCTCCTTGGCCTTGGAAGTAACACCCCAGAGAGCATATTTCACTGTTGATTTAAATATGATTGAATCAAGATTGAAATATTGTCAGGCAGAAGTATTGAATTTACACTGATGTCTGACATTGAAACCAAATTGAAATTTAAAGTGCTTGTTATGTTTAATGTTGAAAAAAGATTTGACTGACACAGAACCAATACTGATTCAGCCATTATGTAAAAGGATGCCTGAGACAGAACTTTAGTTGATTTTCATATGTTGAAACAACGTTAGACCAATTAACTCCAGAAACCGAACCTTTTCATGACATTTTATTTATTTATACATCATTTGTGCAACATGATAGTCTAAAGTTCAGTTCAATTAATGTTTTGCTCTGTAAATAGAAAGCAAGATTAATTTAAATGTATATATCTTATAACAAAATTATTAAATGTGCCTTGGAATATTTCTGAAGCTACTGTATATTTACAGATCAAACGTATAAGGTGAATATATAATATCACATCATGTCTTGCGAATTTCAAACAATATGAATTATGTTCTAATAATACGAATAAATCTAAAACCACATTAAATAAATTCGTAATGGGACTGAAAGGGGTCATTAAATCTATGTTTTATTGTGGTACAAACTCACATAACATGCAGTCTTTGGTTACTGTCTCTTTGGAGGGCCTTTTGTGCATTCCCACCTGATGCTGACTGTTTGTAGTGGCAGAATACCAACCTTGAGAGATTGGACAGATAGTGGTTGATTGGGTGGACAGTAAAAAAACTGTAATGTACAGTATGTGCTTGTGGACCAGATAACAACTTACAGTGTAATACAGTCCCATTCAAAAATATTGACAACAATGAATAAAAACCGAGAGCTAATTTTGACACAGTAACTGACAGACTAATGCTTCCCTCTGTATACTCCAAGTGCAGCCATAACTTTACATGCGGTTGTTAGCTGCTAATATATGCAGCTTACTCTAGAGCCGACAAACACACTGTTAAATACGTTCCTTCCAGGGCTGTAAGATAATATCGAAAAATATTGTATTTCTATATTTTGTCCTATGCGATATTGCATAGATTCTCAAAAACTTGTTTTTGGTGCTGTTGTGCTATGATGTTGGATGTTACAGGACTGTGATCAATACAAATGCAGATCCCACTGTATCGCAATATATCAGAATATATTAGATCATAACCAATGTATTATGATGTGTATGGTTTAGCCAGAGTTTTGCCAATACACAGGCCTAGTGGCTTGCCCTTTTGTTATTATAATTTTGGTTTTGGAAGGCAATTAAAAAGATACCACCCTCCAAACCCTCTGTATACTCAGTATGCATCCTCCTACACCACCACATGAACACCAGTTCAGCATGTTGTTATGTTTGCTAAGCTATGATTGGACAATCACCGTTTGGGGGAGGGGTTTGCCAAACAGTGAATTAACCAGTGTCACCTGCTCGCTTACAAAGCCCGACGCCCTCCTTTAGAGTATCACTAACAATTAAAACATATCTTTGCAGACTGTACGTGGCAAGGAATAAATCAAAGCCACAGTCTATTAAAAGTGTAATCAGGCACACCGCGGCGTGACTGCAGGCCTAGTTTGACCCCATCAAGTGTTAATGAGGTCCGCCGAGTCGTTAACCCACACATTTAAATAACATGCATCAATATTAATAGGTTATTAATGACTCAAAGCAATTATGTATACAGTGGACCGGACAGAGACTGCTGGGCAGAGTGAGAGAAAAAGATAAAGCCAGTGATACTTTTTGTGTGTTTGCATGTGTGTGTGTAAATGATGCATGCTTGTTGGGGGGTATCAAAGATATTGTTTCAAATGTATTGAGTCGGGAGCATGGAAAAAAGCCAGCCCGTAACAAAGATTATATAAGCCTGTCTATTGCCTTTAATTCCATAAGCCCCCTAACTCCCTCAATTACCTGTAATAATGGCTAACAAGTTAAATTAAGCATAATGTACATTTCCACCTCACTAATATAATCAATAGAGTCATTTTATACCCAACAATATAATGCTTTTTTTCTCTTTATACTAATTACTACTTCCTGATAAATTCCAATCCCTTCTACATTGCTGTTTTGCGTTCAGTGTTAATCTACTGTAAATGTGATTCAGCACTTCTTGTGGATGCCTCACAAGCCTACCAGCAAAGGGAGCGATTATGCCTAAAGGTCCTACCTAAGTTCCTCTCAATTCTCAGTAACTGAGCTGCAGTCTGCCAGAAGAGGTGGCAATAAGACCATCCTGCACTTAGAAGCAAATCTGGACAAACCACACAAAGGTGAGATTCATGCTTCAACAGTGTATTTAAAGGTTTTATATATACAAAATTTGTTTGCCAGTGGATGTCACACTAGAGCAGCAGCACCAAGACCAAAGCAATGGGACAGAAATGAAATAAAATTCACCCAACTGTCTTTGTTAGTCTAACTATTAATTCACCAGTCAAAGTACGTCCACTAGAAGCGCAGATTTTTGTCACTGACAGGCTCAGATTATTATTCTAGGTGTCTGACAACAATATAGAAAGAATCCCTACAGAGATGGACCTTTGATTTAACCAGAAACAGCCGTAATATCGCTGATGCATGCCAGCAGACTCCAGAGACAAAAACAGTAATTTTACCTTGCAGCAAATTGTAACATTGTAACTTTGTTAAAAATAAACTGAAACAATATTAAACTCACCAAAACCATCTCTGTTAGTCTTTCTGCTGTTCCAACAACTAACTAACTCCGGTTTCCTTAATTCACCGATGTAAATGAGAAAAGGTTTCAGTCGTTTTACTCAGCTGCACACAGAGCAGACCGGCTGTGTAAACAAACCACAGAGAGGCTGCAATGGCAACACAGGCAGAGGGAGTGTGACACTATATCTTTACATAGCAAATAGTTGTTTGTCACAATATTAATGTTTTAAATCTCATATATAACCTTGAGGTTATTAAGAGAAAATAAATAAAGGATAAAGACTAACTTTACTTTCCCTCCTTAGACGAACAGCACCAGCAAGTCGTCTCTCTTTGTTTGGGTCTGTTAGGGTTGACCACATTTCAGCTCATATCTAATTATCCTCCAGTCAAATTCAGGCCAAGTCCTTGGGTCGCTTTACTGGGTCTCTTTTTTGGAAAGTGTATTTATGCACGCTAGCTTCTGGTATATTTTCCACAGTGTCAAATTTCATTGACATTAGCTTAACACGAACAAGGAAAACTGGCTAAGTAAAGCCAACTGAAAATTAATATGATTGAAAATAGTAGACTCAGAGCAGCAGTGTGGAGAGTATCATGCGACTGTTGTTTTGCTGATGCAATAAGTGTTGTGGAAATTGTACATTATGTTGAATTTATCAAGACAAACAGGTAAACACAGAGGAAGTTTTGAGTGTACTTTAAGAGAAATGGTACTGAATTAAAACAATCAATAGAAGATCAGAGATTCTTTGAACAAATACAACCTACTTACAAAACCCCAGATAGAGAATTTACTGTATGTGTTGACTGCATTTGTGACAGACTACCGCTGGATAGATGGTGACCGTGAGGCGAGGCAGCTTCACTTGATGCAAACTCATATACTCATGACTAGGGGGCAAACAGCAGTCAGTCCATTCATATGCAGCACTTTCACAGAAATGTCTATGCTAGCAGCAGAGAAAATAGCCTGTCTCTGGGTTGTGTATGAAGGTGTGCGCACAGGTTTGTGTCTTCACAACACAGAGGTGAGTGACAGAGTTGCTTGGTTTAAATCAGCCCAAGCCCAGAGGGTTCACAGGGGGGTGAAGCACGCCACAGAGGGAGAAAACAGCGCAAAAATCCCAAAAGCTGGTCCT
Organism: Morone saxatilis; assembly: GCF_004916995.1. Lineage (NCBI taxonomy): Eukaryota > Metazoa > Chordata > Actinopteri > Moronidae > Morone > Morone saxatilis. Next base: position 2,899,195 of record NW_023339729.1, read on the forward strand.
AAGCAAGGGCTTAATCCTTTTATGTGAGGCCTCTTTTCATGTTGTGAGTGACAGATGTATGTGTGAACACCTACTGTAAGCAAATGTTTATTTACAGGTTGAAAATCTGCAGCATCAAAGCTTCAAGATTTAAAAGCAGCAGCACACTGCTAAGTCCAAGAGAATAAAACTAAGTCAGAGTTTCTACTATAAGTGAAGTGTAGGAGTAACCTTTAACCTGCTCTCAAGTGAGATTTATCACATGTATGTTAGGGCAGGAACAGCCAATCAGAAACAGGAATTGAACCTACATTTTGTGCAATGATGCAAAAACTTGTTTAATTTAATTTAATTTTTTTTTATTAAAAGAGTGCTATTTGCGGTCTCCATTTGGAGATAAGAGCTTGCAGGGAGACTATAAATACCCCTAACTCTGCAGTATCAGGATTTTGTTTGCATGACGTTTTAAAAAATATGAAATGCAGAGTCCGACTGTTACCTGGTTTAAGTGATTGTAAATGCACTGCATGACTGTCTGTTGTAGGTAAATGCATATCAAGGGGCACCCTGGTAGCTCACTAGGTAGAGCGTGTACCACATATCAAGGCTGAGTCCTTACTGCAGCAGCCCCAGGCCCTTCACTGCGTGCCATCTCTCTCTGCCTGCCTTTCCTGTCACTCTGCTGTCACTATCCACATAGTGAAATACATATATGTATGTATATATAGATATGTGTGTGTATGTTTGTATATATATGTATTAAGTGTATATCACTCTGTCCCTTTATGGCAGCTGTCTTGGACCCTCGCTAGTACTCCCAGTGATGATTAAACTGATCACATAAAACCAATAAAGGGCCCCTCAGCTGTTTGATAAATACAGGCTTAGGTAAGTAATCAAAATAAAGCTAATGTGGAACTTTACTCTGTGTTGGAGTAAAGAAAGCTCTTTCTGAGAAGCCTCATATATATCTGCATTCTGAAGTTCAAATCTACATCTTGTGGTTTGAGTGTAGGACAATTATCAAGATGGGACGAAGCATTTATTCATTTAGAATCTTGAAGCTACAACACAAGGCACGCTTACGCAATACCGTGTAGTACAGGAGATTGAGAGGAATGCATTTTTACCACACTAAGCAAAAGATGGCCCTAACATGCTAGATAACAGCTTGGTGTTGCGGATGAGAGGACTGAGGCAGTCTTTGAATATGCCATGAAAGCATAAATCTGTGCCTCCATGTGGTGTTTTTCCTCCGCTCTGTCCAGATGTTAATTGTCACAGCAAGCCACAATTACAACAATCAAAGCCCTTGTGTTGTAGCAGCCTTTTACTGGACACATGAAAACATTTTTTTTGTTGTTTTCACAGTTTAAAACAACTGTGTGAATGCTCAGCACATAAAAACAGAACATATGGTCCTTGTAGATTCAGTGTCACTCTTCAGAATGTACGTATAGAGAGGAAGCAGAGACGGACCGGACTCTTTGCCGTCATTATTTCTTCCTGCTCTCCCTGTTACAGTCCACATAGTGCACAGGAACAAATGACTCAGACTGGCTACGTCCAGAGAAAAAAATCCTCTCATTTATCTGAGCTCACATACCATCTTCTCGACATGAATTGAGATGGTTTCATTAGAGGAAATCGCAACAAGGGATGACAAAGAAACAAAGGAGTGGCATCTAAAAGAGCTTAGATATGTTTTTACAGGACTGCTCACAGAGAGCATTCTGCACTTCCACCGTGACATAGCATCAATTTGAACATATAGACCCACCACTGCTTGTGTGAGTAGTTTGTCTATATGGGGGTGCTGAGGCAATCACCTGCTAAGTGACAGCGATCAATATGTATGTTATCAAGACAAGGGTCCACTGTATGAATGGCATTGTTATCTGCCTGGGAAGAACAATATTCTCACAGCAGTTATTCCGGGCACAATGACTCGTTCTTTATTGGCTCATGAAAATCTAAGTTGTCAAACTGTCAAAAGGAAGCCAGCTTTCACTAATACATTTCAAAACTGACTGACTGCAGTCTGCAGCTGCAAGAGGAAGAGTGGAAAGAAAAAAAGAGCAACTGAGAAAATTAAACCACTGCCAGAATATTGACTGCCACTTAGCAAGAGAAGAGGGAGAGCAAATGAAAAAAAGGAGACAAATTTTTTTTATTGCCGCATTGTAAATTAGAGGGACACAAACCAATATAATCTCAGTATGAGGGAGGTAAATACAACGGGCAAAGCTCGGGACCCTCAAGGACCAAAGGGCCAAACAAAGCAATCACAATTATGGCTGTTTATAATCAGCATAATGCATCTGGATGCCTCTGCACACGCAGTGGGGGGCTAGCGACATCTACAGGTTGCCATTTTGATTGATAGCAACAAGGCTGTGCTCACAGTAACCGTAGCAACGGCTGCATATCACGCATGATGCCTGGGCCCGCCTTTGTCCTTTATTGCAGGCTAACGAGCGGCCCCGGCACCGGTCAGAGATGACAGAGACAGAAGGAGCGAGCGGGCCAGTCTTGTGAAACAGAAATCACAGGCGGGGACGAGGACCATTACTGCAGACTGAAATCATCTCAATTCCACAACAGCGTTCAGTCTCAGAGTATCTTGGTAACAGTAGCTGTCACCTGCACTCACTCCCACAGTTCCATTATCTTTCTCTTGTTTGCAGTGTAAAGATTTCAAGCACAGCTGTAACAGTCTAAACCACTGGAACACGGTCTTGGCCAGGCACCAGCATGTGTGGGAGAGGGGCAGAGTAGCAAGGCTGCCAGAAATAACATTATAGGAGAGAGAACTATGCATTTAAAGCGGAAAGGAGAAGAGTAAATTAATTAGAGCAAAGAAAGAAAGAATTTTATGTACTCACTACACTCAGAACACGAGGATACATTTTACATTGTCACCAATATAGTACCACAAGCATTAAAGGAAAAAAAAAAGTATATTGTCCGAAACCAATACAATACCAATATTGCTGCAAATAGGCCTATATCGGGCAATATTATCGATTGGGCTCTAATACAAAACACTAATCTTTCTCAGTCATTAAACAACACAGAGGACATGATTTTACTATCTTCTAAGTCATTACAAAACCAACAAATTACCTTTAATGCCTACTGTAACAGTGAACGTGAGAGCAAAAGTTTTTTCTAAGCTAGTACTGTTATGAAGTCAGAGAGGTCCACCATTTCACATGCACTCTGCAGAAAAAAAATCTAAGTCAATGAGGATTGAAAGCCATAAATTAGTTAGAGGACAGTTGCAAGTGGGTGTGAGATCAGTTGTCATGAGAAAGAAGTTATTTTCACTCTCACATTTATCACAGGGCTTTATACAGTTGCAGTTTCTCTCCTCTTTTTTATTCCCTTTTGTTATGTTGGCCAGCCTAATAGATCCTATAGGACATTCAGCAAGTGACTGACGCACATCAGGGGTTGTCTGGTTCATTTGCCCAAAACAAGACAAAACCTGGAGTCATTTTTTTTCCCTTTCTGAGGTTCAGCAAGGTAAAAAAAACAGGAAATAGAATCATTAATGTCACTAAAGGTACTAAGGCTTTCCAAAAAGATTTGTAAATCCCCTGAACGCATTCTCTCCTGAGGAAGGGAAAATTATATTGGAAAGGAATATTTAACCAAAAAACAACCAAATATCGTTGCGAATGTGGCACGAGGAGCAGCTCGCTGCTGGTAGCTCACGTGCCAGCTCACGCCTCTCCCACAGCACCCTCAGGCACTAGAAGATACACAGAAGAAGTGACGCATCGCCGTGAGGCTAGTGTCAAGTAGCTTCAATCACATGTGTTTTGAAGCCATGATGTTTATTTTAGCTGTCATCTTTTTTAAGTGTGCAATATTTAGACGTCTGTTGCATGTGTTAAACACATCCACCTCACCCCCCGTTCATCTTATCGCACACTGGGATGGAAACCGCGGTGCATCCTCTCCTTGCCAAAGCGGGGGCACAGAGCGTTTCAGATGGTGAAGTTGACGGTGGATTGCTGTCAGACTCGGGGCACCTGGTCTCTAGCAGTCAGTAAGAGGTCTCACTCTGCCACTGTTTCCCAGCACCATAAATGCCCATCTTCTCTTCTTCTTTTTTGAATTAAGTCAAACCTATTGCTGCCATACTGTTTTGTTATTTATGTTCCTTTGACAGTTATGTATAGTTTGATACAGCCCAATACTGTACAGATATTAAGTTTTATTCAATAGCTTTTGTCCAAAAATCAGTACCCAGCAATACCCAGCCCTACAACTGTAACATGTCAGCCTACTAAGTAACACGTTTCCTTGAATAGTAACGCACTAGTTTTTAATGTGTTAACTAACCAGATGTATTGGTAAAAACTGAACAGTATAACATAAGAAAATAGGGTGAGAGGTGGAACAAAACCCTGTGTGCCTGACTGGATCCTCCATTTTCACGGTTTTCCTTCTCTATCCATAACTTCTGGCCAATGCAGACAAACTGGTGATGTCAAAGGAAGTGTAACCCTCGAGGCAGCACACATCCTCCAACAGCACTGAAGGATGGGCTAATATCCACTGATTTATTTTTCCTCATGTTGATCCTCTGACTCTCCATCTAGTGAATTAATGATGAACCTAAAACCGTCTGATGCAAGTCATCAACAAGTGATCAAAAGAGGACACAGAACATTTAGGCCGTAAAACACCCCTGTGAGGTCAACGTGTGTGTATAACTAGCATTTGAGGGGAAAGGTTTAACAAAGATAGAGAAATGGAAATGTTTTTCTTTATCTGATCCATGTGAAAAACAAGCACTGTTTTGTTTGATGTTACAATTTTCATCAAGTAAGATGCATAACTACAAGACACCTTTGTGTTTATTTTAAGGTGGGTCCAAAGCTGGCATTTGTTGTCCAAGAGGCACACGTGCTTCTAAACTGAAAACTCACATGAACAAAGAAACACACTGTAGTCTATGCACGACTGGTGAAATGAATTACTAAACTTGAAATATACATATGCTCCTTTATACT
>NW_023339729.1:2904224-2904359 GCF_004916995.1 Morone saxatilis
ACAAATTAATGTATGTATTATGTTTCACAGGTTCACAAAATATGATGTACAGTATATACTAAGACAGTTTATATTTAAATAAATATTACTTAAAAGGTCATACTGAGATTACTTTTCTTTTCTATATATATATAT
>NW_023339729.1:2904459-2906726 GCF_004916995.1 Morone saxatilis
AATACTCACTAAATACAACCATACGAAAAACACAATCTGATACTAACTTAACAATTCGCCAACCACCACGCTATTTCAAAAACACTCTACGACCGAGGACAGAAGGATGCTGCTGCTTAGTGTTCTGTCGAAGACTTCTGTGCGGACAGACATTTTGAACTCTGGCGGATGTTGCGGCTGTCCCCGGGAGAACAAACCAGCAGGCGACCGCTGCTAGGGGACCTACGGGTTGACGTCAAAGATCTTGCATTCGACAGGCGGCACACTCCTGCAGAGAAACAGGAGCAAAAATACCAGCACAGACCACAGACAAAAACAGTACCAGACAATAATACTAATAATACAGCCAGGGCCAGAACATCCAGTAAATCACCTCGGTAGTCAAACTGGCCTCTGTCTGTCTTGGAGGCTGCATTTTTCCTGGTCCATCTTCACTGGGGAGGCTAATGGACTTGCACGCTTACGGCAGCTATAGCAGAGGGAAAACCAGAAAGTATTTTCTCCATAAGATATCAACTAGTTTCACCCAAATCACTGATAAAGTTGTGTTTGTACAGTAATCAGTGAAAGCCTTGCTGTTCCTAGCTAGCTACCTAATGAATCTTAGCTCTGTATCGCCAAAAGTTAAAAAAGATTGATTGATGGGTGGATGTCATGATATTATTGGCTGAAATTGGTCAGTTCACACTTGCGTAAGCACCATCCTGGGTGTTCTCAGATGAAGTCAGAGGTATAACAGACTGCAGACTGCAGATAAGGCAGTAGTCCAAAGCAGTTCAAGTTGCCAATTTCTTTCAACTGGACGTGGACATTAGTTCTCTTAGTGGTGCTAGGTGAGCTGGCTAATATTACAGCTAAGCCAACAAGGACGCCATTAATGTAAGAACAATCTAGATGGATGAATAGTACTAGAGATTTATTTTGGGATGGTCTCTTTAATACCAATATAAAAAAATACTACAAAAAAGAACTAATGTGTAATAAATCAAAATTACCTTTAGCCTATCAAACTAAGTGATTTTTAATAGAGGAAAGTTGAGAAAATCTGGTTGACACTTTAGGTTCAGTGGAATTAGAGAGATATGTAAATGGGACTGTTTAAAATGAGAAAGGTGAGGCAGGGTAATGTGTTTGGGACCTCAACACTGTGTAACTGTTCCCTTTCTTCATCATCATGCCCTAAGCTGAAACAGAGGTAAATGGATGAAATTGCAATTCAGACGGCAGTGGTGGCCCAATCAATTGCTTTTCAGATGCTTGCATTACTGCCCAGGCATTTTAAACACTTCTTCGCCTGTGCCTCCAATAAGAGATGCTTCCGCCGGGCCTCTTCCCTCTTTCAAATGATGCATTGATGGTGTCAAGCCAGCCATATGTTAACCAATTGAGAGGCAAACCAGAGACGTATAATCTTGCACTTAAAGTCAAATGCACCAGAGACCTTCCAATTTTATTTTAAGGTGAGTAAATGGTGGTAATGGACAGCTCATTAGGCATACACAGACAGAGAATCAAGCTGATACCCTCAGATATCTATTTGATGTCATTAGCTGAGAAATATCAAATCTAAGTCCTTGAATGAGGCCACAACTTTGACCTTATGCTTGATGCATCAAATCTTCAACATCACAGACTTCGTCAAACGCAAAGATATATATACAGTAATTACTTTAAGGATGTCAACATGAGTTTCTTTTCTTAGCCCTGTCCTTTAGGAAGGAACTCAATAAAATGGTTTTGATGTATGTGTGTTCTGTGCACCTATGTTCATTTGCAAGCTTGCGTAACACTGTGTAGTCGCAGCCTGCTGTGAGTGTGCAAAACTGCTCCTGATCGGATCCTTTCATCAGGCCAGGAGGAAACAAACAGGAAAAAAAACTATTTTTGGAGATTCTGTTTTCTGAAATCTGCTTCTGTGAGAGATATAAATTGAACACAGCGAGAGGTCACTACATCTATCTTATCTTACAATGAGAGAAAAAGTTTAAATCTACATGAAGACAGGATCAAGCTCTCAGTATTGAACTGGTACTGAAACACAGCACAAGTTATCATAATATTAAAAAATTAGGTTAAATTACAATTAGGACTGGGCTTAAATACTGTACATATTAAGTTTTGAGGGATGCCAATTTATATAATGGGATAGTTCACCCTCTTAGGAAATTGGCTAATTAGTTTTTTTCCAAGCATGAGATAAAATGATTGATACCAGTCTTATCTATCAGAGCTGGAGTCCAGTTGTGGTTAGCCTAGCTTAGCATTAA
>NW_023339729.1:2906826-2907230 GCF_004916995.1 Morone saxatilis
GACGATAGGACAATCTCCTACACAGAGATAACTTCTGTTATGAATTGGCGCTATACAAATAAAATTGAATTGAATTGAATTGAATATTAAGATCCATAAAGCTATAAATAAAGAAAAAAACTGACTGAAAATTACTTTTCTCACATGAAATGACTTTCTATTTAAAGAATATTCCACTTAAGTCATCACTGCACACAATTAAATAAAAAGGATATAGGCCTACATATCCATAGTAATACACTTGCAAATAGTCTAGTGAAGAAGTTGTCATTTGCAATTGGAACTATGCTTTGAAAGCAAAGAACGATTGATGGAGGAAGTATTTAGATCAGTTAATTCAATAAAAGCAACACACCACTGTAAAAATATTCAATTGAACTTTCCTAAGTCCCGCCCCTTTGTGC
>NW_023339729.1:2907252-2912228 GCF_004916995.1 Morone saxatilis
TGTACTTAAATATGCTATGTGCTAGGCTTATCTATGTTTAAAAGACAACCAAATTGTGAAGGTTAAAGGATAAATGCAACATATATAGTATAGTCACATCTTAAGGTAGCTGATGTTAGCAAAATCTTACTTAACTAGCAAACTAACCACGTGTGTAAATTAGCTAGTTAGCTAGCATGTTGTTAACATTCGCTACACTAGCTATTTTAGGATTGATGTAGATTAGCTTAAGACTTAAAATGTGACTTTTATGTCACTGTTATCTTTGAACCATCTTCAAAATGTATTGTGGTTTTCTCTGTATGACCGTTTTCCTGCTTTGGCCTACTCCTACAGTCTTAGAAAGGGTCAATTACAAGTAAATGTTCTGCATTTAAAAGGGTACTTCCACTGTGTATCATTTAGGAGGATCTATTGGCAGAAATGTAATATAATATTCATTGTCATTCCCAGCTCGTCAAATACCAACGCAAGTGCTGTTCAGTTGGTTGCAATCAGCAACTTCACTGCTAAATGCCACTAAAGCATTTATTATTACTGATGTGCCACTTGCATAATTTCTTTATTTTGTAGCCTTTTCTGTCTTTTGGTTGTGTGTCTGTATTATGTGTTATTTGTTAGACTGATATGCATGTATCATATACATGATACAGACAGCATTTCTTTACTGTATATAAACAAAACAAAAGTATAAAACTGTATTTTGTTTGTCGAGCAAAAAACTTTCTGACTTCATTGTGTCTTCCCAATAACTGAAACCAAACCTGCATCCTTGGGTTGTTGAATCAAATCTTTCAAAATAAAAGTTACCTCCAGCCATGGCATCCCTGACATATTTGACATAATTTGATTATGCAACACACAATTAAATTAGCATGCAATGCACGTCCTCATGCCTGCACACGTACACACCATTATACATCACAGTCCACTATATACATTGTTCTGGCTCCAATAAAAATTGTTTTAAGAAAAAAGTGTTTTTAAACTGCTGTACATCTGCGTGTTATGGCCATGTGCACACACATATACACACAACCTGATGTTATGTATACCAACGTGCACACCACTGCAGAGACAGTAGTTTATTACAGCTCAGACAGCAATCAACCTGACTCAGATCAGGCTTATACTGTAGTGTAAGCTAATGCATTATGTGAGGGGGATTAAAGGCTTGGCATTATATAATCTATGAGCTGTGCCCATGGCTGTTATGGTACCTAACCCAGTTTACAGGAAACAATCTGAAGGTACAATTCTGTCATCTGACACCTAACCCCTCTAAACCGCCGAAACATACACTCAGAGTCCTCCATCTGTTTGTTTCAGGTGGAAATACAGTGAGAAATGATGATTAAACTCAACACCTGACTCTGTGTTACAGGTACAACAGGAAAGGGTCAATGGTTAAATGGCCAAACATGGTGATTTTGGGTTATCATGGTTGATTAGTTTAAACAGATTGCAGCTGATCTACTCAGCTAGCATCGTCTTGGCAATTTCTTCTTCTTCTTCTTCTTCTTCTTGCTAGTGTTTGTTGCCTTCATTTATTTGATTGGTTAGATTTAGGTATATTGGTCAGAGCCAATCAGATATAAAAAAGTTTTTTTTTGTGAAAAAAAAGAAGGCAGCGTAATTGTGTCTCAGCGCTGAAAACGTGTTTGTTAAAATGTATAAAAAATGCCAAAATAAAGGAGTATGTTGTGGTTAGGGTTTGGTTTAATTACGATACCGGTAGCTTTTTTGGTCCAATTTAGGCACTGCGGATGTCCATGCTGAGACCGTAGTTGACTCTTTTACACTCAGTCCACCTCAGGTAAAGTGTGTAAAGTTAATTGTTTGGGTGTGGTTGACAAATCAAATCAACCTGTGTGGATAACAACCCATGAGGTGAGATGAGTGTGAGCTGGGGTGATATTACCTTGTGTGGCAGTGGCCATCACAACACATTTGTCAAAAGGCAAATCTGATCTGACCTTCTTGGGGTCACCAAAATAATTAGGAACCATAGTCTGGACACGGCTGTGCCAAGACCGAATACTGCCTCCAAGACAGACAGAAGCCAGTTGATGACAGCAGTACTGAGGTGATTTTTCTGATGTTCATTGCCGCACAATGAACTAAATAGCACCCTGTTTTCCGTTTCATGGGGATAATTTTAAAGCTAAATCTAATCACCATCATCAGGACCTCATGGACAAAATCAAATCAAAGGTCCTGCAGATCACCACTTCCTCAAATGTGAACATAAATTAGACCATAAGATTTTGGCACACCCCTCACTCAGATCATATACAATGATTATGAATTATAGGTTAATTCCATTTTTTCAGCACCATGAGAAGCCAGTGAACTATGACTGTGACAAGGATCTGCAGAACACTGTCCATCAGTTTCCTCTGGCAGGGAAACCAGCCCTCTCACACATCGTTATTCAGTCCACTGAACCCACCGCCTCCATTTTCCTTATTGGTCCTCTGATGACAAGTTCCCAAATGGAGACCTTGCCAGCAGTCACTGTCAATAGTGTAGCAGTCAGAGTGTGATTTAGTTATTAATGTGTTCCTCAGAACAACTCAACATGAGCTGTTGTGTAATTGTGGTTTCAATGCAGTCTCATCTATTTTCTTCTCTTGGCAGGCACTCTCCGTCCTGCTTGGCGGGTTGCCTAGATGGGATATGGATGTTTTGTGTATTAGTGTGACTAGGAACAGACAGAAATATATGCAGTGGTTAAGGTAACATTTTAGACTCTATAATATTCTCGCCTCACTAGTGGTATGGCCATACCCCGATGAACATGTGAGTAGGGCTGTGAGAAAGTTTTGATACACTTCAATATTGCAATATTTTGTTTTGTGATATTGTATCAATTTTCAAAAACACTATTGATTTATGTGTAGTGATGTGTTGTTCATGAACTAGTTGACCCATTACTTTCTTTTTTTAAAAATAAATTGATATCAAACAGAATGATCCTAAAATGTACAGTAAATACAATCCACAACTGCCTCACTTTGGTAATTGTTAGGGCTGGTGACCAGGACTCAAGTGCAGACCAGAGTTTGAAGTCTCAAAAAGGATATTTTATTGAAGTGCACAAACAAATGTGGATTAAGATGTGGCCGAGAAACGTGACAGTGGAGGCGTGGAACTCACACTTCTCTGCCTTGACGAATAACCGGTTCTCTAGCAGCCGCTGGAGGACTTGGTGGACATGCTGAATGTGCTCTGCTTGGTTCTGGGAAAAAATTAGTATATCATCAAGGTAGACAAATACAAATCTACCCAGCATATCTCTCAGCACATCATTAACCAAGCACTGAAAAACTGCTGGTGCGTTGGTGAGGCCAAAGGGCATAACTAGGTACTCAAAGTGCCCCAGTGGAGTGTTAAAGGCCGTTTTCCATTCATCTCCCTCACGGATCCGGACTAGGTGATAGGCATTGCGCAGGTCTAGTTTAGAAAAGACTGTTGCCCCCTGGAGGGATTCAAAGGCAGAGTTCATGAGGGGAAGTGGATATTTGTTTTTTACAGTTATGTCATTCAAACCTCTGAAGTCGATGCACGGCCTGAGTGTTCCATCTTTCTTGCCCACGAAGAAAAACCCGGCTCCCAGAGGTGATGAAGAGGGGAACGGATGATCCGCGCGCAGCGAGTTGGTTAATGTACTCGCTCCCATAACCGCCCGCTTCAGGCCTGAGATGTTATACAGACGGCTATGGGAAACGTGACCTGGCAGCAGGTCGATGGCGCAGTCGTATGGTCGGTGCGGGGGTAGAGAGGAGGCCTGCTGTTTAACAAAAAACTTCAAGAGAACAGAGATCCCAGTGGTAGTCAGCGGATTACGACAGGGTCCGGCAGGGCTGGTTTGGACTTCTGGTGAGTTTACAGGGGGAGGCGAGCAGGACCGTAGACAACTAGCATGACAGGCAGGGGCTCCAGTTACTTATTTTAGCAGCAGTCCAGTCAATGTTGTGTCAAGTGTGCTAGCCTCCAGCGGCTCTTCCAGTAGCTCCGTGGGCAGCCCCAGCTGTTTAACTAAAGCGGTGTCTAAAAAACTCTCGTCAGCTCCAGAATCAATGAGCGCTAGGAGCTCCAGTGTTTGGTCCCTCCAGCAGATGGTGGCATGTAACTGGGTACGAGGACGGGAAGACAGAGGTATCGTTGTTCGGCTCGCTAGGATGCTCCCCCCTGGGCTAGCGAGCCCTCCGGTTAATGGTCGGCTAGGCAGGGGTGGCGGAGGTAGTACCAGGTTTTCCACAGTAGAGACAGGCGTTGTTTGCTCTTCGTCGTTCCCGTTCCGCCGCGCTGAGCTGGTTCCGTCCCAGCCCCCCCAGCCCAGATTACTTTAACCTATGTCTAGTTATCCTCCCCTCACTAGTGTCTTTGGTTTGTGTGTTTGTTTGCCTCAGTGCCACTTGGTTTTTTCTTGGGCCTCACCTGTTTTATGGACTTTGGATTTATCCTGCTCCCTTGGATTTGTCCTGTGTTGGACTGATTGTCCAGTAAGTTTTATCCTTTTGTGAAAATGAACTGAACTGCACTAAGCTCTGCCCAAGTCTCCATTTGGGTTCTACTCCTGTATTCCTGTATTCCTGTTATCCTGCTTGAACAAATATCTGACTTTTTAGAAGCTAAATGCTCCACTGTGTTGACCAGCTAACTTGGTCTGTCTGCTGTTTAGTGCTGGAAAGGTAACACACAGGTTTTATTAGTGGGTTTTTTCTGGTGCTGACCATAAAACCAAAACAATGAGCTGAAAGAGGCTAAAAGCTTCTATAGAGTTGAGAGGAACTGCAGACTTTGAGATGATTCTCTGTAGGTTTGTCACTACAAGAGAAACCTTTCATATTACACAAATCATTTGATACGTTGCCTTGCTTAATCCATTCTTGACTAAATAGAAAAAGTGATTGAGAAGTAACAGGTAGCCTTTAGTCATGTTATTTCAAAGTCCTTATTTTCATTTGAAA
>NW_023339729.1:2912328-2929552 GCF_004916995.1 Morone saxatilis
ATTAATTAAATTAATTAAAAACCTAGATCTATACCAAATAACATAACATAATAACTGTGCTTTATCCTGAATCCACATGTACTAATTGTGGCCATAACATCTCCCACGAGTGCCCAGAAAATCTTTGAAATATCTAAACTTTAATAATAAAATAATCCAAAATGAGAAGCCTTTTTATTAGTGCATAATTCAGGCTCATTGATTATTTATCGAAGCGGCTGGGGGCTGACTGCAGTCTGAAAGGTTATATAGCAATATTCCTGCTACAGAAATAACCAAGAAGTAGGAGGGACGACAGAGTTTTGATTTAAATGAATCCACCAGGGGTTTGAGCTGGCTCTCTGTCTTTATATCAAGTCATCTCATTGACAACTCGCTCTCTATCACATTTCTGTACTTTCTCTATGCTGAATACAAACCCATTTATGTCTTTAGTTTGTCTTTTTTTCTTTCTCTACCTCAGCATCTCTGTCTTCCTCTAAATCATTTTTACTGCACTCCAATCCCCATTATCCAATTTTCTAAACTCACAGAAATCCTGTATAGTGTATTTATGTAATGTTCTTACACCCGATTTGCTAAATGCACCTGCATAAAAGTTCATGCGATTTCCCCAATTAAAAAAGTGTGCATTGCATACAATTTGGGATGAAATTGGGAAATTGAACAGTTTCTAACATCTTTGCATTGCTATAATACAATTTATTAAATTACATTTTATAACTAGGTTTGGGAACAAAGACCAAACCTTGCACTCATCTCATTACCATTCCTTCTCATCAGCCACACTGGCTCCGCTCAACAATCCACGTGCCCAGACGATCGCCATCTTCATCCACCGACAACTCCAACACCATCGGGCCTTCTCCCCACAACACCTCCAGGGGAGTCTTCGCCTTCTCTCAGTGAAACATACCCTGCCAGGAAAGCACCACTCTTCCTCACCAAGCTTCACCGCTGCTTCCAGGTTCCCGGCGTCCCGTCCGCACAGCCGATGACGTCACGGCGCATCCCACGGCCCAGCCTTCCTCATCAGCCCTCTCAGAGGGCCAGGTCGTATCGAACCCAGTACCTGCCATTTCGGCTTCACAATCAACCCGAGCACATGCATCCCTCCATCCCAGCATCCTTTTCCCTTCTCTCATTTCTAACTTCCCCGTCCTGTCTTCTTTGGCTGCCTCCGCTCCTCCCATTCCAACACCAACCTTCTCAGCCGCACAGAGCGTGCCCACAACTACAATCCATGGCGACGCTACAAGCCAATAAACAAATTCCCCTCCCGTTTCTTTATATGTAGCCGTTATTTCTCTTCCTTCATTTAACGCACCTCCTTTTTTTGGTGCCAACATAGCCAAATCGTGGGCTTTCCCACCCATCCTCCCATGCATAATAATTTCACTCTAGCCTCCGCATTATCTCCGGCACGCCCAATCCTCCCTACCATCCCCCGTGTCACCCACTCTCAACAGATTCTCGCCTCTAACTAGGTCGACCTCGCTCATTTAATTCTGGAGGATGAACTTACCTTCTCTCGTTTTGGCCCATCGGGACCTGGTCCTCCCTTTGTTCCAGGGTCTCTTCTCCTTCTCGGTAATATTTATTTAATGATAATTTTTCTTTTGTCAAATTTTTAAATTGTATACGCAATATATCTTTTGCCCCAAACCTTACCTTGAAATCAACGTGCCCTCAACAGCCGCCCATCCATCCATCATCACCAAATCTGCAAACGTTCAACCTTCAACAAGAGAAACAGACCGGTCCTCTACCATGCCAAGAGGATGGTTTGTAACAATTCCAACAACCTCAGAAGCAACGTCGCCAGCTGCCGTTTGCTCCACAACTGCTCCTTCTGCGGCGGAGCCCACTCAAGATCCGCCTGTCCCCATAATCTAACTAAGCACAGCTGGCATAAGCATCGGAATACACCAACAAATATCAACTTTCTCGCCACCGCCTTGAAGAACCACCCAGATCGACAGTTTGTTAACTACTTCATACATAACTATACTACGATTTACACACGGTCTTTACCTAGGTTTACAAGTCACGCCAGATTCCTCGACCCCTACCCCCATCCCTCGACCCTACCCTCATCCCCTTATCCCTCGACCCCTACCCCCATCCCTTGACCCTTACACTCATCCCTTCATCCCTCGACCTTTTCCCGAACCACTCAATACTTTTCTATTTGGATTGATTCCTCTAGGAAAAAGACATTTAATTGCAAAGCAACATTTTCCTTTGTATTGCATCATATTGCGTCAGAGTCAAATTGTGTCGCACTGCATCACAATGAGGGTGAATCATATCAGATTGGTTGTTGCCTCATATGGATCGTTGGCAATGCATTGAAATAACTATGTCATTTGGTACTTATTACAAGGAAAACAAGTCTTCAGTTATTTTAGTTGGCTGTCTTAAGCTTATTGGCAGTTGATTTCAATAGGAATTTCCTTGAAAGCGATGTAATTAAATAACTGCTTCTTTTTTCAAACCCAATTATATATTTATTCATTCATCATTCATTTATTACTGGAAACTTCATTCATCAAATAAGTTGAATTGTGTGCTCACCTGTAGGGAATTTGCACATATTTGCATGTTCAACGGACCTGCTGTGCACCGACTACAAGATCTCTGTAGGTTAGTTGTTAGTTAGTTAGTTAGTTAGTTAGTTAGTTAGTTATTAGGCTGTGGCTCAGCAAATTACATGGTAGTTTCCAGGAAATTTCTAGGAAATGATTATGAATTTACAGACATGTAAACCAAAACAAATATGCATATAGATTTTGTTTGTCACTGAATGCTTACAACGTCCAATCTTAAATAAATAAAGAAAAATAAACTGACTCAGTTATGTCGCCTTATTATAAGCACCTATGTGGTGGAGTGTGGTGAGATACTAAAAATGTCACACTGATTGTGGTTGAGAACAGTTTCCAAACTCCAAACTATTTGGACATTTTCATCAGACAAAAAGTAGGTTGCATTATTTGCTACTCAATATCATCATAACTGAAACCCCAGAAATATTCTACTCAGCAGACATCAGAGGGCCATTTTCTGTTGCCTCTGTGTAGAACTAGTTTAATACAGAGAACAGTTCGTTACCGAGCAATGCTGGCATGGAATTTAGTACCAGTTGTTTTGATTGCAGAAAGTAATACAACAACAAAATGTTAAGATTGCATTTGTTCACACAAAGACTATTGTAGAACATAGTATGGCTTTTTTCTAAATTATGTAAGTGATACAAAGCTATTGTATGTATAAGATAGGATGGACGTGTATTGTATTTTCTGTTAAGTAAAAAAAATATATGAATTGCTACCACAGGAAGAGTCACTACTAGGGCTGCACAGTTAATCGAAACAATATCTAAATTGCAAAAAGCTGCAATATTTTGATGAAGGTAAAATTTGTGATTAAAACTGATTACATTGAAAAACACTAAGTAATTTAGTTTAAAAAAATTTTAAGTTAAAACTATTCGTAGTAGCTTTAGTAATTTAACTGACTTAATTTTGACTTTTCTATTTGTACTGTGAAAACAAAATACATAGTAAAAAGTAACTAAGTTAGTGTCAATATGATATTCCAAGAACACTTTTTAACTTTAAATACTTGCAGCTGAAACATTTTATTTTATCCACGCATAAACAATTGTTGTCTGTACCTCCACTATCTAAAATTGAGCAATTGACTCTATCCCACATGAATGGCAGAGGACAATTTTCATTGTTCTATGAGTTAAAAAAGGGTCATCTTCCAAAAAGGTGGAGGCATGGATAATTGATATAAAGGAGGACATTCAGGAAACTGACTGGGAAAGAGCTTGTTTTAAGGCTCAGACCCTGTCTGTTAATACTAAATTTAAGTTGCTACAATATAAATGGCTGATGTGCACCTACCTTACACCTTGCAGGTTGAATCACATATACCCTAATGTACCGGATATTTGTGTGAAATGCAGAGACGCAAAAGGTACGTTAGTTCATTGCTTATGGAGGTGTCCAAAGATACACCAATTCTGGAAAAGTGTATTACACTGTATAGGTCTCATAATTGGAAGGGAAGTTCCTTTGCGAGCCCAAATATGTTTACTGGGAATATACCCTGAGAACTTTGTTGTGTCTCAGCAACAGTCACTGCTTATTGACTTTGGACTCTTACAAGCCAGGAGGATAATCGCATTATTGTGGAAAAGTATGGACACACCTTCTACCGGAATGTGGACAAAGGAACTGATGACCTCTCTAGCTTTGGAGAGACTAACATATATTGTAAAAAAGAGGGAAAAGAACGTTGCTCACCTATGGAGACCTTACATGGACTTTCTAGAAACTCACAACCTTGGATTATGATTAATTGTACAATTTCTGTAATTTATGCACTGCTGTGATCTTATTTGACTTATTTCTTTCTACCTTATTAGTATTGTTTTTTATTTTATTTTTATTTTTGCCAGATTGGGGGATAACATATTCATGTTGTTAGTTAAAATGTCCATGTTTAATCAATGTGAAAAAATCAATAAAAATATGTTTTAAAAAAAGTTAGTTAGTTTTAGGTGACAAGTTAGTGTCACCTAAAATTACTTATGAAAGCTGCTTAATCAGGAATCTTTCTGAATTAAAAAAAAAGTGGTTTGTGTTACTTCAAATTTTCAGTGTATTCCATTTCAACTATTTTTTTGTTAAAATTGCATTAGCGCTGAAAAAATGTTTATTTGGTACCCCAACAAATAACACATCATCACTTTTTAATTGTTTTTTTCTCCAGTGAATATGAAAATCATAATGCAAAAAATATCATTCCCACAATTTGTTAATCATATCGCAAAATGATTTTATTACCATCTTGTGCAGCCCTAGTAGTTACTGTTTCAATACAGTAGATAAGAGGGCTCTAAATAAAGAACACGTCCAATCACTCCTGTCCTTTGATAATGTCAGTAATGACAATAACCACTGTTTCCAGAAATAATATGCACAATAATCATCCAAAAGAAACAACTTCACAAATATAACAGTCTCCATCTGCTGTTGAAGACTCGGAAAGTTAACTTAACTTAAATTAACTTTCTCTTAACTTAACTTAACTACTGTATGCCTACCTTAACACCTAAACATAACCCTATATCTAAAATTAACTAAACTCAACGTCCTTCAAGCTCTGTGATTTCAACTCTAAATATAACCATTTCTATGGAAAATACATCAGTACAGTACAGGGATTCAAATCAAAGATCACTTGCAGTACACTGACATAACATGCCACAGGATCCAATAAAGAGATATTTTTCAAACCCCCCCACCAAAAAAAGCCCTCAGTCACCTTTGTCCCCAAAAACACAGCCTTCAGCTACCTTTGTCCCTTTGCGATTTTGATCATGTTTGTCCCTGCAGTGTGTCTCTCTTCAGTAAACACAGCAGTATACAGTAAAAAACATTAGAAATGGTGGAAGCAGATTGTATGAAGATATGGCACGGCCTCACCAAGGACGTGATACTTTTTCCTATTGTGGAGAAACTATTCTTTTAAAGAAGTGAAACTGTAAGTTGGCTTTGTCCCACTATTAGCATTTGCTACAGTAACACTTTACATTTTGGATGAATCTGCACCATGAAAAATCATGCTTAACTAATTACTAAGTAGCTACTCCTAAGTAAATTTTCCTTTATTGCTTTGTTACTGTGGCTGCACAGGTAACATCAGCTTTCTAACTTATGATACTGAAGAAGACATCTGAACATATGATTATTGCTGTGCTTAAAATGGTGACACTTCTGATTTTTGTCCACATGAAACACGAACCACCACTTCCTGGTGAGACTAGTTTCTCATCCCTAAACAACCGGTGTGAAGACTTTCCCCACAGGCGTTCACGAATTAAACTTAGGGTTATGTTGTAGTTAGAGTTAGGGTTGTGATGAATTAGTACTGGGGTTAAGGTGCTGGTATCTGTTTGGTCAAATCCAGGTACTTGATTTATAGGCAAGATCTTTAGTTGAAAAGGTTCTTTTCTATGATTCTATCAGTGATGTGTGTTCTAACTTGACTGAGTTATGCATCTGAGAAGAAGGGGTTCAACTCCCAACCTTTTTGTCAACCTTATTGCGTCAACCAGGTTCAATAGGTTAAAAGAATGCACTGACGACATAGTTCAGCGTGACTCTAGGAAAACAATCTCCAACCCTGACGTCAGGCAGTGAGGTTCCAAGGGTGGCTCTGCTGCTGTTGTCAGTGTCTCAAGTCAAGAGTCATTACCCTGTTAAACAGTGATTCAGCCCTTAGGAAGAAAAAAAAACGAATAGCCCCATCAACACAATTGGCTCTGTATAAAAAGATCGCACACAATGACAGTTGTGCTAGTTGTGATGGAAATTGTTTTTGTCCATCACCAGCTTCAGTTTGACTCTTTCCACAAGACAAGTGGCAGCCAAAACGTGACTACAAACCAGGAGGTGAAGGAACCAGTAGGTGATTTGAGGACAATCCTCCCAGATGCCGTCCTATCCCAGAACCAGACCTATACCCAATACATTATTAAGAATGACTAAATTTCAACAGAGCTTTTCGATTTTAACTGGCACAGCTTTTCTAACCTTTACGGCACTTTAACAGCTCAGGAAACTTGCACTGTAAATAATGATGCTACTCAGCCAATCAAATCTGTTCATTATAATCGAGTCAGTGAGTGAGGTCCACACACACAGGGAGACAGACAAGAGAACAGTCGGGGAAATAAATGAGTCAGAGAAAAGTAATTTCACATGGCGTGCTAGAGAAAATTTCCTCAAGCAAACGTCCAGAACATCATAATGTTAAACTTGCGTTATGAACTCGTTGAGCCTTTATCTAACTGAGGTTCGTGCAAGTTAGATGCCCCCGAGTCCCAACCATGGCTCTGAAATATCAGCAGCCTAACTGTGCTGTGTATTGATAAATCCATGGTGCTGTCCATGGTGCTGAAGTAGCAGATGGATTTGTAATTGCGACAATATAGCGGGTTGCTAAAAGAACCAGTCTCCTCATCACTAGGGGGATCCCATCGGGCTAAAAACTACTGCATATAACATCAAATTCAGCATTCTTCTTTGACTTGAAGCCTATTGTACATGTTTGGTCAGGGTCTGTTTAGTCACCTGTTGACACCAGTATTTTGCGTAACAAATTGCTTCACCCAGTGTGTCACAACAGAGGAACATGGGAGTCTTATCTCGACAGCTGCATTCTACTTGGTACTGGGTTAGCGAGGTCACACAGGCCTTTAGGCTTCAGTGTGAGAGGCTGGCTCTGTGTTTAATGAGCTTGGAGCGGACCTAGACTTTGGTCTCTTTCATCCCTGTAGCAGTCAGTGCAGCCAGTTAGCTCACTGAAGCAAGGAAAGACCCCTTTTACAACCCCCACCCCACACACACACACACACACACTCACTCTCAGACCTCTCTTTCTTCACATCTCTTTCTCTCCAAACCTTACTGTCTCTGTACCTCTCTCTGTCTGTTTCTTTACCTGGTCCAGTTGTTTCTTCTGTCGGATCCACTCAGCGTCAGCGTCCACTGTGATTGCGCGCACTTTTGCTCCTCTGCCTTCTGGCTGTCAATGCACTGCCTTGTTTCTTCCTCCTGCTGCTTCATTAGCTGCGGTTCCCTCTGTATCGGGACACAGGGAGAAAGAAAGGGATAGACTCTAGCACGCAAACACAGGGTTTACACCAGAGCTGTGTCTCTAAATAATGCCATATAACAAAGGTTGCCTTGTGGTTAGAAATGCAAGGTAGTGCTTCTGAAGTTGTCGAAGGTTAGAATCGCCAGACCAGATTATCTGTTTGGGGAAAGTAATTACTCTTTCTTCCCTTAGCATTGACAAGCCTTTGACCAAGACGCTTAATTGCCAGTGGAAATTCGTTAGCTGCATAGATGCCAGCAGCTGCGGTAGTCGGTACTGGACTTTTCTATAACTGTACAGGCTGTACTTAATTTTAACTTTTTTTAAATCTGATATTCCCTGTCTTTTTCCTGTCTCATATTCAGATAGATGCACATGACATGTGCTTAACTTTGCTTGTAAGAAATGAAGTACGACTGTGAAGAAAAACTATGAGACAGAAGGCGAGGGATCAAAGAGGAGCAGAGAAAAGTGAGGTAATTTTCTTCTGTCTAATAAGCCCCAACCCCTGTCCTTTCATTCATCTTAAAGCAGCAAGGGCAGGCTGGTGCTGAGAGACTGCCATACTGATGTAGTTGCAAGGGCTAAAGATCTTCGTTAGTGCCCAGATC
The DNA here is from genome assembly GCF_004916995.1 of Morone saxatilis. NCBI lineage: Eukaryota > Metazoa > Chordata > Actinopteri > Moronidae > Morone > Morone saxatilis. The sequence goes on from NW_023339729.1 coordinate 2,920,617, forward strand.
AGGTGTCCCTTTGGCTGGCCGTGCTCCCAGAGTGAGCTGTGGCCTGCACAGGGGCCCCGCCTACTGTGGGAGTGGATATTTTCAACAAAATAAAGTCGACTATCAGACAAAAACAGAGGACATTTACTACTAACTTTGATATCCAAAACAATTAAATAAACTTGGAGACGTGAAATGGGTTAGATAGACATCTTGGACAACTTCTTAGGCATCTAATATTTACAATAATTGGTTTAACTAGGCTGACTAGTCTATAAATCCTACTTGCGCTGCCATTTAGAAAATGCTCTGTCTATACTCTGAGCAGCCAAACAATGCATTGCAAGGCTACTATCACTGTTGGTTGTGGTCCAACCATATAGCCAGGGAAGAACGTAGATATTTCTGCAGAACCGCTGATAAGGTGAAATACCAGTGTTTTAAACCTCTCTGCTTTCGGATATATCTGCACATATGGTTATAGTTAGGGAATGACTGAGGTGTATTTGGTGGAGATGGGGTGGAAAAGTAACCTTGCTAGGCAGCTGGACTCGATTGATCACACAATAATCCATCTTGCCAGGTTTCAAGCTGTGTTCAAACCACAATGGTGTGAACAGGCGTGGTTTAACACTAGGTGTGTGTGACAACAATGGCATCTGGTAATGAGGTTAGCTTAGATGCTGCTAGCATCAGTTCTATCAGAACTGGAGAGTATTTCTTCATTGAAAGAAGAGCAAAGAACAGGACTGAAGCCTTTCTCCATGGAAAAGATCTTTTCGCTCCTCTCCAGACTGGCTTTGGCAAGAGTTTGACTACGGTGTATGGTTGATGTTGGTTGGTGTTGTTGATCTGATTGGCTGAAGTTCGCCCGTGATAGAGAGATGGTTCATCCAAATATTTTTTGAAAGTGCCTGCCCTTTTATAAACAGTTTCCAATGACTTTCCAGATGGCACAGCTGGATTACTGGGGAAAAAAGGTGACATAAGGCAATAGAAACAGACTTGGTGAATGAATCATGATGTTCATGAAGCTTGTCGCTTATTTGTCACTCAAGCTTCCACTGAAGATTCAAAAACATCACCTCTGTGAGTAGGAGGAGGAGACTGTAGGTAGGCACTTGTTGTTATATATACCTACCTATCTGCCTTTTAACATAAATGCCATATTTTTCATTTTCCAGTGTTAAATGTTTGACTGGCACTCTTTTAATTACATCATCTCGTTGAGCACTCCTTTTCTGCAATCATTTGATAACACCTAACAGGAGAATAAGAGCCATCAACTGTCTATCTTGATGAGTCCAACTCCTAATATTCTCATAAGAGTAGTGGATGAAAAGGCATAAAAATTTACATTTTATCTTGCAGATTTCCTAGAGATTTGGTTAAAAAGTAATTGAATAACAATTAAATTTCAATGCACATTAAATATCAAATGTACAGACACTTATTCTAACATAAAAATTAATCCACCATTTAAGATCAAGAGGTATTGGAATTAGCTGTAACCACTCCCAAACCTATAACCATATAACCATGGCATTTAATTTCTTAAAATGCTAATTATAGTTATTTTAGTGGGGCTGAAGATGCAAAAGAAGCACAGCTAGGGTCTCTTTGGATGAAGAATAGCCTTCAGAAGGCTTAATTGGCAGGGGGCTTCATGATTAGGTCCTCATATAACAACTGCAGAATATACAACTATAGGACTTTGGTGAAAGGAAACCATGTTCTTCGGTAGGTAATTAAAGCAGAAAAATAAAAGTTTTTTCTCTTATACCTCCAACTCAAAGGTTCAGCAAAGAGCAGACTCACACTTCAAAGAGCGATGGGTTGAATCCCTCACTGAGGTAGACTAACCGAAACATCTTTGGAGCCGAGAATCTGTAGTGCATTCATTGTGAACCGCTTCACAACACAGCACGCAAACCAAAATGAATAGCAGGTGGCCACTGAGAGATAAAGACATCTAATTTAACATAATTTAATATATGCCTTGAAGTGAGGCTAAAGGGGCAGATGCTACAATACTGAAATATAAAAAGATAGTTATTCCGCTGCATTCAATTAAGCATGTGGGTGTGAAATTGAATTATGTTAATGTGTTAATATCACACAAAGCCATATTTGAATTTAAAATCAGTAAATATAAATTGCATTAATAAGAGTTTCAGAGATTTTGTGTGATGTCTTTTTGTCCATTGCATAACAAGTACAAAGGGAAACCGAACCCATTTCTAATCTTTATTTTCAAACTCTTTTATTCAGAGAACAGAGAAAATCAAAGTAACAAGACTGTCTCGGACTACAGAAGAGGAGCCAGACGAGAGAGGGCATAAAGTCAGAGATTTAAGATCTATTTCAGCTGCATACATTAAAGTCTAACATAAATAAACCAGACTGAGAATCCCCAAAATCTTCAACAGAATAAAATGACACGACATCTATTTTTGGGACATGATACAGTCAGGTTAAGTCTGGTTTGTTTGGGTGAGGGGAACAGCAAATGCAATCCAAGTGACAGGGTGGTACCTGGGTGCTGGGAGGGCTTCATGCAGGAAAACCTGTGTGGGGCAACACTTACTGTGGAGCAACTCAGCTGGCACGGTGTTTAGAAACTACTAGAGCTTTCACGCAATTCTGAGGAAAAACCTGCTGATGGTGACGCTTTTTGACAGGACGAAAAGTAGGAGCATGCTGCAAATTCAACTGCCGTGGTTTAAAAAATGAGAGACTAAAGAGGGGAAGAGAGGAATATGACAGGATATTTTTCCAGTTTTCTTTGGGTGTGTAAGGCTGAGGCAGAATTTCTTAGCATCTCCAGAAAGACCTATTGACATCCTGTCATAGGACTTGTTAAATGAAGAGTGAAATATAAGAGGTTGACAGGAGTAGGAGCTGACACCTGACAAATTGGGAGAGAGGATGTAAGGAGACAGAAATCTTTCTTTAATGGATGTCAATATCCTTTTAAAGGGGTCATACATTAAAAATGCACACTGCCATGCAGTTTAAATAGTAACACATCTGTACTGCTTTCAACTCCACAACACATTTGTTTGCTGTGCCACCTAAAACCCAGACAGATGTAAAGCCAATGGCAGGAGACAATGCTGTTTGCTCTAGCAGAATAAACAGAAAAGGGAGGGGAAAAAAGCAAGTCAGTAGAGCGCTAAACTCCTCCTCGCTGATCAGTTTTCGTGATAAGCCTTTTCTTTTATTCAGAACGCCCTCCCTTTCCTGCTTCTTCCATTCCCTTTCCACTTCAAAACCAAGTCAGCCAACCTCATCTACACCAATCTCAGCTGGAAAAACAGGAAAGACAGAAGGGTGGCTTTAAATTGAACAGAGAAACAAAGCGAGAAATGATTTAGGGTTACCCACAATTCTGTCAGAAGGTAATGGCTTCACAGCACGAATGTGATTCATGAAATTGAAATTACAGCAGTCCTCAGAAAAAGAGTCAACCAGTCGTAGAATTTCTTCGCCTAATCTATTAATTTACTTTAAAGCTGCAATAATCAACAATTTCTTATGCTAAAGATGAATCAAATGGCTTTGTAAAATGTGAAAGTGATAATGTGCAGGAAGCATTATCACCCAGTTCTGCATCTCCTCAGCTCAACTGAGCAGTTTTTTTGTGTTGGTCTCCAAGCTTGCATCCACACAAAGTTCAGCAGCAGCAAGTTGCAGCAAAAAACAGCTCTGATAAACCCACCAAACAGAAGACAAGTAAAGTTAGCTATTTGCTAGAAATAAAAGTTGCACATTAGCAGCTAAAATTTTGATATTTTTCTCAGGATTTGGTGGAGAGCAAAAGGTGGCCAAAAACACGTGTTGCTGCTTGTCTGCTGGATGAGGAAGTCAATTTATGCTAACATGGTAATAACACACCAGATTTTGTATCGGTCAGCTTGATGTGACCAAAAACTCAAATAATGCAGCTTTGATGAACTGTCTCTCTTAATTAATTAATTGTTTCATGGGGGTGAATCTCAAGCTAATAGCTAATTTCAAGTGAATCTCAAGTGTACAGCCAAGAAGCATTTGAGATGGCCAAATTCACTGAAAACAACAGCCTGTAACAGCAACCACCTGTCAGTCAAACTGGCCATGCTAAGATATATGAAGGTTCACCCCCATACAGTTGTCATAAACAGGAAATTTAGCTATAAAGACAAAACCCCATTTTTGTACCAGGCTGTAAACATGTTGATTTCTGCTGTAAGGTTGTACATTTTAATATGGAGCCTTGTAGAGATTGACTCACTTCTGTAGCCAGCCTCAAGTGGCTGTTTGAGGAACTGTAGTTTTGGATATTCCATGTTGCTTGTTTGAAATGCACTCCAGCCTATCGTCACCTTTTTAAGCACCAGTGTGTAGGATTTAGTGGCATCTTGCATGAAAGTTGCAGATTGCAAACACCACTCATGTCTGTATTTGACGACCTGGGAATGAGAATGAGCTGTTAAGTGTGTATAGGTGATTATACACTAATAAAACATACCTATGAAAATTATATTCCATTTCTGCCAATAGATCCTCCTGAATGTTTCACACTGGACCTTAAAGTTGATATGGTTAACATGTTAACAGTGGCTTATATACACATTCTATTCCTGGAGGAAATATCTGTCTCTTTAGCTGCTAAAGGCTCCACCATGTTTACCAGCTAGGTGCTAACTGTGCCTGTCTGCTGTTTGTTGCTGCACAGTGGGCTTTTAGAGCTTTTTCACTCAAAGCAGCTGCCTGCTGCAGCCGAAAACGAGTCTATGAGAGCGGTGAGTTGCTGACAGGTAAAAAATGATCATTTTCATGTTGTCATTTTATACATTATTATTATTATAAAAATTGTGATTATAGCTGCTTTAATGGTCTGTCTCATGTGTCCTTGTGATAACAGCAGCTTCAGTTTCACTACAATGACACTGACATCAGCCTTCTCTGTCTCATTAGCGCAACAAGAGAAAACGGTTCCAGCTATTTCTACACATATAATGAAATACAAGGCCGAGCCACTGTGTAGCTAAAGTGTAAATGGGGGCCTTTGACGGACTGACCATTAAGGTTCTTCCATGTTTCATGTGGACAGGCTTGTAGAGGAACATATAGAGAATAGGGGACTCTCACAGAACTATTACTGCTTTTTACAATAGGCTTTAGACCTTAATCAGGCAAGAGAGTTTTTTTTTTACCCATTTTATCTCAAATGTTACAATGCTGAAAAGCAAGTGAGTGACCAGATGCAGAGGCACAATAACTCAGTGCGGACAGCACCTTGATGGAAGCAGGACTCTGAGAACAGCTTAAGTGGAGTCATGGGAAGGTACTCAGAGCAGAGACAAGCAAGAGAAAGATTCTAAAAAAGAATTTAAGCGAGTGAGAGCAGGGTTAAAACTGAATGTGTCAGTTGTAAGCCTTGCTGTGTCGGCTTGTACAGTATGTAGACAAGTGAGAAAAGTGAAAGAAAATTAAAGACAGATAATGACCGGATATGCCAGCAGAAAGGCACAAAAACATTGAATGAAACATTTTTTCTCTCATCAACTGTCGGAGAACTGACATGTTGAAGTGAAAAGTACACTGGTAGTGTGAAAATTGGGATCAAATATGAAAATCGATTTTAAAAAAAAGGTATTTAGTTTGTCGAGGCCTTGGTTAGATGAATAGTGTTTTCCATCTTGTAAGTACATAAAACATTCTGTAATCTAGGTATTCCTGACTTAATATACAAAACCGGCACGTTTAAAGGACCAGTGTGTAGGATTTAGTGGCATCTAGCAGTGAGATTGCACATTGCAACCAACTGGAGAGGAATAAGAACTACTTTCTCACGAGTAGACCTTTTTCCTTGAAGACATGTGACAAACAAAGGTGTAGCTAATAACACGCTGATGGCTCCATTCCATTTAGGTGTGTTACCAAGTCATGTAAGGAGCTTATTGGACCTGTCATGTACATTTCTAGTTGTGATTAGAAAGATGAAGGCCACCGTTCTGCAGGCCCTGCAGCAAGTGTTCAGCTCTTCATACAGCTTGCTACGCTCTCATTAATTCCGAGTTCTAGGAGCAGGGTGGGTTTTTGGGGTGGAGAAATGGGCTGGTGGTAAAGGGCCTGAGGCCAGCCTCCCTGCTGTTTTTATGGCGCCTCTTCCTGAGAGGCTGGACAGATAACAGTACAGCGGACAGCCATGCTAATCAGCTGCTGAGGGCACAAGTAGTAATTCCTGGGGGTGAACGATAGCTATTGGCGTCCAATGGATCACGGTGTGGTAGATGTGAGTGAGCGCGACTGGACCCCTGAATCATGCTTGGTTGAAGCTGAAGGGTAAATTAAAGTTAAGATCACATAGACGAGAGTGGAGAGGTTTGTGATTGTGTAGCAGTAGCCAAGGGACCAGCTGATTTTCATTCCACCATCAAGCTCAAAACTTTATGCTTATTACCAGGCAGGACTGACTTGTAACACCTGCAGGGCTGTTTGGTGTCAGTGCTGTACATGTTAATAATAACATTGTCTGAGGCTAGAGTTCAGCAAGGGCCCAACCCGACCTGACCGAACCAGCTTGGCATTACCTGAACCAAGTCTATATTTTTGTTTGAATTTCTTGTTGGATGCTTATTTTGGAAAGGCTCTGCCAAAGGTAAAAATAGTATGTGACATCTGACAAGAGCAATTGACCACCAGCACAAAACATAGATTATTACTAACCAATAAGAGAGTGTTTAGTGGCAATACAAACCTTGCAGTCAACTACTGCCTTACTGGTGAATGTGGCTAAACTTAACAAAACAAACTGTTATGATCAAGAAGAGAACACACTGAACATAGATGATCGCAATGAGCAAAAATGGTAGCCAGGGTGTGGGCTACAGGGGAGCCAGAGGGAGCTTGGCTCCTATTACTAAGACATGATTTGTGAAATTTCATGGGGTCTCTAAAGTATTGACAGTGTGTTTTTTGTATCTTCATCATCATGGATTAACCCTATTAGCACACTGATGGTGGCTGCAGCTGACTTTACAATATCAGTTGACACTCCCACACTTGTTGTCGCTGAAGCTTTTCAGCAGGTAGTGGAAGAGTTTGCAAGTACACTCTCCACTGGCATGCAACCATAGCTACCCCCCTCATTAATTCCCACCTGTGCTGGATCTTTAAATCCCTGTCCTGCAATTGGATAGAAAGGCCTGATATCCAGCTGGTGTTTGTGTTGATTCTATGAGGCTTCTGAAAGTGTATCTGCAGAGAGGATGATTTGTTATTGTATGTCAGTATAACATTGCATTTTCTACATGGTACGTAGACAGTGAGGTTTTTGTATGTTGTCATAAAAAGGTCTCCAGATTTCCTCAATGCAGCGGCCTTTTCCTGAATCACTGAGGGTATTAAGAAGATCCCCTTCTCCAAGTTTGTGTTTTATTTCAACCATTACTGACCACTAGCTCGCCAGGCTAACGCAACACAACAGCTATGTCCTCCCACTTCCGAGTGGGCATTGCGTGTCTACTTGCAACATGTGACACGCATCAACGACGATCGGTAGAGTAAGAATTTTTCCTCAGTAAGTTACAGGAGTTTTTTTTATTGATCCTTTCACATTTTGATTCCATGGATGTCTCTGTGTGTGATCTGTGTTTGATACAAGCTGTTTATTTAGACATTAACTCTATGTTCAAAGCCCAGCACCTCTAGGATAAGAGGTTCAAAAGGGGTCCTCGTGGGAGCACTGCTGTGTTGCCGCCTTTCCTAAGCACACTCCCCATAGCACAACTTAGGTCAATAGATTAGCTGCATCAAATTCAACTTCACAACTCAACTTTTTTTTCATGCATGTGGATCTCAGTAGGGGCTGACAGACACACCTTATAAACGATGCAAATATTTGATAGGTCTTGGCAATCAATGAGCCCCTAGCAGCAACATACAAGTTTTTTCTTGTGCTCAAACTTGAAGTAAAAGACACCACCAAAAGTCTTCCACAGTCAGAATCACTCCATCCACATTTAATTACATACAATTACAATAGCTGTGCTTGTATTGTAATTGCATGTAATTAAATGTGATTAATTCATCTTGTTACACTGCATAGTGAACCATTAGCAATTGCTCATTCTTTTCTCAAGGGGCATTAAAACTGCCCAATTAACTGCATTTAGCAAGTACTGATAGTATCATTTGTTTTGCATAACCATGGTAGGTAAACAATAAGAGAAGGAACTCTTAAAATATCCTTTCCTAAACAGGAAACTTGATTATAAACTTGATATTTACTAAAGTGATTTATGCTTAGAAGTTAATCTGTGTATGAATAATAAATGCATGTGATTAAGGCTTGAGATGTGCTATTGTAAACTGCTTTACTCTGTTTTTATTTCTAATCATAGAGATGTTTGTCAGTGCGCTGGGTGCTTAAATTTTCTGCCCACAGGGCCATACATTTTAGTATTTAAAAAAAGATTGTGGGTATTACAGAGTTTGTGTGGCATTTATATAGTTTAACCCTAATGCTTATGGTGGATGATGAACTGCAATCTCAGTACAGCCTGCTCAGCTACGGTTAGCACACCAGCACGAACTGAAAAGAAGCTCATAAATGTTTTGTAACCACTCGCCTACAGGGTTCATTTGTTGGTTAATAAATGCGTAAGGAAATGTAGGATCACAAACAATGATCACTTCCCTGGCGTTCCTGGCAGGATATGACACAAATAGAAGAGCAGCAGAGCTGCACCACACAGAATCCCCGCCCCTAGAACATTAGCCTCGAACCTTTGCCAGTTTGGCATAGTATGCCAAGAAATGTAGCAGAGAGTGGAAGCAAGAGTTGCCCACCTGGAGGATCAAAACTATAATTCTGATCTCCTGTGATGATAGTGTATAATGTTATAATGGTCTGCATTACCTGTCACTCAGAGGGCCAGATATATCAGAGTGTGATGGCCACAGCCATG
>NW_023339729.1:2929652-2934691 GCF_004916995.1 Morone saxatilis
GGGGGTCAGGATTTTCATCTCGTTATCGTTAAAACTTAACCTTGACAAAAAAAGAAAATGTCCCTCTGTCAACAGTCACGGTTGGTCTGTCAGTCAGACTATAAGTGACAGTGAATGCAACAAAAGAACAAGTAAAGATCCAAACGGAGATCTTGGTGCACATGTAGAGGGTAAAAAAGGCGTGAGGTGGGGTCAGGCCAGGCTACGCTGGGGCTCTCATTAAATAATTACAGCCCCGTGGTCAAAAAGCTGTAAAAAAAAATGTGACAAGGTCGCTGTGCTTGTCAGTGGAGGACACCCTCAGAGAAAAGTGAGAGTTGAGTCTCAACCTTCTTTTCAAACTATCAAAGACATGATATAAAAAGATGATGAATAAAAAAAAGACTTTGATATATACTGTATCAGAACTCTTCCTGTGATATGGCATTTTGTGACATGAAAGACTCTCGGTGTCATACTTTTCTGTTTTCCCTAACAGTCGGTGCAGTGCATTAATATGGCAGCCCCAACTGGCAGCTCGAAAAGGTCCAATTGGTCTAGAACAGCGTTTTAATGGGGATCAAATGGAACAAGCTCAAACAAACAAACACTAGGCTCTCAGTTAATGAGCTTGGCTGCACAATATAAATGACCTGCACGAGGCTGTCGCATCCTTCGCTCTGTGTGGTGTAGATTCACTGCCTACTGTGATAAATCCAGATTCTTGACAAGAGGCAGCATGTACAATTTAGTTGGTGAGAGCGTGAATGAGTGAGCAGGTGAGTGAATGAACTGACTGCTGGAATTATGTATTTGTTCATTTGATCATAGCTTTTGAGCATTCTCCAGTCTGTAAATGTTTCGTAATGGCTTCATCCAAACATGACAAGAACTTTAGGGACAGCCTGCAATGCTTGTGATATTTAACATCTTATTGATGGGAGGGAGTGCTGGTATTTGTAAAATAATATCAAGGAAGAGAAGGGTTCTCAGTATATCAGTGATGGATTTTAAAACTTATTTTGTAGTTCATGACTCAATTGATGTCCATCATGAACATGAGGGATGCTAGCCCTGCTTTCCACTACCCGATCGCCTCATATCCTAGTTTCTCTTCAATATAATCCTTTATTAGTTGGAATAAAGAATTCTGCTGCCCAATTCACAGTCTGACCAATCATAGTTCCTACTGTAAGCCGATGACATGGATAAAAACTGAAATTATGGTCTGGTGATTATTGGGGTTTATATCTTAAAAAAAGAAAGAAAGCTTGATTTATAGACTGCTCTGAAATAAGAAGAATCTCATCAGAAACTCTTAATGTTTTATGTTGTAAGCTGATTTTATTTTAACTGGCCAGAGATGTTATGTCCAGGCGGCTTTTAAAGGCCAGCGAACAACAGCTCACCTGTGTATGCGCTTCTCGGCTTAGGGTAGTCGTTTACGATAATAAACCATCCTCCCCAATGTTAACATGCTACATCCGGGTACTCGTTTATATTCCAGTTGTTTTACTTGATGTTCTTGTAAGTTCCGTGTCTTTATATATGGTACACCGTGCTTTGAGTATTCAGAAAAGTGCTCTTTTAAATAAAATGTATTATTATTATTATTATTATGTTATTTTTCTTTTTGAATATTTGTATCACTTTTCTGGAACTCTGTGGTATATACACACATTCATCCAATCAAATGTGATTTTGGGATCACCAGCTAACCCTTGCTATCGCATAAAACACTTGACCATTAGCTTGTAGGTCATACTTTCTGAGAATATCATAGTAGCAGGTGTGAGCTTCTGTCCAAGTGGTGCAGTTGTGCTTGCATTTATTAATTTCTCCCTTGTCCTTCATCTTTTTTGACAAATGTTGTGGGTTTAGGATAACAGTCCTCTTAAGACTGTACCACGTGACTCTAGATAATCATGCTTGAGCAGCACGTAAGGTTTCCATCACATTTATATAATGAAGTTCTGGTGTGAAAGGGACTTAAATGATTGACTTACTTTGTAATAACGCTGACTGACTGGTGAACTAATTGGCATAACAGCAGGTAACTGACAGAATAAGTGACTAACAAGCTACACTTCAGTTGCGGATGGCAGCACACGTCATTCTTATCTGAACCAATAAAAGATGGTTTTGCTGTTGAGTCTCCTGATGTACATAAAAGACTCAAACAGACTCTGGTGCCAAGCTCTGGCTCAGTGGCCTTTTTATTTACGCTCAAATACCACTTTCTTTGCACGTATGGATGTGTCAGAAGGAGAGAGTGGTAGGTTTGAGGCCTCATAAGAGATTTCAGATTCATATTTATGTTTTTCATCTCTTGTCTGTAGTCAGAAACTGCCATCTTGACAAAGCTAGAAGGCGTGAAAACTCTAGCAGCAACGACAACTGTGTTACACCAGTGTAAACCTAACCATTGCTGTTAGATGACTAGGAATGTGTGTTAAAGGCTCTGTTAACAGCCCAGGCCAATTTCAATTTGTATGAGATCAATACAGCTTTCACATAGGCTATCCTGTTCTGTATTTTATTTTTTTATTTTTTATTTTTTTTGCACCTCTCCTCTGTCCGGCACAAAGCAAGATAAGAAACATCAAATTACATTCCTCAGTCCTTTCCAAATCAAATTAGATTTCTGGGTTGTATTATACTGCTCCCTGTGCATGGGTCTGCTAATCCAATCATGGAGTGCCAAGGCTCACTTCACACTAGTCCAAGATAACATGCACAGAATCAAATTATTTTATTCGAGAGGGATTTTATGAATGAAGCAATCGCACGTTGAACAGTTCCCTATTCTTGTTCCTGAAGGAACATTAAACCAGGAGGGGACGGACTGCAAGTGTTTCCACCTTAATTTTGTTGCTCGTGAACAAAGTGTGCACTTAAATCGAAGGACGCTCCTTTAAAAGTAGCTGTTGTTCTGGATACCAAGTGAGATGAAAAATCAATTTTTAATATTTTCTGGGCTTTAGCTCAAGCACACAGCTTGTCTTCAAACCGAATAAGGTTAGTAGCACATATTTTTCTTCTCGTTCAACGAAGATCAATCTTCCTTATGAAATACTTGGTCTTGCTCAGCTGCTTTGGCAAAACAAAAGGGTTGAACAGCCGTTTCCTTTCACCTCACAGGTGAGCGCCCCAGGCTATGAAGAAACGGGAATTAATGCTGCTGAAAGATGATTGATTAAAGGAGGAACATTGGATTAAAATCAATAGCGGCGCTGCAATGCTCAAGTGGAATTCTATAGTTTTAACTCTGTTGACTGCCCCAACTACAGTTTCAGATTGATTTATCGAGCTGTGTTTTGTGCTCTGGCGGCAGATTTTTAAGCAAAAAGGGAAATATTCATGAATGTTTAAGTGTTTCAGTGACTCAGGGAGCTAGTCGGAGGTAAAGACACATTCAGAAAACCATTACTAGGAGGATGGTTTCGAGATCCTGTGCTGTGCTTTGTGACAGCATTCATTGTGGCAGCTAAGGGTTGTAGGAGATGTTATTCACCACCCTCAGCAAGACATTGCTTTAATGGCCAACATGGGAATATTGTCAGCCGGTTTAAAAGTTCAAATTGAAATGAAAAATTGTGATGTTTTTTTTTTTACTAGAGACAAAAGCGACAGCTTAAAACCAACCAGAAGTAGTCGCACTGAAATGCGCAGTGACACAGGCAGACGGCTGAATATGAAGACTAGAAAATAAAAATCAAAGGGAAAGTTTGGCAGGAAGCTGAGAACATCGACTTTTGATACCACATCTGGAGAACTGGTGTAAAAAAATTACAGGACTGAAATGAAAATCCTTACAAAGGAAATGGAAATGATAAACCCAGACTCTGAGTTCCACTGGGCTAAAAATAGGGAAAGCATACTTTTATATTCTTTCACTTGAAAGCTACAGAGGCGAGCGAGAGTAACTGGTGGTGTTTTTCCTCTGCTGTCGTGCTACAGTGTTAATCTGACACAGGGGGAATAAGACCAGATAATAAGGTGCAGTAACACTACTTCTAATATGATAATTAATCAGTGTACTTTGACGACTGTACACTGCCCATTAGAGACTGCAGACCAGCACTGCGTCATGAGAGATTAATGTACATGGCTTTGGGTAGTGGAGCTGCCTGCTACTACAGTACACTGTAGTACAAAGCCTTTCTGCAGGCTGTTGCTTTGATGGGTGCCTTTTCAAAACAGTTTTCCACTCTTTTAGAAAGACTGAAATGCATAACTGTGATGTCTTCCAGTGGCGGGGCGGGGGGTGGGGGCAGTGAAAATGACTGTAAATGGATGCAGGGGCTCTACTGTACTATCATTACCACCTGGATTGCTGCTTGTCCCTCCTCTCCGCAACATCACTGTCTGTTTGCTGAAGCAATGTATCCCAGCTGACAGAAACATTTTGAAATTGTGAGACGAACGCGGCGAGCTGAGGATAACAGTCTGTGTTGCAACCAATAATCTAGACAAAGTGCCAGCACATAGCCAGGAGTCATTGATGATGAATTGCCGTATTCAAATCAAGTTGCTTCCTCGCTCATTTTTTTCTGCCTCATCGACAACACGTGTAAATGTTTTATGTTCAACGCCCCACATGTTGCAATTTATGGAGCTCGTCATTAGGCCATATGTCGGTGAGTGCCCTGAATTCTAATGTCATCTGTGCATGTGTGTGTGCGCACTGAATAATAATAACCAATTCAAGCTGTAACCACATGAGACAGACATAAAGTCTAATATAACTCCTTACTCTTAAAAATCCTCATAAAATGAAAATAAATGTGCGCAACAAGCTGACACTCACATTTAAATTCACATTAGCCAAACCTCAGGTACAATTCTTTTGTATTCTGTGATTTCAGCACATTTTACAATGAAGCTGAATTACTTTTTTTTCTGTCTTGCGACACTATTCTGTGCTAGTCCTTCCAAGGCTGACGGGACGCATAGTCTGAACTTTTTTAATCCCTGGGGCCCTTTCCCAACTTACTGCTACTGTGGTGCCAGATGGAGTCTTTGCAGAAAATGTAGGCAATAAAAGAGAAAAACATGAC
>NW_023339729.1:2934707-2935116 GCF_004916995.1 Morone saxatilis
TGACTGACACAGTGTTCCTGGAATGGTGCTGAACCTAGTCTGGTTCTTGAATCAAACGCAATAAGTTATTTACTTTGCTCTTTTTACTTTTAATATACTATCAGTGTACTGCATGAACACGCTAAATCAGCACCGTTCTTTGAACTTGCTTATGTTTTTGGTGGACTGAACATAACCGTTGGCAAGTAAAGAAACAAGGAAGTAAGCATTGTTACCTCCAGCAAGAAACACTGAGTTCAAATTCACTTGAAATAGAAAAAAGGAATACACAAGGAAACGACACCAGGCGGAACTTTAGTTCTCGTACTACAAGTTGAGCTGCTCTCTTTGCGGAGTTTTGACACTACAGCTGAACAGTACACTAAAATATGTTTGTGAAACAATTTTAGGAGAGAAATAGTCAATGCAG
>NW_023339729.1:2935274-2935470 GCF_004916995.1 Morone saxatilis
ATATATTCATCCAGTATTTGGTTTGTCTATTCTGAGCTACTGTAGAAATATGGTGGTTCAACATGGCGGCCTCTGTAGATAAAAACAGCTCATTCTAAGGTAATGGAAACACAATGACTCATATATTCAGGTGATTATACACTAATGAAAACATACCTTTAAATATTATATTCCATTTCTGCCAATAGATCCTCCT
>NW_023339729.1:2935570-2949748 GCF_004916995.1 Morone saxatilis
ACCTTTAAATATTATATTCCATTTCTGCCAATAGATCCTCCTAAATGTTACACACTGGATCTTTAACTTTTAAATCTAACTATGCGTCTGCCTCAAAAATCCTGTATCAGTTGGGCTCTATTATACTTCACAAAAGCTTGGATTTGTCAACAAGTCAGACACTCATTAGATCTGTATTTTTGTATGGGACAACACTCTTCTTCGCTCCTCCATGTCAGAGCTGCTAACACAATCCCGCGTCTCTTAGCAAGGCAGAGTGTGGCGCAGTGCTGCCCAAGCCAATTAAATATGAATGGGCACTCATCTCTTTATACACAACAACGATACAATATTTAGCACATGATGATCTGTGTCAGGAGTACCCTCCTTTCCCTCGCATCTCACATCGAGAGCCCTGAAGAGCAATTAGGGCCCTTTTTTGAAGAAGAGTAGAGATGGCTGGGACTTTAAAGAGCACTGTTTTAGAAGCAGCACTCCAGATCAAAGTCTGCCTGTCAGGGCCTCTTACAAACAATTTTTGGGCTCCGGCTTGTGTATTGTCAGTAAATAGTAGGCCATTGGTTTGTGCTTCTACGGCAGCTGTATATTTCCATATGTGTTTCTATATTAGGGGAAATCAAAGTGCCGCACAGTTTTCCACTTGTTTGTTGGGTTTTTTTCCCCCTTATTTTGTGTAATTTTATTGAACTGACCCTTCAATAAAGAATCACCCAGAGTGCTAATGCAGCTTGGATAAAGAACAAGCACATTTACAAAGGCTTTACTGCTTGTAAACAAATTCTATATGTGTTCCCGTGAAACGCATTTATTTCCAAGCAGCTGGACTTTTTGAAATTTGACACATGATGTTGTGGGTGAAATAACATGCCAGGTAGGTCTTGTTGTCATTACCTCATGGAGCTGCAGGATGTGTGACCTTTACAATGAAACACGGAGGGTCTTCATATGGGCTCAAACAGGAAGAGGTAAATGAAAGTGACAGGCTTATATACCTCACACCACTAACTTCAGAAGCCTGCAGTGACGCTCGTAGCTCATTCACTGTGTCTCTTGGGCCTACTTCTCTGTCAGCCTAGGCTTTACTTTTGGGGGTTCTCGAGTTCTGCCCGGAGAGGGTGACAGGGAGTATGTTCTGTAGTCAAAACAATTTGCTTGTGACATTTTGATAACTGCTATTTTTTCTTGCATGACGAGAAGTGTGCCAGCTTACCGTTTAATTTTGTAGCAGGATGTGGGCTGTGAAGTCTGAAAGCAAGCTTACAGTGGTGAGAAAAAGCCTATTATTTTTATGTCTAACAGAAAATGATGAGAGTATATGTAACAGAAACAGTACAAAGGGAGAGAGACGGTAAAAGGAAGAATGCAGTGGAAAGATACAAATCTCTTACAAAAGTAAAAAGTTGAGCTGTATAAAAACAGTCAGGGGCAAAAGTAAACCTGGATGAAAAAACAAAGATCTAAAGTACGACAGGTAGATAGATCATAGAGTGGAGAAAAAAAGTGAGAAACAGGATAAAAACAAGAGGGGGATCACGTCAACAGGGAGACCAGTGAACATTGTTAAGTGCATACAGTGTCAGAAAGCATGAGCATCTGGGTTGTCATAAGAAATGGGCATTTCATGTTCTCCCTTTGGTCGCTGTGCAGTGGATCGTGGCTGTTGACCTCCCCGTCAGATCCTGTGCTCCCATCCATCACCTCAGGGAGACATATTAATGTGGCAGCATGTTTTTAGCTCATCCATCACAACATCAGATGGCCCACACAGTACTCAGGTAAGGACACAGTCTAGTCTCGCAGACAATTGATTAGTCAGACCTCGTCTGACTCTTGTAAAAGGAAAGACCATGTAGTATTAAGGTTTTTGTCTCTCAGTAAACAAAGTAAGTGTTTTTATTGGTTATTTGTTAGCAGCTGCACCACAAGGTTGACTTAAATAAATAAATCGGTAAACAAAACATAAAGACAGACTGTGTAAAGGTTTGTTATATCAGTGGTCCTACTGCAGTTATAGCCGCTTGTTCTCGAAGGTTCTCCTGGAACTGGAAGGATGAGTTTTTGTTTGCACTTCTTGACCTATACATGGTAAGCTTGGTCCAAGGCCTTGGCTGGGTCAGGATCAGTGAGCAAGAGTTCATTTGGGCTCCAGTTCATATTGGAGGCACAAGCAGTTGCTCCAGGACTGGCTTTCAGCCCTGTACTCGTGGCCTGGACAAATGGCTGTTGTCTTTGTCGACCTTGCATGGACTCTTTGAGTCAGTGGTGGGACAGGGCTTCAACTGTGCAAGCATCATTCTGACTTGTCTGACTTGTGGAGTCCCTAAATAGATACCCCAAACACCTTGAAGAAAAATGAAACTGTCTGACTGCATCTTCCTGCATCATGGTTTTGAGTCAGTCGTTGGAGACTTGGTCCTCATTCATTAAAGTCCTAAACAGCTGAGGACATTGGCTGTTTAGTGGCTGTTGTTGTTGTCGTCATCATCTTCTTCATGTTAATCATCATCATCACCATCAGTCACTACTGGTCACCCACCTAGAGCCGGGGTCTGTCCGAGGTTTCTGTCTCTTAAAAAGACGTTTTTCCTTGCCGCCGTCAACAAGTGCTTGCTCATGCTATACAAATAAAATTGAATTGGATTGGCATCTTCAACTGAGCCACATGGTCAAGTCCACCAAAGAGGAACTTCAGTACGGTGGCATCCACAGCATCCCATACTCCCAGTGCCATTCGAGGTTTCCCCAGTAGGAGCACCTTTCAATTTCAGTACCCATCCCCATTCATTGTGGTGCACCCTACTTATTGAGAAGTGGCTTTGTCTTTTTATTCTCCTTTCACGTAGTCCTTGAGGTCCCACCAGACTTTTCCTTTACTGTATGTTATGGAACTTCAAAATGGGGAAGTAGCAGACCTTTACATTTAAGAAGGCCATCATCAGCACCTCATACATGTCCACCATCAGACATGCCCTGACATAATCGCAGGGTACTCGAAAGGGATCCTTCATAGTCATCTCTGCCACAATGTCCTTGATGGTCATCAGTCATTTCATTTAAACATATCCTTCAGAAGGACTGGGATCAGTGCTCGCCCCACTCTCCCTGGTGGAGAGAGCCTAGGGAATTTGCCAGGGATGCTGGCATGTTGAAAAACTCTGCAGGCCTCAGCACAGGTGGAATGGTGCACCGGTCAGAGAACAGTGTTATGTTGAATTTTATGTTTATCTTTTACCTTATGATCTATTATGCTACATTGGTGCCAGATGGAGGGTTTCTGCCATATGGGTCAACATTCAAAGTAGTTGAAAGCATGACATCAGTATGGCTCTTGTGATTACTACATTGACGGTTTTTTGACAACTGTTATTGTTTAATACGGATCTGGGTCAGAAGATGTGCATCTGAACTGGCCAAGTTTCTTCTTGTTCTTCTCATGCAGCTTCACATGTCAGCTGATTTCCTGAAGCTTCTATGATGTTTTAAACCTACACTAAGCTTGGGCAAAACCTCTTTACAGTGCAAAAGTAAACAGCCAAATGCAGAAGAAAACTTAAATGTTACACAGATACACATTAGATCTTCTTTAGCTGGGGCGTGGCCAGCTGAAACAAATAAAGACTGGCCCTGATACAGTCTGAGTATAAAAACATTTAAATTATATGTAGCCTACAGATGCTCACATGGTAAATTAAGTATGATCTTCATCATCAACATCGACATTTGTATGAAATTATGTGTTTATGTAGATCCACCAGTACATTGTTATCAGATATTTAACTCTAAAATATCAAAATCAGTATTTGTCTCAAAAATCAGATTTCAGTTACAAGGTAGGTATTAAAGGATTTTGAAAATAGCATTCTTGGACAATGTTTTTGTTTCTAATTTATTTGAATGGTTTTGAACAACAGCTGTATGAGCATCTGGACTGGATATTGCTTATGCTCCTTTGTGCAGCGTGTGGCAGTTTTGTTTCCCTGTTCATGTCATCTGTAATGTGTATATTCTGGTACGAGTGACTGTGTTTTAACGGATATTATACAGTATATTTGTTTTTCCGCATCCAATTATATGCTGGTTCCAGAAACCCGGATAAGCCCTTATCCCAGGGTGGGAAACTTACCTGGTGTACTCAGGTAAAAACAAGGCTACTGTTGCATGTAAACACCTGATTTATAGGTTTTTTATCATTGTCTGTCATGTGGGCCGGTGCTTCCTCAGATGAAGCTAGTTAGTATTCAGTCAGTAAAACAAAAACAGGATAAACAATGTAATGATTTACATCCTAAAATAAAAGTGAAAGGCTGACATCAGTAATGCAGAGGATAAATGATACTGCTGCTCAGATGACAAAGGTGACAAAAACAAAGCAACAAATGTTCAGGTAAATGAACCAAACTGGGTTCATCCTCCATACATACATCATACTGCAAAATACTGCAAAATGTAGACAGTGACCTACCAGACACTGATTATAAGTTTCATTCATAAATTAGACTTTGCCCATTGAGGCTGCGAGAGGAGAAACATGCGCCAGATAGTGTTATAAGAATTTTTACAAAGGTATGAATAACAAGGTTTCTCTATGTTCCATGTAAACTTTATATCCTGAATATCAGCAAAAGCAGATAAGACTCAAAGCCAGGATACTAGTGTGTATGTAAAAGTACTTCTTTTTATGCGGCCTTCTTGTCAGGTCTGTCTTGAAAGACATTTTGATCACTTTTACCAGGCAAACTGAAGGAAAAGAAAGAAAACTGAGCTCTCTGACAAAGAAAGAGGACTGGACTTCAAACAACCTAGTTAACGCTTGGGTTAAAGGAGCACTCCACCAATTTTACCCTTGAAGATGGGTTTGCTCTTCACAGTGGTACTACTCAGCCTTTGGAAACAGTTGTATAATGTCTTCTGTGGCTCTGGAGGAGTGGCTCAATCAAGTCTTAGAAAATCATCAGGGTTGACGATGTCGTCAGGGTTATCTGAGCTTGGGCTTGGAGACTACAAAGAATACCCGTGCTTTGAACTGAGATGCTGGACACGTGGACACCAAACAAGAAAGCTTCAGTAGCATCATGGGAAATGTAGGATTCAGCTTTTCTGGGTTGTGACCCTCACTAGAGATCAAACGTAAGGATATCTCAGTTTTGACTGTTATTTTTTATTTTTATTTGCTGGAGTACCCCTTTGATCGTGATTGAATTACAAATTAGATTTTTTATTTTTCCTAACAGAAGCTGAAGAAAAGGTTCTTGTTGTGAAGACACACTCACAGTCATGACAGATAGGTATAGACAAGGGACAGAGAGAATGTTCATCTTGTATTAGCAAGTGTGTGTCTCCTGTGCCTCTATGTGGGTTTCAGTATCTCACACTGCCATGTGCGTACTAGCTCTCCACCTTCGGAAACTTTTTTTCCCCCTCTCAATGACTCTTGTCGCTTTCGGCCTTGCAATCTCCCGGCACATCTGACGAACTATGTCTTCTTTTAACTGACACCTGTATAGGAAGGGCAGAGAAAGGTCTAAAGAGGGGGAGATCAGAGATAGAGGAAGACCAGTGGATAATAGATTTCACCGTGTCGCAGGCATTAGGGGTATCACCCTATTTTCTTTGTCTCTCTGGTTGCATTTCATGGGCGACCTCCCCATTTTCCAGAGGATTTCCAGGGGAAGCAGTTTGGGAAAATGTAATCAACTTTTTTTTTCTTCCTGTGTTTCACCGCCCGCTCTGACTTCCTCTTTCTTAACTTTCTCTATATTTGGTCTCTATCTCTCTTATCCATCTCTTTCTCCGTTTCATAAATTACTACCTCCACTTCACAGGAAATGACAACAATCCTGCAGCAGCATGAAGAGGGCTTCTCATGTGAAATCAGAATGCACATCATGTGCCAGCACATCAAAAGCAGGCTGTGTTGGCATGCTCCTCCGCCTCACAAGAGACTTAAAGGATGCTAGGTTGCAAAGCTTTCCAGCGGTTGAGGCCTCTAAATGAAATATAAAGTTAAATAGCAAATATTTTATGCTCAAGATAGGAAATGATCTTCCATCTCCTGCTATTGGAATACAAGTGTTTGAGCAGATGTGGCTGTTTTGTCTGGGTCCATTACATGATGAAGTATGTCCAAGCAGTGCCCCCTTGTGGCTGTATGTGACAGAGTCCTCTGACAAATGATCCACTGAAGCCTTCAGATATATTTTCTTTCAAATGGGGGGAAGAAATCTGATCTTGCCTTGCACACATTGAATCTGCGAATGACTATAACCTTTATTATTTCTATTTAAAATTAAGATGACATGATTTAAAAGATTTATGCTGCTGAAGGTATAGAATATTGAATCCAGAGCTCTGCCTCTAATTTTAAAATGAGTACCATAAAGTAAAGATGTTAGTAATATTGGACAAATTTAGCTGGGTAAAAATGTAAAATCAATGAAGGTGGGGGTGGTTGGGTGGGGGGCTGAGGACAGTTAAGCTCTAGCTAAGCATGAATCATACCCTAAAGAGCAGTTATTTTCAAGCTCTACATGATATAAGCGCACAGTGCAGCAGTTAGATGCAGTCAAGGCTCCCGATGCTGAACCAAAAGCTTTTCTTTTCACCATCCTGTCGCCTCAGGCTCGAGGAGGCTTTTTTCTATGAAGGTGAGTTGAGATTCTCCCAAAGAGGAATAACATTAGAAGCCTCTCCACCTTTACAAAAAGGTCAAATATCATTCGGTTCCTGCCTAGCTGCGGGCTAAAGGAGAGGCAGCACCTGAAAAAAGCAATAGCCGACTCCCAGGACTGCGTAGTTCTCTCTGCTGCCACCATCCACGGAGAGGAACACTTTGTGATGAGAGCACCGTGTGTCTTTCATCTGCACAGTGTGAACCTACTATCAGATCCTTTACTCCTGCTCCTTTTTCTCTCGCACAGGCTCTCACACTCACAAACATGCATGTGTACACACACACACACATAGGTGTTGCTCAGGTGTGTAAGTGTGTTGGTGGTTTGAGAGTTTACCTTCAGGTCATCTGCTCACTGGCCGACGTGGGTATTTTGCTCTGGCATTCTCACTTGCACAGCAACCGCTCGCTTTTTTGGTAATTCAAGATCTGTCAGATGCCAGGGAGGGCTGCCGCGAGGAGCAGCACGGGACGAGATGAGAGGTCTAAATGGCAGGTTTGTGCAACTTCTGTAGCATTTCAGTGCAGGGGCAAAGCAAAAAATAAAAGAAAAGTGATGTTTGTTTAACAGTTTTCAGCAGCGAGCTCAAGCAGCAGCCATTTGCAAAATGTCACTAACCACTTCAAGCTATGGCAAACCACAAATGTCAACAACAAAAAAATCAAGCATGGCACGCCGACTCAGATTGAGTGCAGCCAAACGATAGAGGCAACAGCTGAGCGTTTATCGCTCTCCAGGCCAGCAACACATCCGATTGGCACGGTGGATAAACTTGGCTCCGATACACCTCGCCAGAGCCTCGGGAACAGCCGGGAAGAAGCAATCGGCTGAGTGAGAAAGAAGAGGAGGGAAGACTTGGAGACAGACGGGGATAGGAGAGCGTGTGTCTGATTGCATGAGTCTGATCATGTTCTATCTGTACTAAGCTCAAGATAGAGTTGATGTGGTAAGCAGCACACACTATGTACCTTCCAGTGTGTTTCTTAGTATATTGACCCGTTGCCAATGGAGACAGTTTAAAGGGAAATTCTGGTATTTGTCTTTCGGGTCTTATGCTCATGTTTTTGTCCATCTGGCAAGAGCGAAGGCAATTTGGGCAAGAAGCACAACTTTTTTAATAGACTTGAATTTGATAGAAATCAACTCAAACACTTCTCTTTCAGTCTGCCCGACGGTAAACTTTGGAAGTACTCCACTGAAAATCCCTGTAAGCTGTTGTAGCAAACTGTGCACACATGTTAAAGCTCTGCTACCTGACCCATCAGGCTGTTTTGCTGTGTTAAGCTTCAAGCTTGG
Source organism: Morone saxatilis (assembly GCF_004916995.1). NCBI lineage: Eukaryota > Metazoa > Chordata > Actinopteri > Moronidae > Morone > Morone saxatilis. The sequence continues at coordinate 2,943,538 of NW_023339729.1, forward strand.
ACGGGGTTTGTGTTTCAGGCATTTTTCTGTCTCTGACTAGATGCCAGACGTCTTCATCTTAGATGTCATCTGTCGCAAGTAGACACACAGCGCCCAGTTGAAAGACTGAAGGGGACAGTGAAGACAGTGACTATTAGCTGATCATTACTGATCATTAGCCTGGTGACATAATGGTGAGCTAAAATAGGTCTCAGGTCAGATACAGGTCTTGCATTTGTCTGGCAGTACAAGTTAGGTTAACTATTACCACATTATGAAGTTGTCATGGTGAATGCGTTACACTGATATGGAGTCTGGCTGAAGGTTGGTCCAGTATCATATTCCTTTTAGCTCTGTTGTAGTTTCCACCAGCTCCTGAAGGAAATATCTGGCTCTTAAGCTGCTAAATGCTCCACAGTGTTCACTACTGGCTACTTGTCTGTCAGTTTGGTGCTGAGCAGGAAGAGGCTCATTTATCAGACTTTTTTCGCTTAGCGGAGTGTAAACCAAAACAGTGACATTAAAGAAACTAAAAAGCTCTGTAGAGCTGAGGGTAACTACAAGGTCTGCTTTGTCACAACAAGCAACCTCTATCACTCTAGAAATCAGCAATTACATCCAATTATTGTTAATAAAGTGTAATAAATCGATTAGAGCAGCTTACACAGGTACAGGCCGGGTTAGGGTCACTGTGTCAGTCCTGTAGAGCAGGTTGTTTTGAGTCAGCACTTTTCTGCAAGAAAGTGAAGGTACACACCGATCACTGAAAGTGAATCCGCTTTAATACGCAGTTCACTACAACAGCTATGGGGATTTCCAGGGGGACTACTTTCTGTGTATATTTTCAGTTGTCAGTGAGATTATTTCCATCCAGCAGTTTTACAAATAAAAGTCTGTTTACAGGTGTACTACTGCATATGTATAAAGCCTTATGTGGCTCCAGAGGGAGCTCTGTGAAGTCTGATAAATGTCCTCAAGTGATCTCACATGAGTCAGCCAGTTGGGGATGAAGACTGCGGCCCACTCCTTATCCCTGCTTGAGAGGCTACATTAGCACCTGCTAGCATAAAGTACACCCAAATCTCTGGCCAAACTGTTGGCAGCGGAGTTGTATTGTGGGTAATGTAGGCACTAGTTTTTTTAAAAGGAATGCATTTGGTCCTGCTGCATTAAGTTTTTGTTTATTTGCAAATTGCAAAGCCCTCTGAGGTAAATGTTTAGCTGTAAATAAAAGTGACTTCACCTTTATGTGTCATATGGTTATGACATAAAGGTGACATTACTATGGCCATTGTTGTTAATTAATGTGCACTATCCCTTTTGTAAATAAATAAACTCCAAACTTCAAAAGTCATACTGGAAAATATGAATATGAATAAAACCTTTAAGGAATACAGAAATGTCCCTAGGGCCCTGAGTTGACCTGTGACTTTCTTCTGTTTGGCAAACATCAGGCGCCTTGCTTTTCTCCTGTGTAATGCCTGAGTGCTGCCATGTTAGTGTGTACACAGTGGAATCCCTGTGTGTATCTGTGTATGTCAGTGGGTCTTGGTGTTTGTGTGTGTGTGGCTGCTTGTAAGTTTCTGCCCTCTTGTCCCTCTCCTGTATTCACCGTTAGTTCCAGCACTGACTCCAGTCTCTTTTCGGCCCTGTTGCCCCTGCAGGGTCAGGGCTATTGATGGCAGCCGACGTAACCTCAATGCCGGCTGCGCAGCTGCTTCAGCTCCTTCTCCAGCTCCCGCCTCTCCTTTAGTCCTCTGGAGATCTGACAGACCTGGAGGTCTTGCTAGAGCTGAATTTGGAAAGAGCAAATATATGAAAAAGATGCCCTGGTGTGCTTCACTTCTGGATATATATATATGTCAGTGATGGCCAGTAGAACTGTATCCTGCTGGGGCGTTCTACCTTTCTGACTGCACTCGCTCCAAAGCAAAGTATCCTTTATCTGTTCCAGTGTTCAGCAGTTACTCATGTACAAAGTAACATTTCCCTTATTGATTTTGAGCGTTTGTTTAGCAGAAAGCCCAGTGGCTCTATCTTTTATCTACTACCTTTAAAAGGACAGTAAAAGCAAGGTAAAAGGTGATGTAGATGCAGAGGCATGAGCAGAAAATCCGATTCACAGCATGACTGATTTACTGTATCTAACATGCAGTTCTGAGGTCAGGAAATGGGTTCATTTCCTATCATTAACTGGCCGAACAACTTATAATAATCTGCCGCATACCAATTATTCTCAACTCGCTCTTCATGATTTCTATCTTTGCTTTGACGGAATAAAGTCCACCGATCAAAGTCTGTTTACAGGTGTCGGGGAATAGTACTGCATATGTGAACAACTGTTTCATAAAGCCTTATGTGTCTCCAGAGGGAGTTGTGCGAAGTCTGCTAAATTGCCTTGAGTGATGTCACCTGAGTCGGTTGGGGCTGAAGACTACAAGTTTGAAGATGAAAGAAATCTGAGGGTGTGGAGTTAGAAAGGAGGGAGCTCTGTAGCCTGCTGCTTATCTAAGCTTGAAGCTACATCGGCCCCATAGCACACCTGAACCTCTGCCTGGTACAACTGCATTGTTGTTAATGTAGGCGCCCTGTTTTGACAAGGGAATGGAATAAATATATAATATAAATAAATAATCCTTTTTCTTTTAAACTGTCCATCTTGAGTCTGACAGTGCTGCAGCAGTGTAATGCTGAGTCTGAGTAATAAATCTTCATTGCATAATCAAAATACAAACTACAGCGATGCATAGCAGTGATAGGATCTGTGAAATAAATAACAGAGTTAGCTACAGCCAAGCAATGTTTGTGGGAAGCATCTCCAAATGAGAATACAAGATGCCAAGGACTCACCTGACACCACCTTATCTCAGGTCATACCAATCATTTTACAAGATTTACTCAGCTCCTCAAACGCAGAGGGGAGGAATATGGAGAATAATAAGCAGGAATTTGTTCCCCAAAGGATGCAAAGTGTCTCCGCCAGCTTTCTGCCTCCTGGGAATTAAGAAATGGAGTCACAAACTATCACTGTCAGACTGCTTGAAGGGTAATTGTGTAGGAGGCACAAGCTAAATCACACGTTTCCACAGTCTGGTCCTATCCTCGCGGAAAAAGTGAAATTATGCACACCTGAAATTACTATGTATAGGTCCAGTCAATTCAGTGCAAGCAAATGAATGGGATCTAAATATTGCAAGGTCACGTGGACTGTTTATCCTCTTTCTCTTACCTTGATGGCAACAGCTTAAAGACATTAAAGACAAGTCACTTAGTTTTTTAATTATGTTGCTGAATTGACATGACATCTGCACGTTCACACTGCAGGTACAAGTGGCCCAAATTTAGACCACTTTCCTATGCAGTCTCAGATCAGACACTGGTCTGATTTCTTGCAGTGTGACCTCAATGTGAACAGTGGGTTTGGGTACTGAACTCAAAATGTTATGGAATAAGCACCCGGTTAGCTCAGTCGGTAGAGCTGGCGACCCATATACGGAGTTACTGCTGCGGCCTGGGGTCTAATCCGACCTGCGGCCCTTTGCTGCATGTCATCCCCTCTCTCTCTACCCCCCTTTCCTGTCGATCTTCAGCTGTCTCTATCAAATAAAGGCATGAAAAAGGCCACAAAAAAAACTTAAAAAAACATTATAGAATGCAAGCACTGCGCTAGTGAGAGAACCTTATATATTTTTACAACTTAAATTATATTTTTGTTATTACAGAGAGAGCTGAAAGTCCCAAAAAAAAAATAGAGTTGGATACTGGTACCAAAATGTGGACGGTTCCCAACCCTAGTGAAAAGTCATCCACAGGGGCTGCCAGAATCAACACAAAATAAAAGTTCCTTGTACGGACTTTGAGTAAAACTTTCAATATAACAATGTAGAAATCCTTCACTACAATTAAAAGTTGTGCATTAAATACTAAACATATAGAAGAATTTGGAAGTGTAAACAAGACATGTATTAAGACATAGCCTATACACAAATAGTTTTCCAGAAGTTTACTTGACAATACAGGACAGCATGATCATATAGTTTTACCAAAAGGATTAGTATTGACACAAGCATCCCAAGTTTTAGCTTGCTTTCATGGCTGTTCTCACCACAGCAGACCTTTCCACTGCAGTCTTGTGCAACTGTAACATCGATGACTCAGCGCCAAAAAGATCGCTTTATGTCCGTTCTACTGCACGCCTGGTAAACCCGCTTTAAAGTATCACAGCTCATCCTACCAAGAGTCGAGTTTCAAACTAAAATACAATCAAATTTTCCAGGACAACATAGATTATTTCCAGGATATAAATAAATTTCCAGGCGCATCCATGACTGGAAAACTAGTCTCTAATTTTCCAGTTATTCCAGGTTTTCCAGGGCACGAGGGAACCCTGGTATGAACAACAATTTGTGGCTCGCAAAAAGAATAATTTCCAAGTTACAATTCTTAAAAAGGGATCTCCTCCTTCTACTTCATTAAAAATGACAGAATCTAGGAATATGCAAATGTTGTTCATTTCTAAAGTTTTCCCGCTGGACACAACTTTCCACTTTCAGCAGATAAATGTGAAAACATCCTTCTAGTGTCAAACTCTGCACATCCATCATTCAAACAGCACACTGTAGAAGCAAGAAGAAACACTGATATTTGACCGGAGGGGGACTTTAAAGACGTAGTTCTGAAGTTGTAACCATATTATTGAAATTGAAAAGTACAAAGGACAAAGTGTCACAATGTCAGTTTTGCTAAAGGACAAATCATTTATTGGAAGGCGGCACCCGGCTCTGTCTAATTTTGAGTTTCATCAAGGGTCTAATGAACAGAACAAATCTGAAGAATATGCAATTCCTGGAGGGAATAACTCCTGTCAGCTGTACAGCCTGTGGAAAGCAAAGCCAGACTGTCATTGGCTTCTTTTGTTTTGTTTATTGTTGATTTACACTAGATGGCAGCTTTACACAATTCATGAGCCATGATGAAGTGCATGTGTGTTTTTCACATGTTTGATATTGTCAACAGACTGCACGTTTAAGGGAGTGCAGGTGGTCCAGGCTAAGTTGAGAGTACATTTGTATAGTTGTTAGACAATAACTATAGGTCTATAGACCTGCTTATTATTATTTTCTGCTTGTTTCTGTCTTTTATTTTATTTTATTGCACAAGTTCCACCTAATTAACCACAACACTGAAAGGGAATATGATAACAAATTACAATTTTATTAAAAAATGAAGCAAACTACATTTAAAAAATGCAGTGTGTATTAAACTGGGCCATTACAGTGATCTCAGCTGGTGTGTGGGGACAGTAAGAGCCTGCTGAAGAGGATTATTCAGTTGTCAAATTCCGCTGATGAAAAGCCAAAAGCTCCATCCAGGATTCAGCATCCTCATATTATTATGCACTCTGACTCCACACACCTGTGCGCGTGCTGCCCGTTGCTTCTCCTGCTTTGGTCTCTTTGTTAATGAGTGGAGGACGACGAACAGCCACACACACACACTGCTGTCTGTACAACTGAGGAGGACAGTGTTTATCTGTCTGCTTCGAAGGAGAGCGTCTCAGTGGGGCAGAGGCAGCAGTCATCAGTCGGATACACAGACGTCCGTCAAAGCCACGGTGAATTATTGCTCAGAGTCCTGTCATGGGCAACAATGTGTCGGCCATATCGACGCTGCAGAGGGGACAACAGCAGGGCTTTCACAGACTTCGAAACTCTCAGAAAGGTGAGTAACCACCAGACACTGCAGTAAACTAAATGTCTGATAACTAAATGCATCATTTGGCAGCTAATTGTGAACCTATGTGGTTTAGAAGGAGTAGTTTATGTGAACTTTAGTGCTGTATGCAGAGAACTAAGATTCATATGGAAATGTATTATCCACTACCTACTATATCAGTTGTGTGGGGGTGCTGAAGAACAGCTCCTGTCTCAGGGCCTGTTGCTTGCTTGGGTTGAAGTTGGTTAATGGTGGGGCAGGCAACAGCTGGGGACAGTGGGTGGAGATAACAGCGCTTTTTAATCATAAATTAATATTTATTTATTAAAATTTGGTTATTGATCCCCTCCAGACATGTATTACAACATATACAACAATACATATTGGAGCAATAATATAATATGTTTGGTTTTTTTTTCAGTTAAAAAAAACTAGAATTTCCACATTAATTCTACTCCTCTCCTTCTACCTCATTAAAACTTCCACAATCTCTGAATATGCACATTTAGTTCATTTC
>NW_023339729.1:2949818-2962124 GCF_004916995.1 Morone saxatilis
GCACTGGTGGATCACACTGTACAAGTTGCATACTGGACCAGGACTGACTTCCAGACTATTTGTGATGTCACAAATCCTGCTGGTATGCCCCGCCCCTTAAAATTAGATTTTCACAGCATAGAGAAACTTTCCACTTTCAGCAGATGAATGTGAATTTAATTTCATTATTCCCTTGACCATCCCCCCTCCCTTCCCTCACAAAAACCGTTAACTTTCTTAAAGCACAAATTGAAGGAACTGGTGGGATTACATTTTACTGTTTGTTTGTTTATTTGTTTTTCGATTCCCATTAGCTATTTCCCCATTTGTATTTACTAAAACCAGCACCGAAGCTTGTTTAATACACAATTCCATTACACTTCTTACATAAGAAGGTTTTATATGTTGACAAATAAACTTGACTGATTAATTGAAGCCCATGGCAAGAATAACCTGTTAGGGTACCCTGGGGCAAACATTGGCTATTGGGCCCCTATTAACTCTCCACCTACCCTCCTCTGTGCATGGTTTACAGCCGGTCACCTTCAAGTTTCAAGTGCACACAGCACTAGGTTTTTGTTCTTTGGAATTCAAGCACAGTCTTGTATGTAAAAGAATATTTAAGCAGATGTACTATACAAGTAAAATCATAATGGTTTGACACAGGGCTCCACTGGAAAAAATATCCATATGGGGCAGCAATGCAGGAGCCATTGCAGTTACTATAGCACACAAAAGGCATTTTTCAAGCAAGTAACTTTATAATGTCACAGTATGAAAAGCACAAATATAAACTAGAACTCAGAATGGCAATAGTCCAGTCTTCTATGATTTAGGTAATGCTTCAAGATTGATGAAAATTGAACCAGTATTGTTTTTCCATAATCCTGCTGACAGACAAATGGCACCAAAAACACAATCTCCTTTGCAGAGGTAAAACTGAAAATGAATGATGGCTCGATTCCATTTAGCTGCTTTAGTTTCAGTTTGCCAGTGTTTGCATGTTTGCTCAGTGTCACAGTTTACTAGGGCACTTGAATAGATAATCAAATAACCAAAAGCCATTTGGCACACAGTGAACCTGGGTCTTCTGGGGCCCCTGTAGGGGTCTGTGGCCCCAGGCAGTTCCAGCCTCATTCAATTTAGTTCTCAAGTTTCATTCTTGACCTCTGAAAAACCATCTGACAAAACAAAACTAACCTCGAGGTACATTTAAAGAATGAACTTTGACGAGAAGTGCTCAGAAAAAAGAAATAATCCTAATTCCAACTGCTAAAGAAAATCATGTGCAGGGGCAAATTTAAAGAAATATTCAGGGGTGTCCAGAGGGTGGCAGAGATATATGCTGATTTAATCAATATTTGCTTGTAAAAGCCCCCAAATGAACACATTTGAACTCAAAAACAATACATATGTGGCACATAAGTGAAGCACTGAATAGAAATATCTAAAGGTGGCATTAGAAATCAGTACATTTTTATTTCCAAATCTTAATTTGGCTTCAAGCTTTAAGAAATATAGAACAAGGAACAATATAATTGTGAATTTCCAAGCTGTGAAATGATGCTGACCTCTTTCAATGGCTAAATAAAACCCTTATTTCTGTATGGACTGTGTAGATTTGTTGGTTATCAGTGAAAAAATATGTTTAGAATTGGATCATGGAAGTAAAACACATGGAGCTGTGCACTGTGAAGAGTACAAGTCTGGAAACATATGCAATCCTGTTAACGATCATAGTCATTACGTGAGAATGTAATTTGCAATGCATATGTTGCATGCTATAGATACATTTATAATGCATAATGAAGTTAGGCAGGTGTTTATACACGTACAACTATAAACCAACTGAAGTAACAAAATCCATCCAGTACTTTAATCAGAAGTTCAATTATAAAATGTGCTTTGTATAGCCATCTTATTATTCTCACCTACTCACTCCAAAGCTCTTTCCAGGACCCTCTGGGCTGAGTCCCATGTGTAATACAATCATGTAAAGCACAAAAAAGTCCACCTCCACAGCCCGCCCCCCCATCCAGATCCTACTGTTACATCTGGATTACAGAGAGGAAAATGAGCCTTGGGGAACAGTTTAGAAAGGACCTGTCATCAGGATAATCATCATAAGCACACAGTTTGCCCTTTCACATCCTCTCTCTCTATCTCCAACTCACTCTCTGAGAGTGCACGGCTATTTTCACATCGCAGGAACGCGGCGCAGAGCAAGTGAGTCAGGCGAAGAGAGGCAAGGCGGTGCATGAGAGAAGAGGGACCATTATTCAGCCAGGTTTCCTTGACGACCACCCATAACATGTGCAACAGTTCCCATGGTGATGGTTTCCAGAGTGCGTTATCAGCGGGAGATGATGGCTGATTGGGATGAGGACCAGACGACGTCACTGGCAGCCGTTCAGTAATGAAAGGACGGGGATGTGTTTGTGCTGCTCAGCATCCCAGTTTATTAGGCTGGCATTTGGACAGCGCGCAGTGATTGGTTGGATATGGAACAGAGATATCTGCAGATCAATGCTCAGCTGAGGAGATGATGAATGTGCTCAGTAACATATGTTGCTTATAACCCCCCCAAACACACACACACACACACACACACACATCCCTCCAACTCATATCTCAAAGACACACTGACTTCGGTATAGACATTTGTTTGTTTTCAGCGGGACAAATGGCATTCCTCAGCTCTGCTGACTCAGCTTTTGTCTGAGCAATCTTCATCTCATTCATCACATAAACCACAAAAGTATATTGAAATACTGTGTAATATTCCTATAATATAGAAGCTCTTTCTGAGTAATGTCATCCTGTACGTATGCTGTTGTAATAGGGTTATGCTAGGTTTGTCATGGACATAGTACAGTTCAGAATGCTTAATGTTGAAGCCATTTCTATGATTGTCATTGGGTGGAGTTGTGGGTACAGGACTAGGTATTGGCAAGAATCTGGAGTTCTGCAAGCAAGGCCATATATTGCTAATATTAAATACATTTGGAATAATCCACTGGAAACCAACGAAAACAACCAATTTAGAGCCAAGAAACATAGTTGATTGAGTCACATGCCATTAGGAGCACTAGGAGGAGCCAGAACAACCTAAATATTTGTACTACTGTCAGGATATAGTGAGTAAGTTTTAGCAAATATGATAAAAAAGTTATTTTCATAAAAGTTACCTACTGCAGCTTTAATGTATGAGCCGGTGTTATAATCTCTGAAGCTTTAAATGCCCCTAAGCAGAGCTGGTCATGTGACAGAGAGGTAGTGGGACAGCATTTAAACCAGAGTCATCCTCTGGGACGCTGCATCACCAAATGCACTCGAACACGGTGTTCAGTTGCAGCCGCTGGCACAAACATAGTGTTAGAAAGTGTGTTCACACTGGGTGCATGCAGACAGGCAAGAAACACTGAGACACAAACAGATGTAGCAGAAGAAGACATGTCATGTGATTATGTGTGTGTGCGTCTCCCTGGAAATACAGAGTGCTAGACAAAGAGAGAGACAGACATGGGGAATGCTAATGCCCCACCGAACAAGATGTAGAGTAATTCCTCATGGGTTTACAACAGTTTAGTTCCAGCCCATTTCTTCATCTTTTTAGAGATGAAGCCACCTCACTCAGAAAGTCCTGCCTGAGTAAAGGAAATGTGTAGTACCTGCAAACTGAGAAAGCAAATTCAATTATGCTTGTTTATGTGCGGTTCTATGAATAGAATATAGTGGGATTTTGAACATATATTCAATCAGACAACCAACCATATTCCTCAAGGACACTTCAACATCGAGCGAGAGAGAGAGAGAGAGAGAGAGCGAACCATCCACTTGGCTATTGAATGGCAGTCGTAACACAGAGAGGTCAAAGTTGCGCAGTTGCTTTTCATCCTGATTATCTCACAGCTCCTATGACAGCGCAGAAAATGCGTTTGTGGAAAGTGTTTTATAGGCCGGCGTGGTTTGCTTCATTGAGTTGTGACACAGCCCATTTAGGCAGAGACAGGAGCGAGGAGTTAAACAGCCAGTCTGAGCCGTACATCATCGCTTTTTCATTAGAGCCAACTGACTCCAGCCCATCTCAGTCTACTACATGATACTACTGCGAGGGCACCACAAGGGCATGCTGTTACCTCATACACACACTGACACACACACGATGTATTGACTAGTTCACATACAGTACATGACATATTTGTAACTAATTGAAGTTACTGTAGACTCAAACCAAAGTCAGTTTTATTTATAGAGCCTAAAATCACAAATATTGCCTCAAAGGCCTCTACTATCTATACAGCATACAACACTATCCATCCTTAGATCCTTGGATACAGGACAACCACCAAAACAAAACTTTAGACCTGTGATTTCAGATGTACCAGCAAGTGGTGAAAACTGACCCAGTTTCCAGTCCAGTGTGGGTGACAAAGCCTCACACACGTGCTATATTCAACCTATTTTGCCTCATCACGACTTCCTGTTTCCTCATATACAGTTACAGACAAGTTACTATTGATATATATATATATAAAGATATTTTAAACAGAATACAAATATTAAACAGAAATACAAATTGTAGCTTGTCATGTTAGCATTGCAATTATTACCCAACTGCAGGGTACCTCAGCCCCTACAGAGTTTTTTAGCCTATTTTACGTCATTGTTTTGGTTTAGTAGCCCACAATTCCTGCTCTCAACCTTGCCTTCCAGGTACATGCAGCAGGCAGCAGCTTTCAGTGAAAAAACTCTGATAATGCTACTTTCAATGCGTGCAGATGGGAAGAACAGAAAAACCTGCCATTATTCTGAGCAAGATGAAGACTCCACTGCTAGCACTGTCGTCACACCATTTAGTAGCCTAAATGTGCTACCTGTATTGTGTTACCTATTTGTAGATGTTCCTTAACAAGGCCAGATACAAGCTAGCAGAATATATCTCCTTTTAAAATGGTCAACTCAATGTTAATGTTATTGAACTTTTTTTTGTTGTAGCTTCAGCAATAAGACTTTTTTTTTTTAACTCAGCTAGTATAATTGAAGGATGAACATTATGATGTGAACATTGCATTAACCACATGAGCTAGCTAGCTAAGCTAAATTGGCAACTGCTCGCTAACACAGGCAATAATGACTTCAATAAGTCATTATTGTGTTTCTGGTTCAGGAAGCCACCAGTGCACATCCACTGAGAATGGACGTTACAGTGAAGAAGGAGACATCTTGTGTCCAGCAGGAAAACTTTAGAAATGAACATTTACATATTCATCAACTGTGGAATTTCTAATGAGGTAGAAGGAGTAGATGACTTTTTAAGTACTTTAATGTGGAAACTGAATCTGTATTTCAGCTTTGTTTACTGCAGTTTGTATGTAGCCCTTATATAGAAGGGAAGTAGAACCTAACTTTTTGTTTGATCATATTTCTTAAAGAAAATAAAAAGGCAAACGTCTGGTGATATTAACTGCCTTCAGAGGTTATTGTCATAGGAAACTGTTAGTCATGTGAACTAAGGACAAAGCCTAATCAGAACTAAGTGTACTGCTTTGGGGAGTGGTCATTAAATGAAATTATACTGTATTTGTTCAGTAATTAGAGGGCCTTAGACCATATTTCAAGCACTGGAGAGTGGAGCTGTAACTACAAAAGACACTAAGAATATACCCTTTGAAACATTTTCTACACTTCTAGCTTTAGCAGTGACCTCTCTTTTCTCTTATCTCTCTTATGCAACGCGGCACCGACAGTACAGCTGCCAGCCCGGAGTGTTTTCGAACATCCTTAACACCTGCCTAAATAAGAAACTCAAATACAGAGAGGTGATACAGGCACATTGTCACTCCTGGGAGGATCCAAGCACCTCAGGCTCTGTAATGCAGCGTTCACACTTTGTAAACATTAGTTATAAAAAAACACTGCCTGCATTTTCGAACCCAGACAGTTGCCTGTGCTAGATGAGCTCATCAGGTTAGACGATGTGTCATACTTATATAAGACAACGCAAAGGCAAGGAGCTATCACAAGATTGTTATTTATGCGTTTTGAAATTGCTTAAGAGTGTCGTGGTGACAATGATGCATTGTTTTGCTCTTGAAAACACAACAACCTGTTATATTATGCTGTTTTCATGTCAGAAAAATTTGGTGAAATTGATCAAATGATGCATTTTTATTCAGTGACACAGTGAAAAATGTATTCATGTAATGGATCTAGATGCTTTAGTTTCTTGCTTTGGTGACAGTATTTGTCTCCCTGCCCTTACATTGTGGTAAACAGGACAGAATTATGGCACTTTGTTAATCACAAGCCTTGTAACTGTTATCCATAAGAACATTATATTGCCTCCTTGTAGGCACAGCGACAGATGTGGGTTTAATGGTACTTTATGGTGATGTGGGGGACAAGCAGCTTGCCTTGTGTTCTCAGCAGCTCTGCAGCTTTTATAAGGGAAGAAGTGAAATAATTAATCTAAGCTTGAATCACAATCAAGTGACTTTTGTACATGCACAGTGAGTTCTGTGAATCATGGAAACCTCAGAATAGATGCAGGAAACAGTTAGCTGTTAAATTTAGGACAAGGACTCATTCTCTAGAATGGTGTAAACGACTGCTTGTCATTTTATGAATGTTTCTCTAATAAAGGTTCCGGTGAATTGCAGTGTCACAGGGGTCAGCAGTAGTGTTTGAGATCCCACATTTTCAGCAATCTGGGCTTCAGGTGCAGCGGTGATGATTTGTGGGCATGGAGGCATTAATGCCTGAGAAGTGTTCAGAACAAATTCAAACTGGGTAAATTATCACCTTTTTATATATTTTGCCAGTAAAGCTATGATACAAAGTCCTTTCATTGATCAGTTTGTCAGTATGAGGTTTTTGACCAAACAACCAATTGAACATCCCAGGTTTAATTTGCAACTGCAAATACATATTGGATGAAACGTAATGTCACCACGATTGTGTTTTTTATAAAAATAACACTGAAATACTGTTAATGTTAAAAAGGATACATATACAATGCCCATAGAGTGAGAGAAATGGGGGGGGGGCGATAATATGTTGACACTCAAAACAGCGCTCCATTCAGATGGAACCATGTTTACAGAATGTAACTTATTCTAATGATTTGTACAATGAAAATATTTGATGCATGTTTCCCAATAACTGAATAGTGTGTGTGGTACAGATAGCTTAATACATGTTAGTTCAAATCTTGATCAAATGAAATAGAACATAAAGGCACTTTGTGGTGAACCGCTCTGCAGAGTGGAGCCATTGTGGTTGGAAAACGAACTGACTTGGAGAGGCAATACCTTGTCCTAATGTGAACTAACGCTTAAAATGTGAAAAAAGGAAGAATTGTTGTTTTTCTTTCCGACCAGACCACCAAACAAATAGCTTTTTTTAAATATGGCACCAGATCAATAGAAGCATATCAACCACACAAATGGTTTTGATTGCACGGTTAAAAAAGAGAAGAAGTTGGAATGGGAGTCAAAAATGTGGAAGTAAATGTTGGCAAAGTGACAAGTTAATCAGGATGTTAAAGTGATGTTTGGTGCTTTGTTGCATGCTAGCACTGAGAACATTGTGACAGGAGGGTGATTATTCTTGAATTAAAGTTGGTGAATAACAGTTCATTTAAATTCATTTTGCGTGTTGTTGCATGCTGGAAAGCAGTAAAACGTGTCTGGTGTGTTCATTTTAAAAAGGAAAATATGAGTGTAATACTGTAAAAACAACATCTACATAGCTTTTCAGATGAACAATTTCCATTGTGTCCACATGCAATTAAGATATTTGTTCTCTCCATGAGGAGAGCAAAGGATTTTATATTGGATCACTGCATACTGTCAACTGGCATTTACACACAGTGTGGCTTGATGTAAGGGTTTGGCTAAATTTGTTAACTCTTAACTGAAGCTGGTTATTGAAAACAGCCGATTGTGACGGCACACACCTGTCACTCTAAGCAGCCATGCCCATAATTACACATAACTTTAAGACTTAATATAATTTAAATGGGTATGTTATATAAAAATTCACCCTCGTACAGTTGTCACAAATAGTGAATTTAACTTTGGAAACCAAAACAATGTGTGTAACGGGCTGTAAACATGTTTATTTTTGCTGTAAAGTTGAGCATTTTTATATGGGGCCTAATGGAGATTCACTTCTGTAGCCAGCCTCATGTGGCCATTAAAGGAACTGCAGTTTTTGGCACTGTGTTGGCCTCATTTGCCAGCCATGGAGGTTTTTGGTTGCGCTCACATCAATTTTCCCAGCTGACTAGTTTACAAACCGTCTTATCATCTCACTGCTCCTGTTTTTCCAAGATGGATGTTGTTGTACTGTTGCCATGTTACACAATCTTAGGTGTTTAAAAATGGGGTTCCTTTTATAATCAGCCTTATATTTGGGCCAATATGGTATTTCGTAAGCACAATGTTATCGTAACTAATAGGAATTATGGCAAAAACTATAAACGTAAGACCCAAGTTGTAATAAACTAGGATTATCCTTTAATGTTGCATTCATGTAATAATTATTACATATTTTGGTGGGTGAGGTGGCTGTTTTTCCACTTCTTCTCTCCTTATAAACTGTGTGGACCTGCAGAGTACACAGTGTGTGCTCCCATATCACAGAATGGTACCATTAAAACACATCTGTCACTGCGCGTAAAAGCATGTAATGTTCCTATCTTTATGAGGGGAAGTCAACACATTTTTATGCTCGGACAACAGTTGCAAGGCTTATGATTGTAAAAGTGCCATAACTGTATCCTGGTTGCCATACAGGCAGGAAAACCCCACATAGGCACCAAAATCAAGGAACTAAAGCAACTATAAATCACTTAAATGAAGACGTTTTTAGTGTTATTGGTGTGTGAGATCAGTCTTGCGTGCTGGTAGATGGGAGCTCTTTATTCCACTGATGATGGCCTAGTAAATAAGTACCCACATCATTCCTGGATATATTCCAATCAAACCTGAAGTGTAGCATGTGACTTGATTTGCCTCTCATCACCTCTGTCACTCAAAAAGCACAGGCCATTCAAGCACACAAGGGCAATGCTTTAAACTCACTGTACACACACATACACACACAGAGGGATCTCCCCTCCAGCCTGATGCTCTGCCGAGCTGCAGTAGTGCTTCTGACGAGATAATCTCTGCGTTGTGCTACGGCCCATGTGAGGAAGGGATTACATATTTATTTGGGGGAGTTTTCATCCTGCCTTTACCATCTGTCACCAGTAGTGTGGCCATGGGACATCTACAAGAGCTTTATAGAGGAGTGATAGCATGAGAGTGGGTGTGAGAGAGATTGGGTATTAGTGAGTGTGCATGAGTAAGAGGGAGAGAAAGAGGAAGACTGGGAGCTACTGACGGGTAGCCTATTAGGAAACAAGCATATCCCAGGTCGCAGCTGTAAACTTTCAAGTACCCAAAATCCCCCATGAAACCTGCTGTGGGGGAATATTCAGCAGTAAGTAAAAAAGTTGTGTGCCTCAAGCAGTATAGCCAGGGACTTTTCCCATGCTCTCCGTTGAGAAAGAGAAGTCTCTTCATAGATCCTCTTTTTAGTCCCAGGGTGATTAAGAGCCAACTCAGCACTGATGTCATAATCCACATCCCTGTCGCTTACAATATAGCTGCAACCTGATGGGTGGTCTGGCTTACTTGGCTGGCCCTGCCTACCTCGGGATGGGGTGCGGGGTGTTCAAAACAACTCAAATTCTATGTGACACTAAAAGTAATTTCTTTGAATTATGTGGAATTCAAAAAAATAGTTGTGGACTGTGCATTACATCCATGTTTGAGATTGGTCATGTATTTAGCATTTTTTCCGGTAATAGCTTTTCACTGTGATTTCCTCTCTAAACAGTATTACTCACAGTTAATGGAGGTGTCTGCCTTTTCCATTAGAATGTGCACATTTCATGTAATGTGGAAGACAACATGAGCTCATGTCATATGACTATGTTCACTGTCTTCTTTAGTCTACTTCAAAACAACGTGACCTGATGAGTCATATCAGCCCACAGTTTTTTTTGCTATGCTATGAAAAGATACATGAGTTACTTTTTCATTGTTGCATTTCTGACAAAGTAGTAGCTGCTAGAGACATGTTGCTGCTGAAACACATAGAACTGGACCATTTGAGGGCAGTGTTGCAAACCCACATTATCATGTTATCAAGTTAATCTGGTGAACATTTTAGCAAACATGTTAGTTTCCTATTTCCACTAGGGGTGTAAAGATTACCTGATACTAGTCGGAACGTTATAGATGCAGATACATCGGTATGCGGACCCCTGGATCCATCTAAATGTCTGATATGGTCTAAATGTACCATAAATCGGTCAATGGTCTGATTCTAAAGTTATGAATCGGTTGACTGTTTGGTTGCTTTGCTGGTAACAGCGTCTCCACTCTCATGAAAGGTAAACAGTCAACGCAAGGCTCTTGCGACAAGAGCGACGAGAGTAATGTTAGCGCAATTTGGTTTGTGAGGTGGGTACATAAACAAACATGTCCGACAATGCTGACACAATTTAGAGTGCACCGTCAAATCTAAAATCTGAAATTTGGAAGACATTTGGATTCTATAAGAAGGAAGGAAAGTTGGACAAAAGTCTATTTTATTTTATAAAATATGTGTATTTGAAGGTAGGCAGTCACTTTTATTGAAGTGGCTAGAATTGGCTAAAATGGAAAATAAACATCATTAAACAGATGTTAAGAACTATATCAGATTGCATCGTATCACATCGAATCGCACCAAACTGTTCCATATTGTTTCCATGTATCTAGATACGTATTGGATCATCTTAGAAGGGAAAGATGCACAAAACAGAGCAACATTAACATCCATTTGGAGTAATATTTTTGGACACCAGGGGAATGAGAGTCCAGTATTCATTCTTTTTAAGGTCTGTTTTGGTCTACACAATGTCTTGCTGGACATGTTTGGTTCCTAAGCTGCAGTGTGTAGATTGGTTATTTCTGGGGCAAAGAACCTGGTGCTGGTTGATTGGCTAAAAACATTTGCTTTTTTCACTGTGGGTCAAATCTATGGCCCATGTCACAATATAAAGCAAACCTGCCAGACATGGCTCCTGCTTACTAATAGTAGACATAGTGGAAGCCGGAGACTGTCCTCCCTCTAATCAAATTCCTAAAAGTGACATATGGTTACATTCAAGTGACAAAACCCAAAGGGAAGTGAAAGCCTGTTTGTTTCCAATTTCCTACCGGCAGTCAACCTACGTTTCTTTTAAAATAAGATAGAACGTTATTTATCTTGAGGGAAATTGTTACTTGCAAATCCAAAATATATAATGCCAATACAGAGATTAAATGTAAGGATAATTCTTGGTGGGTTGCATATAGATGTATGAAAAGTGCATATGGCTATGTATGTACGATATTAAATACGTAATAAGTACAGGTGAGTGAGGTTATTTTGTAATGTTCACGATCATGCCCATGATATTGCACTTCATGTCCCTTAAATCAGACGATTGTGCTGATTATAATCCACAGACAGAGTAATTCAGAGAGAAAGAGGGAGATTAAACGACCAGAGAAAAGGGAACTGAAGTAGAGGCTGGAGCCACCTCAACATCCCATGCCTCTGCTGTCCATCTCTCAACATGAGGTAGATGAGTTGTAGAGCCCACGGGGCCCCCACGCAGCTCTGCAGTCGGACATACTGTGGCCCAGTCACAAAGTCCACAATCCAGCACAACAGGGGAGCATCAACCTGCAGCTTGCTCCCTAGCAGGGCAAGATGGATGGCCCTGAAGAAATCAGAAACCATGACTCTCACAGTGCTGCTCGGACCGTCCAGGTGAGCATTGGCACGGTGAAGCAGGAAGATGACGGCGTCTTCCACTCCCACCTTTGGCTGATAGGAAAACTGAAGGGGGTCTAGTGATGGACCAAGGACCTAGGTGTGACAGGATTTGGATTGACCATTGCTAATCTTAACCAAGTGCTTATGACAAAGAACCCCTAACCTTAAACTGGCTACAAGGAGTTTTTAACTTCTCAATTTAGGACTCGACTTACAAGCCAGTGTATAGAGGATTTTTTCTCAGCTCTTATTGCTCAAACTGAGTGGAAACAATTGGTGACAAGGTGGTGACATGCAGAAGTTGTGCGCTTGTAAACACTGTCGTACCATATAACGTTGGTCGGGACATCCAATTTCAATGTTTAAAAAAGCTCTCTCAGTGTTACAAAGTGATTCGTTATATCTCAACTTATATCTCACTAGAGAGGGGAATGGGGGGAATCCGTGTATCATTCGTTCTTT
>NW_023339729.1:2962224-2964477 GCF_004916995.1 Morone saxatilis
AAAGAACGAATGATACACGGATTAAAAAGCCTTATCTAGAACCAGTGTTTGTCCCTTTGAGAGATTTGTATTTTTAATTTGTTTTTTCTTTGTATTTTTGTTTTAATTTTTGTTTTCAATTCATTAGTTTCCCGAGTGGATTCTCTCATTTCAGTTTAGTTTTTACTGTTTAAAAATGTTTAGTTTTAGATTTTTTTTTATTAGTTTCAGTATTAGTTTTAGTTTTTTTTATTACAATATGGGGAGTATTTGTCTGAAGACATTCTGAATATGTATTACAATACAAACACATTGACTCACAGTCATGTAGACATGCCAATCTCAATAAATACTAATAATGATAATAATAATGCACAAATGCAAAGACTAAACTAAACTAAAATACACACTATCGTTTCAGTCTGTTTTTTTCCAAAGTATAGGTTTTTTTTTTTTATTCACTTAACTAAAATGTTTTCTTTTGGATCTAGTTTTAGTTTTTAGTTTAATTTTTAACAAATATAACCTTGTTGCTAATTAAAGACACTAACGCCTATTAACACCTACACAGCTTCTAGTGAGTTATTCACAGGCAGGGGAAGACATTTGGTCGAAGTCATGTTCATTGTTAACACACATAAACACGAACATCTCCAACTTTCACCCACATTATTTTTCATTTCCTTCCCTTTGTTTTTATGTCTAATGCGAGCTGATGATGCAGAACTGAGGCTGGATGAGCCTGTTCTCTCTGTTTCCACTTTCACTTTCTACATAATCATGCACACACACACACACCCACATACACACACACACACACTCTCCCTCTAGGGTGCAGGAAACAGGACAGTCCCTCTATTGTGGAGGAGACAGCTCCCAGCGCCACTGGGAGAGGAACATTGATTTCCTAACAGGCTATTTCTGGCCGCTAAATGCAGGGATTCACTCAGCCACACACTCACATACACACACATGGACCAAGAGCTTTCAGAGGCACTATCTACACCCTCTGTGTGCAGATACAACCTGATATGCATCCACTAACATGCATTAATGCCATGGCCAAGTTAAAAGAGCTCAGAGAAACTGACATGAAACGTTTTAAGAGAAAGGAAAGAGATGAGGATAGAACAATTAAAAAAATTAAAATAACAATCAAGATATCAATCATAAGCTTCATACAATGACTGGGTTCTTCACACACTTTTCTTTGGTCTTCTACATCTGTCCAGTAGCGGTAAACCATGGCTTTTTGACTCCGTAACGTCATCAGACCGTCAGACCCGACCCCTGGTCATATTATGTGACAGGAAAATAGACACACCCGATGGAACAGGACAAAACCCCCTCAGTTAATCTGACAGTGTCTTCGAGACAGACCTTTGTAACAAACACTTTCCACCCAGAGCGCATGATTAGAAAAATCCACCTTGAACACAAGTTTCTCTTTACTTCTATGTGAAAATGCACCTTGCCTCAAGCTGACATTTCCCAAGATGCATCCCACTTGGTGAATTTACTGTTTGCTAAGCTAACGGTTTGTAGTAGTTTTTTTAAACAAAGGGTACGTGAATTCACACACAATTTCCGACTAAAGTCAGATTTTCATCTTGAGCAGGTCAATTGTGGCAGGTGAAATAAAAACTGATGCTGAGAGATGTGTCAGCTGTACCTAGTAAGCTATTTAAGCTAGCATTAGCTCAATGAGTTGGTTGAAAACGCTGTTTCCATTTAACTTTTAATGTTTTACATCCAACTCATTTCAAAATGAGAACCCTGGGACCTGCGACATGCAGTACTAGAGTTAAACTGTAGAGGTTAATTTGTTCAAAGCAGCATAACAATAAGCTTTAATCAGTGCTCTGAGCAGTGTGCACATCGTAAAGTGAATATATTGATCATTCTCAGTAGACTAATCAGGCTTAACAAATTAGAGACCATCGGCTGAACAAACACACACACACATATCCGGTGATAAATACTTCCTGTTCCAGTTTTTGCTGTTGCATCAGTGTGTCCATGTCTGTGTGTCTGTGTGTGTATGTGTTGCTCAGAGATGCTGGACAGCAACATGGCAGTGGACAGTCATAACAAACAGTGAAACCATGGTTATGGAGAAGCCAGCCAGCTAAAAACACTATTTTTTCTCGAAAACACGGCAACACTCCACACCCACATAGCTGCAGTCACATTAGATGGAGAAATTCATGTCCAAACAAAAGACGATCAGCATGGACTTGTCTGTGTACTATGGACTTGTCTCTGTACTTATAT
>NW_023339729.1:2964502-2974334 GCF_004916995.1 Morone saxatilis
TTTACTTATTAAGATTCTTAGTGCGCATTTGACACATTGACCATTAATATTCTTTTAGACTGAAGGGTCTGTCCGGAGGTTTCTGCTGTTAAAAGCAGTCTTTCCTGCCCTGTCTCAAAGTCTTTTGCTCATGGTGGTACTGTTGGGTCTTTGCTGTAGAATGTTTGGTAGTATTTGGAGTTCGGTCTAGACCTGGGCTCTATTGTTTGATGATAAGGTGTCCTGAGGGTATGGGAATTGCGTGTTATGGGATGTTGGCTGTCTATTATAAAATAAAATGTAACTGAATTGGAATTAAATTCAAAAGACACATAAAGCAATTGGTCCTCTCTCCTCTCTTACTTTCGTGGGATTACATAGCTGGGTAATGTTGGAACACTGCACTAACTGGCGGCCTAATGAGTTCACAGTCAAAGGCTTCTGGACAGCACCAATTATGTAATTTCCTGTGTTCTACCAGCCTCCAGGTGTCTGCAGCGAGGACAATATTCTGCAAAAAAGCAGCAATTACAAAAATCTTACACCTTGACAGCCATACATTTTTGATGTTATTTTGGATTAAACTGTTTTGTGGATATCTGGAAATACACTTTCCAAAAGAAGCCAAACCTTCTCTGAAAGTGCGGAGGCAAGTAATTTTAAAAAATGAGCAAAATTAAAAAAACGCTTATTATAAAGTAATTTAAATATTAACCCTTGGGGATTTGGGAACTGTTTACTGCTGTGTGCTGTCGGCTGGGAGGGTATACTGCTTTCAGTAATAAGATAAAGCAAAACAAAAAATAGAATACAACCCTTTAATTCACAAGAGTAAGATGTGAAAAATATCTGTAAAAAAGCTAGCTGTTGCAGATGCCTCAGAGGAAACAATGATAAATGCTTAGCCTTTTGCCAACTAGCCTGGCTAAAAATTGTCCATTCCCTATAATTTAGCTAAATGTAACAAACATCATGACTACTATTGAGTGTAGGGCTGGCTTATTTAATAAATGTTTCATACTGATATCGCTTAGGTGTTCAGAAATATCAGAAAATTCGTATTCAATATTTTGTTTTTGTGATATTGTACTCAACTCTTCAAAAAACACTGCATCGATTTTTGTGTTTAAACCCAACCTCTCATAAGCAGTGTTGTAATGTAAAACTGAGAGCTGTTGCAGATCCCACTGTTCTGGTTGCATAAAGTAAAACTTTTATCACGCAGTTATGCATATGGTGAGGTGTTTTCTTCAGATTTTCACACTTTCCCCTACAATTTGATTAAAAAAAAGAAGTAAATTGGTAAAATGGACTGTCTTGGTATAGCGCCTTTCTAGTCTTCGACCACTTCAAAGCGCTTTTTTACACTACGTGTCAATTCACCCTTTCACACACATTACTCAGTGATGCAAAGCACGAACAGAAACTAACTATTCATAAAACCATTCACACACTGATGCACAGCATCAGGAGCAATCAAGGTTCAGTTCTTGCTCAAGGATTATTTCGACATGTGGCGGGGGAGCGGGGATCGAACCAAACAACCTGCAATAGGGGATGACCCATCTGCCTATGGCCCATATATCACAAATATTGAATCATAACCCCAGATTCTTGCAAATACAGAGTAATAGGGGTTACTATGGGATCCTTTAAGATATGAAGGGTGCCTGACCATGAAGCCTTTGTTAGGTTGAGGAGGAGAATTTTAAATTCTATTCTAAATTTTACAGGGGAGACCAGTGCAGGAGGAAGCTAGAACAGAGAGATTGTTGATCTCTTTCTATTTCCTGGTCAGTACTCGTGGTGCAGGCATTCTGAATTAAATTGAGCGTTTTAATGACTTATTAGGGCAACCTTGATAACAAAGAGTTGGGTAATCCAGCTAGAAGTAACAAATGCATGGATAGTTTTTCTGCTTCTTGCTCTGTGACAGGATGGTGTCTGATTTGTGAAAAAAGTCACAGTTTGTTGGTATGAGGCTGCAGAACATTGTGACCACCAGGGTGTCCAGGTTGTCACAATGTTATGACTGATCGGTGTATAATTTCAGCATTTTATTAATTTCTTTTAAAAATGAAAGTGTGACTAAAAAAGGAAATTCTTCTTTTAAAGTGTTGTTTATTTTTTAAGATCTAAACTGTGAAGACCTGAACATAAGCTATATTCACTTAACTCAATGTTAAACAGCCTCATCCTGCATTAAAAAAGAACTAACCCTAAGGGCCAAATGTCAGAGAGAAGAAAACACTGAATTTGTCAAAAAGCCAATTAAGTCTGTATGATTGTTTAAAATTTTAATTAATATATTGCGGAGTGTGATAAGTGAGGAGACAAGAGACGGAGATGCGTCGAGTCAACTTTACTCTCCACTTCAAATATAAATATATCGCTGTACAGCGATTGAGGTGAGAACTGCAACACAATACAAACCCGGAACCAGTACACCTTACAACCACTCCCTTAAAGGTACAGTCTCTTGGTGAATGTCTCTTAGTGTTCATTGTGGGTCACCACAATATAATACATTTAGAGAATTGTATTAAAAGTTCCTAAAAATATCAACCAACCAGTTCCAAACTTCATTTTACAATTAAACAAACATAACAAAAGCCACTGTATGAATGAATGTTTTTCTTGAAATTCAAATGTCTTTAAAGTCTTTTTGTTTGCCTGTCGATGAGAAGTTCAGATCACAGTTTTCTTCCTTTTCTGTTAGACACAGCAGTCAGAAATATTACAGCTACTGTCTCAGATATTATGTTCTATGCTTTTGGCCGCAGGTTTAACAGTTAAAATCCGGAGTACTCCCACAGTGCTCCTGGCTTCTTTTGAGCTGCAGCTGAAAAGCAGAAATGTTCCAACGTGAAATGTAGCTTTACACTGCAGAGGTGATAAGTGGTCCGGCTCTGTGTGCCACAGCTCTGACACTGAAATTGTTGGATACAACCTTGAGTGAAAAATGCCTCCTCAATCACAGCCGCACTATGTTCTGCTACACTGAGGGTGAAGAGGAGAGAATTGTTTTTACACAGATTGTAGTTCCAGTGTAACAAGGGGCTCTTCTCAGTGTCTGTGAAAAGAAAGAATGTGCACGACCGGATCTTTATTGATCAAAAACTGGGTGAAAATAATGTAATTTTACTCTGAAACACATTTTACTGTTTTCCTCAATATTTTTGGTTTCTCAAATGTTCCATACCCCAATGGGCTATGTTCCTTTTAGGCAGCCCACACATGAGCAGTGGTCTGTACGTTGGTGTGTTGTTGTGTGCTGTACGGGTAAATTGAATAAATACTATGCTAAAATAAATACTATAGTGCTGGATATAGTAAAATACATAGTAAAAGTGAATAAGATATAGATACTACAGACTTCTGTTCAGGAGTTCGGAGCTCATAGGATATACTGTGACAGAGCCAAATTTTAAGTTTGCTAACAATTCAATAGTGGGCAGAAATTAAAGGAATACAATGCTGGAGTCAGTGACTTTCCCCTTAATACTGTATTAAAGAGGAACAATAATTATTATTTTAATTATTATCAAATATATATTTATTATTTACTCAAATGTTTACAATTATGTCACTGATGTAAACAAACTAGTATTTTACTATTTCGTAATTTTTGAATTATACGTAATATGCACATTATAAAAATAAAAGCTCTGTTTAATTTAGTAATTCAAGTGTTCACTCATCAATCATTAGTATGTTAAATTAAATGTGTGCAAATTTCACATTTAGCATATTCAGCCGACCTACTGTGCACTTGGGATTTAAAGGTCCAGTGTGTAGAATTTAGTGGAATTTAGCTGTGTAGTTGCAGACTGCAACTCCTTCGCTTCACCCTCTCGTTTAAGCAGAAAAACACTCTCTAGAGTCAGTGTTTCTTTGTCTGTTCTGGGCTACTGTAGAAACATGACGGACTCCATGGAAGGCGATTCAAAGGCTCATTCTAAGGTAACAAAAACACAACTATATTCAGGTAATTATACACTAATGAAAACATACCTATGAATATTATATTCCATTTCTGACAAAATATCCTCCTCAATGTTACACACTGGCCCTTTAAGTTTTATGATAAAACTGTCTGATGACGACGACACCAGTAACAGTTACAAGCTAGAGGTGGAAGCACTGCTGGGGGTTTTAGGGGTCAAGTGCAAACATGGGTTTGTTTTCATGTAGGGATGGAAGCCACAGTAAACCCCACTTACCCAGACATCACTGCACCACTGCCTTTGAACCCACATATCATGAATCTCCATTTCAGAAAGCAGACTCTCTTTCATATCTTGGTTTTTCAACTCCTCTCACCAGCTGCCTGTTTGTTTATCTCTGCCACTCATCTGTCTCTCTCATGATCCTCTCAAAATGCCTCTCTTTATATATACATGTATGTATATATATCTCCAACTGGCTTGATCAACCCCTCCTCCATTTTTAGCACACAAACAATCTTTTAAGGCCGTTTTTATTGCTGTATCATCAACCCTTTAAAATCTAGATGAAATGAACAATGACTTATTAACCCTTTAAAATTGCATCCGCATCCCTATTTAACATTCTAACAGTGTACAAAAAGTGTCTTTGTATTTTTAAATCCAAATCCAATATTTTTTTTTCCTGTACAACAAAATGTGGTGTGTGCTTACGTAAGCATAAACTAACCAATTACAACCAATATATCATAACATATC
This sequence comes from Morone saxatilis, assembly GCF_004916995.1. NCBI lineage: Eukaryota > Metazoa > Chordata > Actinopteri > Moronidae > Morone > Morone saxatilis. The sequence goes on from NW_023339729.1 coordinate 2,969,188, forward strand.
AATTTCTTCAGTTCAGCTTATTCATTAGTTAGCAAACTAGATAACAGCATGGTTAGCTACAGAAGCGGAGTATTTGTGGGAACTGGACCTCGCTGATGTCTGAACACACATCTCCGTCCCGTGCATTCAGTCCCGCTCCGGACGTGCTGTTCACTGTAATACACAGCGCTATTGGCTACTGCGATAAGTCCCTCCTTAAGTGCCGTTTTTTACAGGAAATATGCTGAATAATATGCAGAAACAAACAGCTCTCTGATTTTTGTTTTATGTGGACTTTAAACAAGCTTTACACTGGTCCTCTTCACCTGTCACACACATGTATACACCCATACAAACACAGACACATACAGTTCGATCCATTTTTAGCAATTAGAGATGTGAATGTGTCCTAGGCATTCCCAAAAGGAAGGAAGGAAGGACTAAGGGTTATATATCAGGTCGTCTCGTGTGTCCGTTTCTCAGTATATCACCTCTTCCTGTATGTGTGTGTGTCCTGGGTTTTATCTGCTCATAAAACACAAACTGACATTAATTCCACAGATTCCAGATCATCTCAGAAGGAGTTGCTGTCTTTCTGTCAGAAGACTCTGGTTGTGCCCTGGAGGTGTGTTAATGCAGGCCAGGATTCATTCCTTTGCTTAACAAGGGGGACAATATTCTGGTAAAATGTTCTTTTATGTCAAAACAGCCATATTGTCCAAAAAATATTTCAGAAGTGTTAAGATGACTCACTTACTAATTTCATAGTCTTATTTGCCTTCAAGGCAACAATCACTGAGCGCAGAGCCACTTTTTATTCAAGAATGCTGTTCTGATAGTCTCATTATTTCTTCTTGACCTTGAAAAGGCAGAGAATCACCGAGCATAAAAACCAGCCAACCAATAAGATCATTTGTAAGTTTTTATTTATTCTAGTTTTTATTTTATTTCAGTTAACACTTTTTGTTCAATTTTAGTTACCTATACCTACCCTGCTTCCTTTTATATATGATTGTATGAATATGTTAATTTGCATTGCTTTCTATATGTGTGGTACTGTATACATGCTGTCTGTCTCTATGTTTATACTGTTCAGTATATATACAGGAATAGAATGTGCTGGCCTGGCACAGGTATGCGTAGGTAGGCGTTCTTCATGTCTTATTCTTTTCTTACTACATTTTCCAGGTCTTCCTGTCTGCACATTGTAAACCTCTACACCTGTACACACACACTCACATACAGTGCATATATAATCGCAGTGGAGCTCTCTTGTAATGTACTCTCAGGTCTCAGTGGGGATCTCCCTGTCTGGGTTTATAAAGAGGGATCTGAGTGCTCTGTTGTTGTCTGCAGTCTCCTGTGAGTCTGTATGTGACAAACTCTCTCTCTTTCTGCTCATTTCTCTCCATCTCTACACTCTCTGCTCCTACTCTGTGACATAATCATCTTAATAACAAAAATGCTGACCAGTGTTGGTTTAAAGGTTTTTAATGACGGTGTAACACCAGCTGATCGACACCACTTAGGGGATGCTATTTAATACACACACAGCAGGATGAGCAACATCTATAGTGAAAGATCCCAATTAACAGCTTTTTTTTTAACAGAGTGAGTTCATTATGAGTCTCCAAGCGACTGCCAAGAAGAGTAAATTAATCTAAAATGAATTCTTGTGCAGTCTCATTATCCATGTGCGCTCATTATAAAATTTAATTCAACTCGATCCTTGCATTTCTGTCATAAACTTTATTTAGGACTTATTCGCACACAGCCACGTAAGTAATATGGAGCACTTAATACTGTGGGAGGAATGAAGGGGCAATAACAGTCAACACACTAATTAGATTACACTGCTCAGTTTCACTAAGAGTGGCAAAGCAGCGCTGCCAGGATTACTTTTGATCTTTATCTTTACAGAAACCACTTTATTAGGTGTGGTTTGCAGTCTTTTAGCTCAGTTTAAATGACTCTCACAAGGGCTGAAGCTGGTGTGACTCACGGTTGTAGGAATCTGCATTTCTACCTTGCGTTGCTTCCTGCTGCACTCTGCAGTCTTGTATCATGGATAAACAGGTCCTGTAAGGAATCTCCTTCCACTAACATGCACTATTCGAGAAATGCAGGTACAAACAATACAACATGCTGTGAACAATAATTAAAATGTATGGAGTACAGCCACAAATGATCTGTTTCAGCATCGATTATAAGTGAGCTGCATAATGCTTGTAAAATGCAAACAATGCCAACAAAGAAACTACTACACTGGAAATGAAACAGGGTTTCTGCAGGTTTCAACGGGTTAAATTTAAGACTTTTTAAGACCATTTTGATTGTAATATTCTAACAAAAAAAGTACAAAGGATATGAAGAAAAATCCATGCCCGTCTTGTTTCTTTAGTTGTTATTAGTAGTTGATATTATTAATACAATTTTTACCCCAAAACACATTTAAAAGAGACTGAAAAATTTTACTTTATACAAGTAACATTAACTTAATTAATCAATTTAAGACCTGTTAATATCATATTTCAGACATGTTGCAGTAGGTAACTGACTTTTGTCATATTTGCTGAAACCTCTTGACAGTAGTACATGAGACAGATAATCTGTGAAAAAATCAGTTTTTTTCAAATTTAGTTTTTTAACTTTAGGTCCAGGTGTAAAATAAGTCCCATCTCTGAGGTAGTACAGTACTATTTGACAGTTTGTAGGATTGAACATCCCTGATTGGTTGAACACCGACATCATATCAGCTACAACTTGTACTGCCTCATTCACAAAAGTACTGGGTACTATTAGCTGTATATATCATAGCACTGATTCACATCATTTTCATACACATTAAACCACACAGTGTGGTCGTGTTGTGTCCTGTATGGAAACATCAGGGTTTGCTACGTTTCTTCCTTCATTTACTCAGCCTTTTCCTTTTATTTGTCACCCATTTTATTAGCTGTGAAATCCCATCAGCGGCAGACTACATCCTAACAAATGATCTGATTTTACACTGTAAACCGGTTTTGTTTCTGCTCCGCATTCTGTCTTAAATTAGTAGGCCCCTTTTTGTTTGGAGGGTCTGCAGGCCGGAGAATTGCTCAGTCTCTCTGAATGCTCTGTTACACAGTGAAACCAGATTGCTCTGGGCTGCAGTTCTCCATCTCATGTTACGTATATTATTGTTTTGCTTGTTTAAAGCAGTAAAAGCTGCAGTAGGTAACTTTCATAAAAACATTTTTTTTAAAGCAGTAAAAGCTGCAGTAGGTAACTTTCATAAAAACATTTTTTTGTCATAATTGCTGAAACTTTCATTATATCCTGACAGTAGAACATGAGCTCCCCCTTGTGCTCCTAATGGCACTGGCAAGAAACCACTGGGCCTGGACAAAAACAACCAATCAGAGCCAAGAAAATAGTTGATTGTTAAGTTTCATTCCCAGGGCATCAAATATTAATGCTGGAAATGTGACTCAACAATCAACTATCTTCAAGCCCCCAACACAAAGCGTCTTTCTACCTTTCTCAGCTGTGATTGGTTGTTTTAGTTTAGGCCCGGTGGATTCTTCTACTACTTCTAGATTCTTCCATTAGCAGCACTAGGAGGAGCCAGAGGAACCAGGTTTTTTCACAGATTATCTTTCTCATGTTCTACTGTCAGGATATAGTAAAAAGTTTCAGCAAAAAGTTATTTTTATAAAAATGACCTACTGCAGCTTTAACTCACGAACAAGTGCCCATGTAATCAGAATCAGAAATCAGAATCAGAAATACTTTATTGATCCCTGGGGGGAAATTTGTTAAATTATTGTTGTTATGTAGGCACACAGCTACCTACATATTATGTATGCACACATGCAAGGCTTTTAATGACATTAATACTCTTTCTGTGTCACACACACACACACACACACACACACACACACATAAATACACCATTCTAGTCTGGATTTACACTGAGTGGTATCGGGGCTAATCCTCAAGCTTTTAATGCTATAGAGACACAAGTGAAACTACCACAATAATAAAGCTTTTATATGAATGGGAGCAGGGGAGGAGTGGGAGGAGGATGGATATTAAAAAGGATAGGGGGAAGGAGGCTGGGGGGTGAGTGAGAATGGCAGAGGGAATGGAGAGAGTGGAGAAAAAGCGAACAATAATGGAAACTGATGTGAGGTAATTGGGAGGAGTGAGGAAGAGTAACTCACCCATCTGTATCCTGGAAGTTGACATTCACTTTCTTTGCAGAACCGAGGAGCTCTGAAAAACAACAAAGTGGAGCATTAATTGATTTTTGCAGCCAGTAAATGATGATAATCGCCAGTTGATGCCTTTTTATGATATAGCACAGCAATATTGTTGTTGTGTTTAATGTGTACAACATCGTCAGATATGGGATGTTGTTTATATTCCATTTCAAGCCAAAGAACCAACATTTTTCACTTTTCCACAATGGAGTCATATTGTTGTCATATTTCCTTGCCTGCTGTCTGCAGGAAAGAATTCAGTCATTTCCTCAAGTACAGGCCCCCATGGTGATAATATCTGTCTCTCATCCTGAATATTTACATCACTCAGAGCATGCTTGCTACTCTGTGTGTGGCTCATCTGGAGTGAGGTATACTGTATGAATGCACAATTCACAATTACAATCTACCCATATGCAAATATCATAAAAATGTGCAACTGCCTTATTTGTGCTTTATACTTTTTTAAAGGTCCAGTGTGTAGGATTAAGTGGCATTGATCACAGCTCCATCACTTCACCCTCCCCTTCCAAGCATGAAGGAGAATCTATGGTGGCTGCAAAACGCATGAAAAAAGAAATCCGTGTATCATTCGTTCTTTTCATATTCAATTGACATTACAACGGAAAATGAAAAAACGGTAAAAAACGGTATTGTTATTTCCTTTATTCGTTGTATGAGAATCTGGATACCAAAAAACAAATAACTTTTTGTACTTTCGATTTATTGCTTTCAAAAATAGGAAATGAAATAATGGGCCACGGATCCGGATCAATTTTGATTTTGATATACATTTTTTTCGCTCTCTAGTTCTGTGTCCGATACATGTCTTTTTCGCTTAAGGTCATGCTGAACACAGAATCTTCTTACACTCATTTCAGAACATCGCTGGATACCCATCTGCTGCAGCGTAGTAGAAATCTC